>NC_056743.1:835288358-835658223 GCF_019279795.1 Protopterus annectens
ACTAAAGAAATGTACAAACATTCTTAAGGGAACGTACATCATAAACCCATTCTCAAGACTTTATTACCATAATCTCTGTGCTTTCAATGCCGGTTTTAAAGAAATATAATCATTCAAATCAAATCCATATTAGCCCTCACTTGTGTGAATGTTATATGTTGATGGAGTTACAACATTGGAATTATTTGAATATTGTACTTTAGACACACCTCTGATAACCATTCTTCATGGTATGCCTAGGATTCATAAGCATCCTACCCTGCCTCCATTTAGACCAACAGTAGAAGGTGGAGGGGGATGGTTAACAGAGTCCCTATCCATATATGCAAAAAAGATGCTTAGACCTGCCCTGAATCAGTGTATGTTTGTATTGCTTGACACACATCACTTTCTACAGGATTTAGGAGTGTATTAGAGAGAATGTGGTGCCTCCCCCACTGTTTAATGCCGACGTTGGATATAGAATACTTGTTCACCATGATACCTAATGACGAAGGGATTAATATGGTGAAGTCTCTTCTTGCACAGTACATTGGTTATAGAGAGGAAAATATAGATTTGATATGTCTTTACTTAAAGACCATCTTGTAACACAATGTATTTATTTTTGACAGCACTTACTACTTACAGACTTCGGGCATAGCTATGGGCGCACCTTGTGCCAATAGCTACGGCAATATGGTCGTGGCCCAGTGGGAATGTGATAATTTATTCAAGTCCAAAACATTTAGACAATGTTTATTTTTACCGTTTATTCACTGATGTGTTTCTTTTGTGACTGGCACTATCTCTACAGTCTTTCATACAGCATCTCCATGTCTTACTCAGTACATAATGTGGAGTACCTGGATGTACAGATTATTAGACAACCTGACAACAGGCATTAGGCTTTTCTGTAAAGAATGCCATTGGGTGTCATATGTGCACAGGACTAGTATGCACCCATAACATGTTTTGGAATGTTGTCAGAGGACAATCAATGAGGGTATCCAGGCTCCATTCCGTTAATAGTGAATTTGATCAAGGGTTAAATGATTTGTGAACAGGTTTGAGTAATAGGGGTATACGAAGGAAATTTATGAAGGCATGAGGTTTGCCACTATACTCAGAAACATGAGAGCTAAGTCTTATTTGTCATCACATAATAGGAATGATGGATTGGTGCATGGTGATAGTAATGCTCTAAGTATGTCCATTACATACAGCAACGACATATGACCACTGAAAGATATCAATAAGCACTGGTCTGTACTACAAACATATGGACAGACAGCACAATTAGTAGGTGCGTACCCCAGATTCCACTATAAAAATAATAAGTCTAAGAAGGATGTTATGTTACCCCCATTAGGGCACATGATTAGTGGTTTGAGTCGTGGGTGAGAATATGCATGGAACTTTCAAATGTATACGCAATTTTTCAGAGTATACTGATGAGTACAACAGATTTGAACACCTTGATTTACAGAAATGTCTTCATTTCTTAGTGAAGGGAGACTGCAATAGTAAACGCCTTATATATCTTGCTCATTGTCTGGGATGGACAGTTTGTTATGCTGGAAAAACTAATCTGACTACATGAGCTTACTAGGGATCACTTACATTGTGCAAGAGAAGGCAATGCATTTAGTGCAATAGCAAAACATATGATGCAACATGGGGATGGACATTCTTTTAAATTTTGATAAGAGTGTGAATGTGAGTGAACGTTTAGGGGATATAGTGAATGACACAAAAAGGGCTGAATTACACTGGATTTTAAGGTTGAAGGCTAATAGTGGGTCTGGTTTGAATGATTATATTTCTTTAAAACTAGCAATGAAAGTATGGAGATTACGGCTATAAAAGTTCGAGGTTGGGTTTGTTATGTATGTTCCCTTAAGATGGTTTGTACATTGCTTTAGTCGTTCCTGTGAGACCATGAATGCATACAATGCGATTGATCGGTTTATATTACAATTAATGTTGTCATTCATATATATATATATATATATATATGTGTGTGTATATACGTATATATCCATTTGATTTTATCATTTTATTATGGTCTGCTGAAGCTAGTGAAAGTGTTTACCTATTTTTTTTACAAATAAAACGTGTGGATTTTATATGAGTGGCTCCTGTTTTTGTCTGTAGACAGATGGCTGTGTTTCGGTACAGGTCTTCTCTACTTTCAAATACCGGGGCCAAACAAAGTACGGCTGATAATATAAGGAAGACAAAGAAAACTTTGAAAAAAAAAACAAAAAACATCTGGACAGATTGGCAATGAGAATTGGAATGTAATAAGTATCTACTAAGTCCATCTTAACTATGAAAGCTAGAGAAGGAAGCAGAAGTAAAATGTAATGAAGGGAAGCATTCTGAACTTTTTAATCTTAACAAAAAGATTTAGAAGTTAAAGGTCTAGCACAGGCCTTCATGGTCTACCCTTCCTTTGGTACCAGATAATCCTTGAATACAAGTCTTTGCCCATCTGACGGGGGGGCACTGGTTCGATTACTCCCTAAGCAAGCATCTGATGCGGAATGGGAGGAAACCAGGAGACTTGGTTCACAGGGCAAGAAGGAATACCCTAGAACAGGGGGAAGGATTCTCAATGCTTAGTGTTCACCTGGCTTACATTTAAAATTCATTGGTCTGTCACAATCTGGTACCACACAGTTAGATGAAGTCTTAGGGATATGGAGAGGTTGCCATGGTTGGGGGGAGGGGCGTGAACAGGCAAATATCACACTGACTGGGATTGCTGTCCTCGATTCTTTTGCAGCCTCCTTGCCATTGTTTTTAAACTCTTGTTTAATGGCTATTTGCTGCTTAAATTGCTTATTGAAAAAGGAAGCGGAGGAGGAAGGGAAATGTATTTGCTTTTAAAAAGGAAGGTTGAAATTTCTGAATAATCCCTTGAATCTGCTTTGCCCCTCCATCACATTTTTGAACACCTCAGCTGCAAAAGGACCAAACAGAACTTCTTTGTCTAAAGGAGAATTTAAAATTTCAGTTTTAACATCTCCAGGAAGGTTCTGAGAACAAAGCAAAGCCAATCTTCTTATTACTGATCCAAAAGCAGTATCTCTGTGGGAAGAAGCAGCATTGTTATAAGCATCTTTAAAACATGCCCAGCAGATGTTAATGTGGCATTCAAGACTTTTTATTTATTTATTTTTTTACCTCAAAAAATGGAAGGTTTAACAATTAACTTTTGCATGTTCTCAAAAAATAAAAGTAAATACTTCATATGAAATTTAAAGTAGCAGAAAAATACACTTTCTTCCCTGTCACTCATCCCTCTCTAACATAGATGACAAGCAGGCTGGGTATTTCATTTAGATGCTTTAATAGAGTGTTTTGGAAACTGGGGTCCTTATGACGCATTCCAGGAGTCCGTAAGCTCACCTAGATTTCTAGCATCATCAGCGACCTTGTAAAAAATAAAAAATAAAAAAAAAAGTTGCTCTTCTCTCAGTTTATAAAAAGAAGAGAGACATGTGTGCAGCTGAGCTGCTTAATTAATGCATTCACGGCTAAGCAGCGCTTGCCCCAAGTCTTTACAGACAGAAAGAAGGAACAACTTCCACATTTGCGGTGGACGCTGAGCAGCTGCTCACTTGCCTTTTGTTTTCTAATGGGCAGTTAGAACTTGGAGGGAAATTTAAGCAACTATTCTGTTCCCTCCAGTAAGGTCAGAGATTTGTTGGTCACTGCTGACAGAAATTACTGCAGAGCTGATCCGGACGATCTTATTGAAAAACCCTGGCCTGAAGGTATTTTTTTTTTTAGTAAAGGCTTAAAAATTAAATGAACTGTGCAGATTTTCGCAGAATGTCCAGATTTTTACCTTGTTTGGTCCGTTTAACATAAAATGGTGTTTTCTGGCAAATCCCTGGTAAACCGTTTTGGAATGAAGTCAGAAAATAATGGCAGACGTTTGCACTTTAAACTTCATATCCTTCAGAAAACTCGTACTAATGCAAGACTTTGTTCCATCAACTTTCTACATTTGAAAGAGCAATATTTAAAATGTGTCCTTAATTTTGGCTCTCTGTTTCTCACCCTATTATGACAGGGCAATGCAAAAACTACCCTACAGGTATGGGTGTGTGCGTCTGTGTGTGTGTAAAGAGTGATGGAGGCAGGTAGGGGTGGTGTGTGTCTGTGTAAAGAGGCAGGTAGGTAGGTGTGTGTGTGTGTGTGTGTGTCTGTGTGTGTGTGTAAAAAGGGAGGGAGTCAGATAGGGGTGTGTGTAAGAGGTAAAGAGGTATGTTTAAGAGGTAGGTAGCATACCCTTTAGCCGTCCAGGTTTTTGCAGAATGTCCACATTTTTTGGCTCATAATTTTAGTCCGTTTCTCACAGAATTGTGTTTTTCTGGCAAATCATTTAGGACTGAAGTCAGAAAAAGGCAGACATTTGAGCTTTAGACTTCATATCCTTCAGAAAATTCGTACTAATGCAAAACAACTTTCTTTGAGAGTGACGGTGTGTGTGTAAGAGGGAAGAAAGTAGCTGGAGGTGTGCAAGAGGGAGAGAGGTAGGGGTATGTGTGTAAGACACAAGTAGCATATCCCTCAGCTGTCCTGGTTTTTGCAGAATGCCCAAATTTTTGTCCCATATATTTGTCTGTTCAGTGCAACTGTTTTGTTCAGCTAGCTAACAAATGGTATCACTACTGTGGTACAGAATTTTAAAACAATGTTAGCAGCACAACAGGTTGCATGCTTGTATTTTAATGCAGAAGGCTGTGGGTTCTACTCCCACAGCATGTGGATGGACTGCTGATACGGTTGTGTATTTTCAGGGGGGAGGTGCTGAAGTCATGAATATATGTCCTCCTTTGGATGAGATGCCTAGTAACTATGAATCTGTTTTCAGTTTACCATTTTTTTTGGGGGGGGTAACATGAGTAGGCAATTTATTCTTCAAGGGCAGCAGGCACTGAATTGGTATGTAGATGAAACACAAATATAAAGTTGCTTGTTAGCAGCAACCTTTTCATTGGTTACAAATCTCTTTAAGGTGGAATTAGATGACTGACTTCTGCAGATATTGTGCATATTGACTAATACTGGTGAATTCTAATGGCAGAAGTCTGAGTGGCATTTTATGGTTGAAATGTTCTAAATTGGGCAGTTTTGTCATTACTGGGTTTGTATGTTTTGTTTCACTGCTTACTGGAAAAATGCGCAAAACTATACATTTAAAGCACGCTCTACCAAGTGGTGCTGTATTATACAAGAGATATAATTTAACTATTGTATCTTAAAATTTAATTATACTATCAGGAAGGTGAATCAAATAACTTTTGCATGGTCCTAAAAGTGTTCGCAAGGGACCTATGCTTTGAAAACAGCCCAAAGGTAGACAATCTGACACAAGCCAGATGCATTTTCTTTGACTGTGGGTTTCGGTGCTCTTTCAGTGAATGTGAGTTTCAAAGGCAGAGAAATTTAAATGCTAAGTCTGTTTTCATTGTGAGATTGTATTGCTTTGTTTAGCTTTAGGAAATGTCTATCAGTGTTTGTATTATAAAATTTGAAATAAAAGTTTTAAATGAAATCCAAATATCTGTATAATCAATGTAGAAGTAAAGCAGAAAATAGTATACACACTGAGAATTTTGAACACTGTTTATGGCAACTAGGGGGATAGCCAAGTAATGGGACACTGAAGCTGCATTGGGGGCTGAATGAGAGGGTTGGGGGGGTTGCTCCAAACAGAACATGTGTACAACCACATATAGTGATCTGCCAAAATATTTCCTTGATAAAAGGGATCCTCCACCTTGCAAAGTTTCAGAACCACTGCTTTAATACGTAGAAAAACATCAGGATCGATAGCGACATCATAGAATATAAACAAACTGATTAACAGATAGACCTTGCATACATACATGCTTACATTTCAACGGCTTACTACAAAATGGCCGCCAGGCTTGCACGTCCTCAGTATTTATATACTTGTGCAAGCCCTTGGCTAGCTTCTTAAAGGTACATACACACATATTGATCTACATCCTCCCTCTTAAAAAGATTGTCCTTGGTAAAACATAACATTGGAGTTAGACATGCATTACTATAGACATTAGAAACCAGCACAATGGTCTGGAGATATGACAGGATCTGGTAACTTCTGAACTAAAATTTAGCAACAGGGACGGGTCTTCAGTGAACAGAACTCGTATCAGAAACTTCTAGATTAGTCACAGGAAGGGGAATATTCTCTGGAACTTCCTCTGGAATTGGAACACTGGACAACTCACTCTGAGATGAGGAGTTTCTCAAAGCCTATGTGCTGTGGTACAAGCTCGGACACTGGCATCAAATGTTTCAGATTCCGCCTAAATTCCACTGCTTGTGATTCCACAATGTACAATCTCAGTTCTGGGCAAATATTCCTCAGGACTCCAATTCGATCATAACCTTTGGAAGTTTGCATCCTTACCACATCTTCTCATAATGGACTGAGCGGTTTGCTGGTCTTATCGTAGTAGGACTTCTGGGTTAACGCTTCAACAGATTAGTTTTCATGACCTGTTATTCTTGACACAAGGTACCAACAATTGACTACTGATTGGTAATGTGGTTCTGGTTTGTCTCAACAGAAGTCTCTGATCAGCTGAACTAAGATGTTTATCATAAGGAATGTTTCAGAGATTCAAGAGATTCAGGAAAACATCACTTTTATCTTATTTTAACTTCTCTAGTAACGGTTTTGAATTTTGAACTGCATGTTCTGCAAAACTACTTGACTACGGATACTCAGGGCTACTCATGACATGAGTAAAGTCCCATTCTTTGGCAAATCTTTTCAACTGTTGGCTTGTAAACTGTGTGCCACTGTCAGAAATAACTTTGTGCGGACTACCATGGACTGTAAAATGACCCTTCATCTTAGTAATGACAATACCGGGGATGCTAGGTTAGGAAGTAGGCCAATCTCGAACTAACTGGAGTAAGAGTCAACTAACACCAAATAATGTTGACCATTCCACTCAAAAATGTCAGTGGCTACTGTCAACCAAGGTAGTTCAGGAATCTGGTTTAGCTGAAGTGGTTCCTTTTGTTGATGTGGCTTAGTACTATTATACACAGAACAAGATAAAAGTACTGTCTCAATGTCTTGTGACATAGAAGGCCAAAGTACTAGTCCTCTTGCCCTTCTTTTGGAAGAGTCCGTTTCTGGGTGACGATGCAAGACAGTAATGTACTCCTGTTGCAAGGACTTTGAAACAATTATTTTTGGACTTTACATAATGATACCATTATCAGACAAAATCGCATAGCTGTATGGAAAATAAAGTTGCACTTCTTGAGGTAAACTAGGTTGCTTTGACAGCCATCCTTGATTGATAAAGTGGTTGAGCCTTTGTAAAACTGATCTGTGGCTGTGTGATCTCTCAGCTCATCAAGATGTGTGGAAGAAAGATTTCTCACTTCCGTGACTTTAAAATACAGGTTCTCACGCTCATGCTGTTCACTGGTGTTTCTGGACATTCTGGATAATGTATCAGCAAGATAAAGAAGTTTGCCTTTCTTGTAGACAAGAGTGAAATTATACTTTTGCAATCTCAGCATTATATGTTGCAATCTGGCTAGAGCTGAATGCATAGGCTTTCTCAAGATGGTTGACTAGAGGTTGGTGGATTGTTTTGATCTGGACAGGTCTACCATAAACATAATCATGGAACTTTGAACATGCAAACACAGTTGCCAAAAGCTCTTTATCTACGCATACTGCATTTCAGTTTGGGTAAGAGTTCTTAATGCACAGGCAATAGGTTGACCCTCTTGTAAAAGGACTGCAACAAGACCAAATTTCAAAGAATCACATGGGCTTGTGAGCATCATAGCATCTGAGAGTTGGCGGACTAGCAATTCTCTGTTTCATGACATCAAATGCTCTTTGGTGTTGCTCTAACCAAGACCAGGATACATCTTTACGTGTCCACTCTCGGAGCGGTGCTGAAAATTGGCTCAAGTCTGGAATGAACTTGCCTAGATAACCACGGCAAGAAAACGTTGCAGGACTTGAACATTGTCTAGAGCTGGCATCTCGAGAATGGCTATTTGTTTAGAAGGGTCTGGTCGTAGGCCTGAACTGGTAAATAAATGACCAACATAAGTAACCTCTTGTAGCCTGAATTTACATTTCTGTGGAGTGAGCTTAAGATTCACTTAACGTCCTGTTTCCAGAACTTTTCTAAGGTTTCAATCATGCTCATCTTCACCATTACCTTCTACTAGTATGTTGTCTACTAGAACAGCACAAAGATACCCAGAAAAAAGTTGCTCCATTGCATGTTGAAAGACTTCACTTGCAGAATTTATCCCAAATGGCATTCTCAAAAATCTGTACCTTCCAAACAGAGTACTGAAAGTAGCTACCAATGAGGATTTCTTGTCGAGCTAAATTTGCCAAAATGAACTCTCTGCATCTAAGACAGAAAATACAGTGGCATTTGGCATCTGAGCTGTGACTTCTTTGTGCACATTGGATGATGAGGTATTTTTAGTGATTTGTTCAAATCTCGTGGATCAGTACATATTGTGATGTCATCTGATCTCTTCTTATGAAATACCACCATAGAAGAAATCCATTCAGAAGGAATAGACAAATCAACTGGACAAATTACACCTTGTTGCACCATTTTATCTAACTTGGTTTTGACTCTGTCCCGCATAGCTACTGCAACTTTTTGAGCTGGCCTGATAACTGGACTGACCATCTGGGTCTAACTTCATGGAGTATACAACTGGAATCATCCCTAGTTTGTCTTTTGAAAAGATCAGCATGGGTAGAAAAAATATACTGGGTGAAATCTAGAGTAGTGGTCTTTCAATTTAGCATGAAAGACTTCCTTATTAAATGAAAGCAGACCTATTTTAAAACGGTCTCGAAGTCCTAATAATGACTGGACATGCCTCTTGATCAAATAAAATAAATAGTAACACCTCCCAGAAGAGCAACATGAAAGCACTACTGAGCCTTGTCTGAATTTCACCATCATAAGCAACAAGCTTTGTACACTTTGCCAAATCAAGCCTTTCACCATGACACACATTAGCAAATGTTGCTGCTGACATAACATTGCACTTGGAACCTGTATCAACTTTGAACTCTATGGGTTTTTCCATTTAACCGAACAGTACAAAATACTTCATTCTTTGCCCTTAAACCTACTGCATTAACTGTTTCATGAAGCACTGGCACACCATCAACATAAATAGTAGGGTTGCAGCTTTCTAACTTATCAACTTACTTATTTGAATGTTCCCTTTTAATAAAAGAAGGTCGGCCTTTTGTTTTAAAAAACCTCTTGAAATTATTCCACTTATTGCATTTGTGGCATTGCTGACTAAAAGCTAAACCTTTTTCCCTTTTAGATTCATGACTTCCACCACAATTATGACTGTTGGCAATGAAACTGGATGGGAGCCCATACTTTGAGTTTGCTGACTCACTCATGCTTCACTGAGATTGTGTGAACTCTAGAATGTGCTGAAAAGCTCGGGGGTTTACCAGTGGGTGCTGCAAGGGCTATAGTTGCTGCCACGTTCTTGTGCCGGTTTCTTTTAACCACATGCTGCACACTAAGAACATCAGCTCTAAAAGTTACTGGAAGCATGCGTCTCTCATTTGTAACCATATCTGTGCGCTTTTCTGTGAGCTGTCGTATATCTGACAAATCTCAATGGCCTTATTCAAAGTTAAATCACTGTCACAAAGCAAAATCTTTCTCACAGCATCATCTTTAATACCACACACGTCTGTCTTATCAATTCATCCCTTAAATCACCAAATCTTCATGTTTTAGCCTGGTTTCTCAAATCAATTATATATGCTGCAAAAGTTTCACCAGGCTTTTGATCCCTTGTAACATTTGTCTGGGGGTTAGACATTCTCTAAATGTACATTTTAAGCACTCAGGGTCCTTCCTTGACTCAGCCGGTACAACAATATGATGTTTTTCCCCTTCTCCTGCAACAGATAGCAGGTGCATACACAAATGAATGTTCCCTTCACTGGCCTCTGACCCAACTAAATTAAATAAATGCTTTTGTACGGTCATCTTTATCAGAAAATGCAGCCTATATGAAAATGAAGTACTCTTGCTCAAACACTCTCCAGTTCTCTGCAATATTACTGTCAAACACAAATGCACTTGGTTTTCGAAATTCATCTGCCATGCCCAAAAAGTATGCACAAACACACTGAAAATATGACCCTTGTAATTATCTACGAACAAACTGTTCTGTGAGCTTGTAACAACGTTCAAATACACAACAAACTCTTTGGAATACTGTACTTTGTGAAATATGCTGTACTTTGCGAAACAACTGTACTGTAATACAGCACAAACATGCAAACACCTTCTACACTTCTGATAACTCTGATATCTTTAATTAATAGGAAAAATGCGTGCTTAGCGAGAAAATGTGGCCGTTTCCTCTTACTTATTCATTTTATGCAAGTCGGACTTTATTTCAAACATTTTCCATAGTAATTCGAACATCAATATTGGACATATTGGTTTATTCAAATATCGTTTTGAGCGTTCTGTATGCCTTGTTTTATATTTTGCAAATAAGAAATGATATGAGTAAGTTTTAACATCTGAAATTCGTTTCTGACATGTTTTGCGAATTATATGTGCAGTAGGGATGATCCACTCCTGTATATTTCTCCAATACCAACCGGGTGCCTCTTGGACTTAAACTGAAGAAACTGGAGCTCTTTCTGGCAACAAGTTGTTTTGATCAGGCTGCTTCTAACACCACGCCCTTTAGACATGCTGCTTCTGACACCATGTTGCTCTTCCCTTTCTAACATAAATGACAAGCAGATGGTGTATTCTGTTTAGATGCTTTAATACACAGAAACACATCAGGATGGATAGCAGCATCATAAAATATAAACAAACCGATTAACAGACAGACCTTACATACATACGTGCTTACATCTTAACAGCGCACTACAATATGGCAGTCAAGCTCGCTCATGCTCAGTATTTGTACACTTGTGCAAGCCCTTGGATAGCTTCTTAAAGGTACATACACAAACATTGAGCTACATTCCCCAACTTGCCAAAAGCTTTCCCATCCTTGCCAAATGGAATGGTATTAGCAGCTGTAATCTCCTTAGAAGTAGTAGTTTCAGCTAGAGAAACTGGTGCTAGATCTGCTTTATGGTTGAAAAAACAAAAGTTATATACTTATAAAGATAGCTCTGTGCTAGCTTCTTTTCTTTGGTTCAACCTTTGGGTTCCTGGCTCAGACTCTGGTCTGGCCTTGGTGCCTTTGAACTTCTGGGTCGAGGACTCTGGCTCCTCCTGTTACCCATAATTCCCTCTCCCCCAGAATTACTTCAAATCAAGTTGGACCACATTAAAAGAAAGGAAGTTAAATTACCTAAAGACTGGAAAAATACCAAGCAGGTATAAAAGGAAGACATTAAATAGGAATGGAACAACCACTTCAGGTTGGTAATGACAAAATTCCCACAGAGGACCATTCATTCTTCAAGGCACCTTAGGTGAAAATCTGGATGTTGAACCAGATGAAAAGAAGACAACCTGAATCTATCGTTATGGTAAGTACATAACTTTGGTATCAGATGTGGTCTTTTTTTCATCCGAATCAACCTTTGGGACAGATTCTCTAGTTACCAAAACTACCTGGGAGGCATCAAGGAACTATATTCCTGAGAATGGTGGAGCCAAAGGATGTATGGGCTCAACCGTGCATCCAATTCATAATGAGAAACAAAGGTGTGAAATGTGGAACAAATGGCCACAGCAAAAATTTCATCCATCTCTATACTGAAAAGCAGTGAAACAGCTACAGATTCTTGGCTAAGGATGTGCCCAATTTTTAACAAAGACAATGCAATCTGTTTGCCATCTGGAAAGAACTATGAATACATTTTTTCATAATTTGGCTTTAGAAAAGACAATGAACAGTTGACTGGATTTTCTAAGGTCTTTGGTTCTGTGAAGCTAGAACCCGAGTTGTCTATAAACATCAAGCAAATGTAAAGTATATTCTCCTTTGTTTGAAAACTTTGGAAAGAAAACTGGTATATTTAAAGAATGATTAAGACTTGTTTCAGTTGCCAC
Source organism: Protopterus annectens (assembly GCF_019279795.1). Classification (NCBI taxonomy): domain Eukaryota; kingdom Metazoa; phylum Chordata; order Ceratodontiformes; family Protopteridae; genus Protopterus; species Protopterus annectens. Next base: position 835,300,472 of record NC_056743.1, read on the forward strand.
ATTTGGAAGAAAAGGAGGATTTATTTGCAAGGAAACTGTGCTTTTATGGAATACCAAGTTTGGTGGTTTGCAAGGAAGAGTTTGTAGTTCTGAAGTTCTTTGGGCAGAAGTAATAGCCATTAGAAATATAGCCTTCCAGGATAGGAATTTTAAATCTCTTGAAGCTGCAGGCTCAAAAGTAGGTTGTGGTAAGGCTTGCAACATGATAGTAATATCCCATGGAAGGACTGGGTCTCTCATAGGTGGTCTAAGTTAAAAAATAAACAAAAAATAAAAAAGCTCCTTTCAGAAAGGCCTTGGACATCTTCAAAGACACTATGGATGTCTGATTATAAACAACATGAAAATATGAAATAGCCACTAACTGCACTTTAATTGTGGACAAAACTGGAACCTTTCTGGAGTAAGTCTGATAGAAAATCTAGAATGGAAGGTAGAGGTGGTGAGAATGGATCATTCTTGGTTCAAACAGAAAATCTTTTCCATTTGCTTAGATAAACTTTCTTGGTGCTACATTTCTATGAAACTGTTAAAACATGAACTTGATTTGAAAGCCTGGTTTCTCTGCCATCACAATTAGAGAAGCCATGCAGTTAGATTTAGGATCTCTGGATTAGAGAGAAGATGCCCTGAAGGATGAGATAGGAGATTTGGGCCGTGTCCCAGCAGCCATGCAGAACACGAGCGGTGAGGCCAAGAACCAAACTTGTATGGGCCAATATGGGGTAATGAGGATTACTTTTGCCTTGAAACTTGGGGCTTTCAGAATGAATTTCGTTATCAGGGAAGTGGAGGAAAAAAAAACATGGAAGACCAGAAAGCTAACTATGGCCTAGAGCATCCCTTGGTAATTAGAGCAAAGTAACTGGTCAATTTGTTGTTCAAGCATAGTGCAAAAAGGTCACAGCAAGGTGGGCCCCTGCAGCGGTCTGCCACTGACTGTTTGAGAGACCATTGGAGAGGAATAATGGATCTTCTCAGTTTGTCTGCTAAAACACTGGAAGTCCCCAGAATTACCATTGTTACCAGAAAGCAGCGGGAAGACATCACCCATTACCACATGCTCATGGCTTCCCAACATAATGGATAGAATTTGGTTCCCCATTGTTTGTTGATGTACCCGACTACTATCATGCTGTCTGTCTGGATCAAAATCACATCTTCTAGCAGAGAAAGTCTTGAAAAGCCTGCAATGCTAAAAAGGACTATTCATCTCCAGAATGTTGATGTGAAGACTGACCTCTGTGTCCAAGAACCTTGAACAATCTTCCTTTCGTAATGCCCCCCACCCCCTCAAAAGGGAAGCATCTGTGGTAAATGTAGCTATAGAGGATGGAATAACTTCAGGCCCTCTAATACTGTTGGGGACATCAGCCATCACCTAATGTTATACTTGCAAACATGAGTCAGTCGAATCGGTGCATTTAGAGGGTCAGACAGCTGAGACCACTGAAATGACACGGTCCACTGAAGGACTCTAATGTAGTACCTGGAAAGAGGAATCAATGTTATTGCCAAGGCTACAAGTCCTAAGAGCCTTAGAACATTAGTTGCAGTAGGACAGGGTTCATATGCAAGACTTGATAAGCTACATGCTGAAGTGAGAGAAAGTACAGTTGTGTAAAATCTTACCATAATGGTAGACATACTTCTCTTCACTGTTGCAGTATTCATAACAGTAGGGATCCCCTGCCAAGAGCAGCCCAATGTCCTACCAGTATACCAAAGCTTTTAGGTTGCTTTAAGATACACCATACATCACACGTATGATCCTTGCGTAGCGCAGGGCATAAAAGTGGTGTCTGGCTGTACCATCCTCAGAACTGACAGCCCCAGTAGGGAAGCCAGTACATCCAGAAAGCAAATGGACCAGCAGGAGAAGGGAGGGAGAGTGTGAAGACTGCTACAGTGGACAGAACGTCTACCATTATAAGATTTTAGACAACTATGTTCTTCCATTTCATTGCTGCAGTACTCATAACAGCAGGGAGAGTGCTAAAGCTCAAGAAGAAACTTGGGAGGAGGAAGGACCATAGAAAGCCATGAAGGATGCCCTAGCAAAATCAGCTCTAGCTCTGGAGATTCCATTCAACTTATAGTGCTTGGTAAATGTATGCAGATAAGTCCAGGTAACTGCCTCAAGGACAGAGTTAGTATCCAAACCCTTGAACAAGCACCAGAAGAAGCCCAGCCCTAGTAGAATGAGCCTCAACAAAATAAGGAAGCCTCTTGACTTGAAAGGAACAACAAAAAGAAATAGCTTTTGAGATCCACGAAGAAATAGTTCATTTGGCTACAGCTAATCCTAAATACCTAGGATGAAATGTAACAGAGCAGATCAGATTTCCTAATAGTCTTAATCTTATCCAAATAAAATCCGGGTTGTCTATGCACATCCAACAAGTGCAGCACCTTCTCACTGGCAGATTGTGGAGAAGGGAAAAAGTGGGGAAATTAACAGACTGATTAAGGGACAACTCATTCACCACCTTTGGCAAAAAAGAAGGATTAGTACACAAGGATACCCTGTCTGTATGAAACATCAAAAAAGGAGGACAAGTCAGAAGGGCTTCAATCTCAGACACTAATCTGGCAGAAGTAAGGGCTAACAAAAGGACCGTCTCCCAACAGCAATGTTGCAAGGAAGCTGAAGCTACAAGCTCAAAAGGAGCCCAAGTCAACTTTTCCAAAACAAAATTAAGATCCCAGGGAGGAGGAGCAGGCTTCCTGGGAGGCCTAACATGAAGGACACTTTTTAGGAACTGTTTAGCCTCAAATCTAGAAGCAAAAGGAGAAGATAAAGGCAGACAAAGCAGACAGCGCTGATAAGTGGGCCTTAACAGAAAAATAAGCCAACCCAGCATTCAGCAATTCACACAGACAAGAAAAAAAACAAAAGGAAAATCCATAGAAAGTAGATCCAGGTTAAAAGAAAGACACCAAACAGAAAACTTCTTCCATTTGGATAAGTAGGATTTCCTAGTATTGGGTTTCATGGCCTCCTGCAGGACCCCAAGCACGTCCTCAGGGTCTATGTGGAAACAAAATCCTACCACGCACATCGTCAGTTGAAGAGTGGACAGGTGGAGATGGATGACAGAGCCCTTGTCTTGTGTGAGTAGATCCACCCTGTGAGGTAACTTCTGATGAATGCACTTAGTTAAATGCAGAAGAAGAAGGAATAATGCTGTCTCGGCCAAAAGGGAGTCACCAACCAAAATTTTGGGAGCATCCTGTTGAATTTTGAACATGACTTTTGGAATAAGGGGGAGGGAAGGGAAAAGCATAAAGAAACATCCCCTTCCAAGAAAAAGATAGGGCTTCCATCTTCCAAACCAGAGGACCTAGGACTCTGGCACAAAAAAAGAGGAAGTTATCTGTTCAAAGGGGAGGTAAATGGATCTATTTGTGGAGTACTCCACTGGTGAATAATGTCCAGAAACACATCCCTGTGAAGAATCTATTTGTGGGATTGAGTTAGGGACGTGCTCAGAATGTCTGCATCAATGTTTTGATATGAGGGAATGAAAACTGCCTGAAGAGTCACTTGATACTGGACAGCAAAATCCCACGCTAGGAGTGCCAACTGGCAAAGAAGATAAGATCTTATCCCCCCCATTTGTTAACATAGCACATCTCTGTGGTAGTCTGTAAATACTTTGAGAGGTCATTAAGAGAAAAGAGAATGAAAAAGCCTGAAGGGCCAGCAGAAGAGCTTTCACTCTTTGATAATGATGTGCTCTTTCAGTTGAATAGGCTACTACAACCCTTGCACTTTTTGGGAGCCAATAAGCTGCTCCCCATCCCATGTCTGAAGCATCTGGGAACAGCTCCTGAGAGGGAAGAGGGGGATGAAAAGGGAGCCCTGGATTTAGAGACAACTGCTGGATCCACCAGTGAAGCTCCTTCTTGAGACAAGGTGGAAGAGGAAAGAATTGCTGTTTAAAATCTTACCATAACCATAGATGTCCTTCTCTTCCATATTACAGTATTCTCAAAACTTGTGTTCTCCTCTCTTGCTACCCAAATGTCTGGCCAGTATACAACAGCCTGTAGTCACTGTTGTATACATGGGACGTCTGCCACTGGCCCCTAGGGAGTGTGGGCCATAAAGATGACATTTGTATATACCAGATCTCAGAGCTGAGCGCCCCTGTTGGACCTCCATCCCAGGAAACTGTGCAAGTCCAATGCCATCCAGTAAAGGGAAGGAGGGGGAGAAGGAATACTACAACATGGAAGAGAAGGACATCTATGGTTATGGTAAGATTTTACAGAAGTATTCTATGTACTTCTATTCTCATACTGCAGGATTCTCAACCTTGGGTGACTGCCAAAGCTCACTGGGAAGAAGAGGGTGGTGGCTTGGAAATATTTTCTAAAAATCCATGCAGGATTGCCCTGGCGAATCCAGACCTAGATTTGGAAATGTTATCCAATTTGGAATGCTTGGTAAAGGTATGGACAGAGGTCCATGTAGCTGCCTCAAACTGTGGCAGCATCCAAACCTTTAAAGAAAGCTCCAGTTGAAACCATAGCCTTAGTGCAGTGTGCTTTGGTTTTTGACCCCAAGGACTTCCCATGGTATGCACAGCAGAAGGAAATTGCTCTGGACATCCAGGCTGGAATTGCCTGCTTTGTCACAGCTTTTCCCGTGGCTCCGGGATGAGACGACGACAAACAATTGGTCTGATTTTCTGATATGTTTGGTTTTGTCCAGAAAGAGCCCAAGATGTCTATATACATCAAGGGAATATAAGACTTTCTCACGGTCACCCTGAGGGCGAGCAAAAAAGGTGGGGAGGTGAATGGCTTGGTTTAAGGATAGTTCACTGACCACCTTGGGCATTAAAGGAAGGGATGGTCCCTAAGGCTTACCCTGTCCTTGTGAAAGATGAGGAAAGGAAGGACGGTCATGAGGGCCTGTAACACTGACACTCTCCTAGCTGAAGCCAGGGCAACTAGTAGCACTGTTTTCCAAGTGCAGTGTTTCAAGGAGGCCCTAGAAGCTGGTTTGAAGGGAGCATCGTGAGCTTCTCCAAAACATAATTCAGGTCCCAGGGTAGAGGAATGGGTTTCCGGGGAGGGGGGGGGCTGAGATGCAAAACTCCCTTTAAGAACAGCTTAGCAGGCAATCAAGAAGCCAGTGGGGGGATCCAGAGGCAGACGAGCTGAAATAGCAGCAAGGCGGGCTTTAATAGAGGGAGTACGCCAAGCCTGACTGCAAGGGTTCACACAGGTATGACAGTACCAAAGTGACATCACCCTGGAAGGGGTAACTGTCTTTGTAGACACCATAAGGAGAATCTTTCCCATTTAGACATACAAGATCTCCTTGTATTAAGTTTCCTGGCCTCCTGCAGGACTAAGAGCACATCCCTCATTGTAAAGGTGTCTGCAAGGAATCAGAATTCCATCACCCACAGGGTAAGGTTCAGACACTGTAGGTGTGGGTATATTAGGGATCCCTTGCCCTGTGTGAGAAGGTCCACTCTGTGAGGTAACTTGTAGAGAACGCCCCTGGCTAAATGCAGTAGGAGGGGGAACCAGTGCTGTCTTGGCCAAAAGGGAGTCACCAACAAGATTTTTGGTTTGTCCTGTTGAATTTCCAGCAGGACTTCTGAAGAAGTGGGAAGGGGGAATGCATATAGAAACATCCCCTTCCAAGAGACTGAAAAGGCATCCGTTGCCCTTGCTAGGGGATTCAGCAGCCTGATGCAAAAGGACAGAAGTTGTCTGTTCATAGGGGAGGCAAAGAGATCGGAGGTATACCCCATTTGTGGACTATGTCCAAGAACACATTCCTGTAGAGCATCCATTCATAGGACTGTGACATGGACCTGCTCAAAGTATATGCCTGCATATTCTGTTCTGAAAGGATATACATAGCCTGAAGTGCGACTTCCTGTGTTGTGGCAAGCTCACAGACTTGGAGAGCTAGTCTGCATAGCAAGTGGGATCCCCCCCACTTGTTCATATACCACTGAACTGTAGTGTTGTCTGTGAACACTTTTAGTGGGCCCTATGTATGTTGGAAGGCCTTTAAGGCCAAGAAAATTGCTCTCCTCTCTCTGACATTGATATGTTCCTGTCTGACGGAGTTCGGCCAAGTGTCCTGGGACTCTCAGAGAACCCATAGCTCCCCAGTCCAGATAAGAGGCATCCATATACATCTCCTGCACTGGCAGGGGGAGGCTGTAAGGGGAGTCCTGGGTTGCAGCTCACTTGGTCCACCTACCACTGAATCTCCTTTTTCAGGCAAGGAAGGAAAGGGATTTTGTACTCTAGAGGGTGAAACTGTTGTGTCCATACAGACCTTAAGTACCACTGCAGCTTCATGTGAAACCAATGCTCGATGCCATGTGAGGCGAGAGTCTGAAGTACTGCCTAGTAGTCAAGTCTGTGGCTTGGAGGACAGTAAGCAGGTACTGCTTTAAACTTTCCACCTTTTGGGTTGGCAGAAAGGCCCATGACATCCATTCTTATCCAGTACCTTGGCAAAATCTGGTCCTCAGAGGGGATCAGGTAGGACTTGGGATAGTTGATCTTGAATCCCAGTGCTTGAAGGAGTAAAAATACCATTTTTAAATGGCTTTGCAGGGATTCTGTACAGCCTGCCTGGATGAGCAGGTCATCTAGCTAAGGGAAAATTTGAATCTCCAGGGTCCTGCAGAAGGCCACCACTGGTGCCAAGAACTTTGTGAAGACCCTTGGTGGTGTAGAAAGTCCGAAAGGCAAGCCACAGAACTGAAAATGTAAGGAGACCACAGAAAAGCACAGATATTTTCTGTAGCAGGGCCTTACTGGGATGTGTAGGTAGGCATCCTTGATGTCAAAGGTGGCCAAGAACCCTTGAGGAAAGATCAAGGGGAACAGGGCCTGCAGAGTGAGAATTCGAAAGGCGGGCAACCTGCAGAAAGAGGCTGAGATGGGAAAGATCTAAAACTGTTCTCTAGGGACCATCTTTTCTTGGGACTAGAAAAAGTCGAGTAGAAATCCTTTCCCCTTTCTGGCATAGGGACAGGCTGAATTGTTCCTTGGGCAACAAGGTTGTCTATAACTTGCTGAAAAAATGGAAGTTGTTCTTTGGGGGGACTGTGGAATGCCTCTGAAGTAATGGGTTGTCATCCAGGTCATACAATAACCCACTTCTATGATGGAAAAGACCCACCTATCTGTGGTGATGTTTTTCCATGCAGGAAGGCAGTAAGAGAGCCTTAGGGATAGGGGGATGGAGTCGATGGGTTGTATTAATGATAGCAGGTAGACACAGACTACCTGCCCTGTCTTGAAATTGAGGCTTCTGTGCTGGAGTCTGTGCAGGCCTGGAAGGAGTGGCTTACTTCCTGGCAGTCTTTCTGCTCCTGGGAGGAGGAGAGGGAGCAAAGTGCTTCCTGATTAATTTGGTCTATGAGGGGTAATTCCTGTGGAATCTGAGTTATGAGACACAAGTATCTGAGGTCCTGTAACTCCTTCTCCTTTTGTTGCAGAGTTTTGAATAAATCCGCCCGCCACCTTTGACCCAAAACGAGCAGAGTTATCTAGGGGTGCATCTAAGAGCTTTGCCCTGATATCATCAGGAGTGACTGTAACCTAAGCCAGGAATATTTCCTGAGAATAGAAGCAGATGCAGCAGACCTGGCAGGGGCCTCTGCTGCATCGTTGTTCTTGTGTCTTTCGGCTTTTCCCGGTTAGGGGTCGCCACAGCGGTACTCCGGTACGCTAATGATTGGTAGTTGATTTTTACATGCCGAGTCACCAGCCCTGACGCACAACCTTCAACGAAGGTACGCCCATTCACGCATGTCACCATGCAGAAGACGCTCTGAGAATCGAACCGGACAGCTTCTGCTGCATCGTAATTGCAATTAATTGAGTGGCTTGTGAACTGTGAAGATAAAGACAAAGCTGGACAGCTGAGCTTTGGCTGGAGAAACTAATTTCAGTGAGAAGATTTGTGACCTGTCCTAAAAGGGCTAGGGCATATTTGGACATGTGGATTTGGTAATTTATTGCCTTAAATGCCAGGGTAGAAGAAGTATAGACCTTTTTTCCAAGGCGTTCCATAATTTTAGTGTCTTTGTCTGTGGGGAGGAGTGTAGAGTATGGAAGGGGCTTGGAGGCTTTATCTGCTGACACAGAGAAAGTGCCAGGGTCTGCTGCAGGGCACTTAACCAAGAATTTGTCCCCCTCAGGGACTTTGTAGAATCTGTCAAGTCTACGTGCTGCAGGGGGCTAGGAGTCTGGGTTGATTGAGGTTGCATTTAAAGCATCCAGAAATGTAGGTAGTACATGGGGAAAAGTTGAAGGGGCAGGGGAGTCCATCTGAAGAAGTTCTTAGTACCTCTTCTGTACTTCTGAATCCCATTTGAAATGCTCCATCTTTGAAATTGTCTCCCCAAAGGTAAGGTCCTTGACTGGGGAATCTGTTTTTGCAGATTCTTGGCATTTGTGAAACATAGGAGAGGAAATCCTCTGAGGAAGAGTCAGAGGATTCCTCATCTTCAAGCTGGGAAGGGTTCAAGGCCTGAGGCCCAAGACTCATTACAGGAGAAGGCCAGGGGTGGCTAGGAGTGTAGCAGGCCTCACAGCCATAAAAGCATTAAATAGGCTTTGAGGAAAAGCCTGCCAATCTGGCTGGCTCTCAACTGCAGGGGAAACAGGTTTCCTTTTTTCTTTTCTTTTGAGGGAAGGCCTAGCAGGCATCTGGGCCACGGTAGACCTGGCTTCAGAAGCTTGTGAAGTAGTGGAGAGATCCATCTAAGTAGCCGGTACGAACAGAGGTTCCCCCTCACCATCGGACGTCAACGTCTGCCTTACCTCTGAGGAAGTGCCAGCCATGCTGGGTTCTGTGGCTTTCACACTGGTACCTGCTATACCCATATTGGCGGCTACCAAGCGTTCTTCCATGCTGACATTAGCCACAGGAGGGACATCAGGTGGAGGAAGTGCAGTTACAGACTCGGGCCTAGTAACCTCAGCCTTTTTTCTAAGGCAGCTCAATGGGCGGTCTCTCCATACCCAAAGCTAAGCGCTTAATTTTCTGGTTCTCGAGGTAAATATTTAATGCGTGCAGATGGCTGCATAGAGTTTTTAGAAAGCAAGCTTGGCAGATGGAGTAGGACTTAAGGCCATGTGTAGGCCCAAAGTAAAAAAAAGACATAGCTCATGGGCATCTTTATAGGGGATCTGATGACCGTAGCTACACTTACCCTTCCTGGATGACATGAACCTACACACAAAGCAGCGATCAAAAGAAACAAATGTCCCCAACGGGGTACTTCTCTGAGAATTTTCGGTCCGGCGAGCAGTATGGCAGGAACAGCTAATGTTCTACTGGTGGCAGAGAAGTTCTGAGGTTTAGTATGTGTAGACATCACTTTTATGGCCCACGTTCCCTAGGCCAACGTCAGATGTCCCACGTACCCAGCAGTGACTATAAGCTTTTGTACACTGGCCAGACATTCAGGTAGCAAGACAGGAGAACCCAAGTGTTGAGAATACTGCAGCATGAGAATAGAAGGACATCTACAAATTCTAGGGGATGTGCATGTTGAAACTAAACTAACTTCAGAAACCACTGAAACTTTCTCATGTGGAGTTTGACCAGAGGGAGCATAGGAATGGATGTCATGAATCCCAGAGCTCTCAAACTCCCTGGCTACAAAGGAGGCCAGAGGAAGAAGAGTTTGAAAGAAAGAAGAAGCGACTGTCAAGGCCTTGGGAGGGAGCAGGGATACCAGCATAGGCACCGTCTGAATCCTGCACTGCAGAAAAACATGGTCCTGAAAAGGAGTCAGAAAAGACTTTTTGAAGCTTATTGTGAACCCCAGGGTTTAAAGAAGAGGAAATGGCAAAATGAAGATTTGCAACAGGATCTCTGGAGTGGGTGCCTGAAACAGGAGGTCGTCCAAGTAAAGAAATACTTGAATCCTCTGAATCCTGCAAAAACCACAGGAGCGAGGCATTTTGTGAATAACCTTGAGGCAGTAGAAAGGCCAAAGGGCAAAAGCAGAGAAGTGAAAATGCCAGGAAGCAACAGAGAAATATAAAACCTTCCTGAAAAGGGGGTGGATCAGAATATGGAGATAAGCGTCCTTGAGATCCAGAAATACCATCCAAGCCTGAGGAAGCAAAACAGGGAACAGAGTCCAAAGGGACAACATACAAAAGGAGGGCACCTTCAGAACAATGTTTAGATGAGAGAAGTCTGGACTTGGTCTACAAGTACTCTCTTTTCTGGGTACCAGAGTACCAGAAACATCCAGGAGTAAAACCCCCTCCCCTTTGGCACACAGGCATATCTTGAATAGTACCTTGAGTCAAAAGGTCCGAAAGCACCTCAGGAAAGGAGGAGAGTTGTTCCGGAGGGAACTGAGGAACACCCATAAAAGGGGGAAGGGATTTCCAAACCATAAAATACCCCTGGCAAATAACAGACAGCCCCAGGAATCCTGAGTAATCTGTAGCCAAAAAGGGAGAGTGAGAGTGTGAGAGACAGAAAGAGGCGAAGAGGAAAGTGGTTGGAAGAATAGGATAGTCAGACAGCACCTGGTTTATTATGAAAAGGAGACTTCTAAGGCACTGAAGTCTGAGTAGCCTAAGCAGAAGGAGCCCGCTTATAACCCTTTTTGCCCTTAGGAGGAGGGCAAGATTGCCTACGAACAAAGGCACAGGAGAAAAACATGTTTAAGTTCCTGTAAAACCTTGCCCTAATCCTAAAGGAACTTAAACATATCAGCAGCTTCATCAATCAAGTGTTAATTATCAACAGGGACATCCATCAACTTAGCCTTAATACTGTTAGGCAAAGGTTGAAGCTGAAGCCAAGAATACCTCCTCATAACTGATCCAAAAGCAGCAGCCCTAGAGGATCACAACTACACTTGAATGACGGGTCATCTTGGAGGAAGTCCCTAACAAGGAAAGAGCATTAGTTTTACCCTCAGAGTCTGGAATATCAGAAATAACCCAACAAGCGTGGGACAGGACAGCCAACAAGTACCTGGACGTAAAGGGTCTGATAATTAACATCTTTAAAAGCCAAGGTAGCAGAGATGTAAACCTTCTTGCTTAGCCTTTCCGTGGTCTTTATATCTTTATCAGAGAGCAGTAATTTGGGATAAAGCAGCAACTGAGATGGCTTCTCAGAAGCTACAGGCACCACCGAGGGATTTGCATAAGGATACACCTACAAATATTTACAGTTATCAGGCACCCTATAGAATCTATCAGGTTTCTTGAGGGAAGGGGGTGAGTCTCTGGAGCCTTTGAAGCACTGGAAAATGCATCCAACAAGGCAGCCAAAACAGGAGGAACAGCAGAAGTTTTAAGATTATCCATCTACAGCAACTCAGTATCTTTTATGTACCTTAGAGACCTGAACACAATCCCATTTAAAGAACTCCATCATCCTGGAGGTAGTGTCCCCAAAAGAAATCTCTTCAAAGGGAGTATCAGGACTGGTAGATTCCCCTTCCTCTGATCTACAGTCCAAAGAAGGAATCTGAGAGGAATAAGCAAGGGATTCCTCATCCGAATTCAGCACCTTCTCAGAAGACTCCTGTTCCCTGGGTCTTTTTAAAGAAGTAGAGGACCAAAGTGGGGGTGGGGGGGCTGGAACAGAAATTCCAGGAGGAGGTTCCAATGCCATCAAAACATTAAACAAACTATGAGTGAATGCCTGCCATTCACTCTGTGGAACATTTGGAACACAGGACCATAGGAGTTTATTAGGCTATCGACCCGGAGATCATTTTAAGCTTAGCTGCTTCACCCCAATGTAATATCTTAGCGGTACTAGTCAATACCAAAGACTGCATTTAGTGATGACTCCCCATGTCCAGGAAAGTTGTGGGTGCTATCCCCGGTAAGAATTTATGGTGCCCATCCACTCATCTAGTTTCCTTTTGATCAATGTCATAGAGATGCTCTGTTTCACATTAACATAGCCTGTTCCAAAGATGTAGCAGTTGGTGGGGGATCAATCTGTCCCTCCAGCAAGTCCTACTTAAGTTGCAGACCATATTTAATATTCCCTGGAATGGACAGCCCTAGACCCATTTGATTTACGGATATGCAGTAAGTTCATTAGGTTTGGGTCTTGGTTTGCTCTGTAGGCCAGGCATAAGTCTCCCCTAGAAGTCTATAAGACAGAGCATAATGACAGGGATTTTAGTCAGTCCGTGTAAGGCACATGCGGATGCCCTTAATCTTCTTTGTTAGAAACCTCTGAGGTCTCTCTAACTGCTGTAGATGCTTAGTGTGGTACATACCAAATGGGGCATTATACTCAGTTAAGGGTCAGATCAGAGTATAGCGGGGTTATAACTTTTGTTTTCAAGGCGAAGCCTTTACAAATCAAGTGAGCTACATGGAAAGTTTACTCATAAAGGTAGACACATGGTGGCCAAAATTAAGGCCACGGTCAACCTGTGATCCCAGGTCCCTTACCACTTCATGGTTACTTGGGGTATTGTTATTCATTTGACAGTGTGAAGGGACATTGTTTGTGCCAAAGGGAATGATGATGCATTTCTTTGCATTCAATTTGAAACTGTGACGGATACATCAGTTGTTGATCTGTATGAGACCATCCTGGAGTATGTTGACATAATTTGGGGATTCAATGACTGCACCTAGTTTGCAGTCGTCTGCAATCTTGGTCAGTCACAACCCTTTAGTTTTGACCTGAACTTCTGAGACGTATATACCAAACAGTAGGGGGGCCGGGAGAAATATGTTTAGTCTTTTGCTTTTTCTTCAATAGGACATCTGCCTTATAAAATTTGGAAGGCTCTAACCCAGGACGGCATTAAATGATGGAAGCAGGGACTTATTCTCTGACTAATATTTGAGGAACACCCTTAGGCCCCTCTGAAATAATCAGCCAGGTTTTCCCTGAGCGTCCAAAACAGACATCTGCAATGCCTCCTCGGATGTGCTAAAGTCAGATCCCCACTGGCCTCCAAGCCAGTAATGGCAGAGGAATACAATGACAAAGACGGGCAAACCTCTGGGCATTCATTTGCCTCAGGACAGATGTCTGGCAGAGGTTGAACAGCAAAAGATTACAGCCTAGGCTTCTTGGCCGCCTTCTTCACTGACGGCTGTCCCTCAGAGTGGGAAGACACTGACTTTCAAGGTAAAGCACCAAAGAAGGTAGTCTACTGTGAAGGGTTTTAGGTACAAAAACCTGACAAATGGAATAGAATGACTGATTGTGAGAGGCACCTAAGTAAAAAAGACGCTGGTGAGGTTTTAGGTACAAAAGCCTGACAAATACAACAGGAGGTATGGTCGTGAGAGACACCTGGTTGTGGCGGTCTTTATGGAAAATCTGTCTCCCACACTGGCATTTACCCTTCTTGGATAACATGAAACCCCACAAGCTACAATAAAAAAGGATAAGTAAAAAAAAGAACACCAACGGGGCACTTTATCTGAAATGGCTTGGTGAACCAGCAACGGAATGGGTGTTCAGACCGATGATCAAGTGATGGAGGTCGGACTGATGGCAAGGAAGTGCTGACGATGGTACGTCCGGATGTCACCTTTATGCCCTACACTATGTAAGTAGCATAAGTGTGACGTACAGTGTACCTTAAAGCAACCTAAAGGCTTTGGTATACCGGTTGTACGTCAGGCAGGTGATTGCTACGGTTATGAATACAGCAACAGTGAAATGGAAGGACATCTCTGGACTATGGATGTCTGGCTATCTGATTTACTGTATCCAAATGGCATCCAATAAACTCCATGTCCTGTTTTAGTGACAAATGACTTTTTGCATGATTTACTGTGACTCCCAAATTTTGAAATAAGTGGAGCAAGAGGTCCCTTTACTGGGTCAGTAGATGCCCGGTTGGGGTGGTGAGGAGCCAATCATCCAAATACAGGAGTACCCAAAACCCCTGCAGTCTGAGGTAAGCTGTCACACCTGCCATACATTTGGTTAACACCCGTAGGGCTGTAGTGAGTATAAAGGGCAGTGCTTTTAAACTGGAAGTGACTGGCTCCCAGCCAGAAATGGAAAAAAAACTCCTGGATTGCATGTTTATCCTGATATGATAGTAGGCATTTTGGAGATGTGTTGAGCACACGCAATTATCCTTCCTCAGTATAGGCATAAAATGGACTTGACTATGACCATCTGCAATTTTGTCTTTTTTACAAACTGATTTAGAGGACTTGGGTCCAAATTTAGCCTTAGGTCCCCTGTCTTTTTGGGAACTAAAAAGAACCTGGATAGACTCCAGATCATATCTGGGGGAACCTGTGAATGACTTTTTTTCCCCAAACAGCTTTAAGAATTCTGCTGTTGCAGATTCCAACTGCATGAGTGACACAGAGAAGCCCTCTCTTCTTTCGAGGAGGGGAAACAAAGGGAATGTGTTCTCTAGTGATTATCCTTAACACTCCTGTATCTGGTGTGATGGCCTGCCAGACTTGAGAGTGCAGGAATCAGCACATCCCTGACTACCTCCAGAATGTAGCAGTTGGGCAACCCTTCAGGAATACCAGAAGAATTTCTTGGTAAAAGGGCCACAAATACCCTTGATGCTGCGAGCAGTCTCTGCCCCTGGGGTGATGTACATTAAAACTGCCACCCTCTCTGCCTTTGGAGGGTCTGGCCATAGGAGCATCTTGGTTAAAACCTTGGTATTTCCTGGACCACATCACCCCCCCCCCCACTCGGATTCCTAGAAAACGTCCTCTGTTGGGGTAGAGAAGCTGATTCATTGCAGACAGTATCTTACCATCCAGGTCTCCTCAGCCTTTGGTCCAAATAAGGTCGAACTGTCAAATGGGACACTAAGGAAGGATGTCTTGAATCCCTCCATAAAGTCACACAACCACATCCAGGCATGTGAGTGTGTAGCTATGTTGGTTCCTTCCGCCTTAGGCATACCATCAGCTGCATTAGAGAGCAGCTACATGGATATGTTGAATATGGACTGCAAGGTAAACAACTGGGACTCCAGTGTTTTGTGGAGGTAATTCAGTGCTGAGAGTAAAAGCTGCTGAAGCACAAGTCAATTTCCTGAATCTGTCCAAACCCCTTGATTCTCTGTTATGGGGATGAATGATGTGCTCTCTTCAGATAGTTCCTTCTGGATAGCTGCTGCCATAACCATAGCATCTACAGAGGGACATTTGCTCCAGTGTGCCCTATCTTTGGAAGCAGCCAGTATTCTATCAGTTCTTTTAGGAACAGGCTCCACCACATCAGGATCCTTCCAGACCTTTTGAGCCAATAAATCAAGAAGTGCGTTAGCAGGCGGTACCACCCAGGATATAGAAGAGCCAGCTCTAAAGGCCGAAAGGAACATAGATGTTTCTGGGGAAGGATGTATCCGGGGACCAATTCCCTTGCTGCTGCTTCAATTCCAAAATATCATTAATGTGACATCTTCCAGAGGGGAACTTGAGGAACCTTCCATTTCATTCAAATCTGTGTCTTCCATGACGGATTCTGGAGAAGATTCCAAATGTCTCCTCTTGCAAGTCTGTTTTCTAGGGACCCGTCTCAGTGGGGCTTCAGGAGACGGTTCAGTACCAGACAAAAGTTGAACATCCCCCAAACTTCTTGAAGCTGACTGCCTCCATCAGTAAGGAGGAGAAGAGGAGTCAACAGCATTATCCAGTAGGGTTTGGGTTGGAGCCGAGCAAGATGAGTACTTCCTCGCTTGGCCCGGCAACAGGCTTTTCAAAGACTTCAACAGCTGAAGCAAACATAAGATCTAAAGAGGGCTCCTTGCATCCTGAAGTAGTAGAAGGAAGAATATCAAACATCAATGGCACCAAACTGCCCCGACTCCAAAGCCAACACTAGATCCACACTATCAAGTGCCAACACACTGATGGGAAGGGACAGCTCCAACAACCTAGTAGTCGATCCCTCCTCACAAACCTCAATACCAACGTTGTAACTCAGACTCATTAATCCAACAGAATCAAGAGTCGAGACAGTACAGAATGCAGGCAGAGTTGAAGTCATAAGTACTAACAGCTCCAGAAAGGTACTCTGGAAATGATCGAATCCTAAGGCTTCGAAGACGAAAGGCGGACCAGGAATTTAGACAAATCTGGAGGGGTAGTTGATGACAGTCTTCCATATAAAACAAGTAAATCCAACAGGAGTAAATGATCGAATCCTAAGGTTTCGAAGACGAAAGGCGGACCAGGAATTTAGACAAATCTGGAGGGGTAGTTGATGCCAGTCTTCCATATAAAACAAGTAAATCCAACAGGAGTAGGTGTGCCAAGGAAACTAGAACCAAAAAAACTAATAAGTAACACCAATTCGGAGAACAAGCTGTGCAAAAACAAACGATTACACCATGAAGTTCAAAGGAAGCTGGTTTATTAGCGTTTCCAATGCACATACGTTTTCATCCAAAGGACTTCATCAGAGAATACAATATGTACTTCCTTAATTACCTTATATACCACCTCATAAAACTGTCAAACCTATCACATCTTTATTCCAATCAATGATTCAGTAAAAACTTAGTTTAAAAGAGCTTTCAAAAGTTATAACTTTCCACTTGAATTCCCTATAAATGGTTTTAACTTTGTATAAACCAATAAATAACTTCCAATAAATACTTATAATTTATTACATATTACATGAATAAATATGAACAATAATTTTAAAATATAAATTTAAAAATTTAAATTGAAATTTAAAAATAAATGTTAAAAACGTCCTTCTTAAAAAAAGAGGAACTACTCCATCTAGAGGCCAAAGTAGGAACAGCTTTAATTCTACCTACAATTTGGCTGCTCTAAGCTTTAATACAGGGGCCAGGGAAACAAAATCATTTAATCCATAATTCTTACTGGCATCCAGTTTTAATTGTCAAAACAATTCTCTGTATTCAATGGCTGTCTCCCAAGGCCCTCCACATGGATGTATTTCTACCTTTTCTGCCACAAAAAAAGTGAAATTTAGCTGAAGGACAAGCAATAGTATGTCTGAACAAGGCATTCTCTTCACATCATTAATTTTTAACATCAAGTGCTCATATATGCGTCTTTTGAGCTTCCTAGTGGTTTGGCCAACATAAAAAGCCCCGCATATATCACACACTCCAATGTACACCACCACTACGGTATCACAATTGCAATGTGTGTTGGTCCCTATTTCTATCTCTTTTTGGGATAGGAATAACTTTTGCCCTTGAAGGATGCAGGGGCATTGTGAACATCTCCCACATTTAAATGTTCCCGCTCTCTTAGCACCGTTACTTTTCTTTTTGCTTTCTAATAATTCTTTAATGTTTCTGCCTTTTCTACAGACGAACCTTAAAGGTTCACGAAAATGTTGTTCAAATCAGAAAATTTACTAAATTTGTTCCAATTGGAACTCACTACATTCTTGATCAACATAGTTTTGGTACTAAAATTTAAAATAAAATTACTACTCCAGTTGGTTTCACTCTGGTCTATCCTGGACTTCCTCTCGTCCTGGTTTAAAGACTTCCCTAATATTGGAGCAAACTTGTTGCGTCTATCTTTTCTTATTTCATCCATAATTTCCTCTATAAGGAATGGGGGATATTCTCTTTCTAAAAACATTTGTCTCAGTTTTCCACATTCTGCATCAAAATCTTTGTCATCAGATGTCATACGACTACTCCTAATAACATGCCCCCTTCACTATTCCCCTCTTGTGGGAGACATAGTGCGCACTTGTGTAGTGAAGATAGGAGTTAGAAAACGTGCTTTTCCTGAAAACATTAGATTTAAAATATTGAGTCTCCCCTATTTTTTCTAACAAAACATCTAAAAATTCAAGTCTTTCCTGGGAAATGTTATGGGAAAATTTTAAAAATGTAGTAGTGTGGTTAATGTAATTGATAAACTCCAACAAGATAGACTTCATGCTGGAAGAAACTCTAAATGAAGGTACTATAACCTTAGAAATTTTACAATATTTGATTATAGATCAACCCAAAGTACCATCTATCTTTGGGATCCCTAACAAGATAGGCTTCATGCTGGAAGAAACTCTAAATGAAGGTACTATAACCTTAGAAATTTTACAATATTTGATTATAGATCAACCCAAAGTACCATCTATCTTTGGGATCCCTAAAGTCCACAAAAACGTGGAGGACTCACCTCTTAGGCCCATTGTGGCAGCAAGAGGGTCTAAAACATACCCTCTTGCTAAACATTCGTGGGATTTTCTGAGAAGTATTGA
Organism: Protopterus annectens; assembly: GCF_019279795.1. Classification (NCBI taxonomy): domain Eukaryota; kingdom Metazoa; phylum Chordata; order Ceratodontiformes; family Protopteridae; genus Protopterus; species Protopterus annectens. Next base: position 835,318,683 of record NC_056743.1, read on the forward strand.
CCAGAAGTTATTCAGAGATGAACTGATTTTTGTCACCCTGGACATACACAACCTATTTAAAGTTATACCCCTCACCACAGGATTAGAGTGGTTTGAAGAAGCACTAAGGTTCAAGGGGAATATTCAGCATGAGAAAGTATGTTTGTACCTACAGTTGATGGAATTAGTTCTTAGGAATAATTTCTTATTTTTTGATGGAGAGTTTTTCCAACAGACTAGTGGGGTAGCAATGGGAGCAAGTTGTGCTCCCATGTACGCCAATTTGGTACTCTCCACTTGGGAGGATATATACATACTAAATTCACAATATAGTCAATATTGGAATTACTATCGTCGATACTTGGACGATATTTGTATTTTCTGGGTTTGACCCAAGGAAAACTTGTTGGATTTCATCAATTACATTAACCACACTACTACATTTTTAAAAACTTCCCACATTTCCCAGTAAAGACTTGAATTTTTAGATGTTTTGTTAGAAAAAATAGGGGAGACTCAATATTTTAAATCTAATGTCTTCAAGAAAAGGACATTTTTCTAACTAATATCTTCACTACACAAGTGCGTACCCAGTCTCCCACAAGAGGGGAATAGTGAGGGGAAAAGTGATTAGGAGTAGTCATATGACATCTGACGACAGCGGTGAGACAAATGTTTTTAGAAAGAGAATATCCCCCATTCCTTAGAGAGGAAATTATGGATGAAATAAGAAAAGAGACACAAGTTTGCTCCAATATTAGGGAAGTCTTTAAACCAGGACGAGAGGAAGTCCATGACAGACCGGAGTGAAACCAACTGGAGTAGTAACTTTATTTTAAATAGTACCAAAACTATGCTGATCAAGAATGTAGTGAGTTCCAATTGGAACAAATTTAGTAAATTTTCTGATTTGAACAACATTTTTGCTGAACCTTTAAGGTTCACCTATAGAAAAGGCAGAAACATTAAAGTAGTATTAGAAAGCAAAAAAAAAAAGTAACGGTGCTAAGAGAGCGGGAACATTTAAATGTGGGAGATGTTCACAATGCCCCTACATCCTTCAAGGGCAAACGTTATTCCTATCCCGAAAAGAGATAGAAATAGGGACCAACAAACATTGCAAGTGTGATACCGTAGGGGTGGTGTACATTGGAGTGTGTGACATATCCCAGGCTTTTTATGTTGGCAAAACCACTAGGAAGCTCAAAAACGCATATATGAGCACTTGAATGATGTTAAAAATAAAGATGTGAGGAATGCCTTGTTCAGACATACTATTGCCTGTCCTTCAGCTAAATTTCACTTTATTGTGGCAGAAAAGGTAGAAATAAATCCACGTGAAGGGCCTTGGGAGACAACCATTGAATACAGAGAATTGTTTTGGCAACTAAATCTAGATGCCAGTAAGAATTATGGATTTAAATGATTTGGTTTCCCTGGCCCCTGTATTAAAGCATAGAGCAGCCAAATTGTAGGTAGAATTAAAGCTGTTCCTATCTTGGCCTGTAGATGGAGTACTTGCTCCACTATTTTTTAAGAAGGACTTTTTAACATTTTTAAATTTATATTTTAAAATTATTGTTCATATTTAATCAACTATGTAATAAATTATATTTATTGGAAGTTATTTATTGGTTTATACAAAGTTAAAACCATTTATAGGGAATTAAAGTGGACATTTATTAACTTTTGAAAGTTCTTTTAAACTAAGTTTTTATTGAATCATTGATTGGAATAAAGATGTGATAGGTTGACAGTTTTATGAGGTGGTATACAAGGCAATTAAGGAAGTACATATTGTATTGTCTGATGAAGTCCTTTGGACGAAAACGTATGTGCATTGGAAACATTAATAAACCAGCTTCCTTTGAGCTTCATGGTGTAATCGTTCGTTTTTGTACAGTTTGTTCTCAGAACTGGTGTTACTTATTAATTTTTTTATGCCAGTCTTGGTACATCATTATGGTACAGAGTCAAGAGGAGCCCCAGCTGGATCAGAGTCTGAAGGAACCTCTGCGTCATCCTATTGACATCTGCTTCAATAAGGCTCCTTAAGGAACGAACAGACCTCACAGATGATACTACTGATGGAGGCTTTAATGGGTATTTCCCTTGAAGAATTGGAGAACAGAGCTGTGAACTAATGGGTTCCAAGAAGAGCCAAGGCAGAGGAGTAGGAGAACAGATCTGAGAAATTGATGGCCCCATCTGTTTAGATATCTTTGGTGCTGGGCTCAATGGTACCGATGGGATGGGTGAACACTTCCTGGCCTTCTCTGCCCTTTTTTCTGGAGTCCTGTCTTGTGATTTTATCCTTCTCTTTCTGCTTTTGCTTGTTCGAAGATTTAGCTTGGGAATATAGCAGTTACTTAGAAGTAGATGGTTGAGTGGGAAAGAGGCCTTTAAGAACAAGCTTGTCCCTGTATCACTCTGGTCCCAAAGGTAGCCCAGGCTTCACACTCAATAACCAGGTGAGCTTCACCCAAACAGTACACACACATACAGTGAGTGTGGGTCAGGCAGTGGAATTTTGTGGCCACAATCGGTACACTTTTTGAAACTCTTATCCAACATGTTAACAGAAAACTACCCCCACCACCACGAACTACAAATATAAAATAAGTACTTTAGAGAAATGATCTAGATTTAGACCCATAAACATCAACTGTAAAAAGTTGAATTAGCAGAAGAAAAACAATCTAAGGCATTATGCAAAAAACTATGACTTTAGACAAAATAACAAAAAAGATTTTGACATTAACAAACCAACTTGTCAACTAGTACACCCCTCGAAAACACAACCGTTCATGACAGGCAGCAAAATAAGATCTAAAGTAATTTGGGGGGGGGGGGGTGAGGGAATTGTGGGTAAGGATAGGAGCCACAGCCTTTGATTCACAAGTTCAAAGGCACGGAGGTCAGATCCAGGAAAAGTACAGTTGTGTACCTACCACAAATGTAGATGTTAGAGTGTATTCACTGTTGCAGTCATTACACTTGGGTTATCCTGCTGGCAGGCTACCCTCAGTCGGCCAGAATTCCAAAGTCTAGGTCCGGCGTCAGTTGCTGTCGCCTCTTCCCTAACGTCAGTGTGCCAGGGCTATAAAAGATGCAGCAGACGCCATTTTCTTCAGTTTTTCTTGCCCCAGATGTCAGGTGCCCCCAAATTGGTAGGCTGAAAAATATGCCAATAAAAATGCATGCACAAAAATAAAATTTCCTTCATCTACAAGCAAATACACCAAATAGGTTGTATAGGATAGAGACGTGCAGATAGACCCAGAAAGAAAAGGGGGATGGTGGGTGGGTAACCTGGACTGCAACAGTGAATACACTCTAACATCTACATTTATGGTAGGTACACAACTGTACCATGTTCATCGTTTCACTGTTGCAGTCATTACTCTTGGGTTGAATCCCAAAGCAGAGGATGGGTGGCTGGGCTAAATAGGATTAGGAGAGGCTATGAGGCCCTGCAGGACTGCAGTGGCAAAGCCTGCTCTGGACTTAGAGTAAAGAGGTAGGTGGTAGTGCTTTGTGAAGGTGTGCACTGAACTCCAGGTTGCAGCCTCTAAGATGTATTTGGTTGGTACTACTCCGAGGAAGGCTGCTGAAGTGGCTGCTGCTCTGGTGGAATGAGGCCTAATGCCCTTAGGCACTGATTTGCCATGTTGAGAATAGCCGAAACGGATGCAATGGCCTATCCATTTAGAAATAGTCTGTTTTGAGATGGCCTTTCCTTGTGATCCCGCAGCATATGACACTAAAAGTTGCTCAGTCTTTCTGAAAGCTTTAGTTCTGTCCAAGTAGAAGCGTAGCTGCCTGTGTATGTCCAAAGAATGCAGAATTTTCTCACCCTTGTTCTGTGGACTTGGATAAAAGGTAGGCAAGTGAATGGTTTGGTTGAGGGCCACACTGGACACCACCTTAGGCATAAATGTAGGGTTTGTCCTCAGAGGAAACCCTGTCTGGATGAAAAATGATGAAGGGTTCCACAGCCATGAGTGCTTGTAACTCCGAGACTCACCTTGCAGAAGTTATTGCTAAGAGCAGAGCTGTTTTCCAGGATAAGAATTTTATATCTGCTGTTGATGCTGGCTCGAAAGGAGGCAGTGTGAGTTTTTCCAAAACATAACTGAGGTCCCAGGCCGGAATTGTTGCTCTTCTTGGAGGCCTAATGTTTTTGGCCCCTCTGAGGTACTGCCTTATTAAAGGATGAGAAAAGATAGGTGGTTCTGCACTGTAATGGGCTGAAATGGCAGAGGCATGAATCTTAATTGATGAGAAAGAAAGGCCTTTGTTCAGTATCTCCGTTAGGTATTGTAAAATCTGAGGGATATTTGGTATACACGTGTCAATGCCTTGTTCCTGGTTCCAAGCACAGAATCTCTTCCATTTCTCTGCATAAGATTTTCTGGTACTGGGCCTCCAAGATAACATCCAAAACAGCTTTTGAAAGAGGAGTGTTCTGAATGGCTACATTATCCGCCATGCTGCTAGATTTAAGGTCCTGAGTTGGCTGTGCAGGATCTGATTATTTTGTTGGGTCAGCAAGGGAGACGTTTGAGGCAATATCCATGCTGGACCTTGAGACAAGCTCTTTAGGATTGGGTACCAGTGCTGGTGTGGCCAGTCTGGTGCAATCAGTATCATTTTTGGCTTCTCTTGTCTGACCTTTAGGAGTACCCTGGGAAGGAGAGGCAGTGGGTGAAAGGCATATACTGTTAGATTTTTCCAGCTGAAGGATAGGGCGTCCACCTTCCATGCTTGCTTGTGATAAATCCTTGTGCAAAATCTCTGCAATTGGCAGTTGTGAGGGGAAGCAAATAGATCTATGTCTGGGCATCCCCATTTCCTTATTATCATGCTGAAAACTTGTGGATCCAGTTTCCATTCGTGGGGATCCATGAGGTTTCTGCTTAGTTCGTCTGCCAGAGTATTTGTTTTTCCTGGCAGGAATTGTGCTTGCAGGTGAACTTGAAAAGCCAATGCTGTGTCCCATAAGGTCATTGCTTGTCTGCAGAGGGGGTAGGAATATGTATCTCCCTGCTTGTTTATGTACCACATGACTGTAGTGTTGTCTGTCAACTGTCCTGGATGGAGCAGGTCCTTGAAAGCTGTCAGAGCATTTTGAACAGCTAGCATCTCTTTTTGATTGATGTGAAGATGCATCTGGTTTGCAGACCATGTGCCCTGAATACATTTTCCTGCCATATGGGCCCCCCAGGCATAATCTGATGCATCCGTTGTCAGTATCTGTCTGGCTGTGGGTAGACTGAATGGCAGACCCTTGTTGAGGTGACAGGCTTCTGCCCACCATCGAAACTCCTGTTGCAGGCAGGGAAGGAGTGCAATTACTGTCTCCAGGCTGTGGCAATGCAGAGTCTAAACACTTTTTAGATACCATTGTAGTTTCCTCATATGCAGTCTGGCATATGGAATTTGTAGAATGCAGGATGCCATGAAACCCAAGGCCTGCAGGATTTTCCTTGCAGATAAGTGGGTTTTTGTAGCCAATTTCTTGAAGTAAGTAGTCAAGATGCTTTTGTTTGTCTGGCGTGAGATAAGCCATCTGGGCAGTTGTATTTAAGCTTGCACCCAGGAATATTATCTCTTGAGAGGGCACTGGTTTTGATTTCTTTTCATTTACTGTGTACCCTAGGCTAATTAGTAATCTTTTTACAAACGCCAGATGCTTTAGAAGAATATCTTTGTTGTCTGCTTGAATTAGGCAGTCTTCCAAGTAGGGATATATTTGAATTCCTTTTTGTCTGCAAAACGCAATTACTGGTGCCAGGCACTTTGTGAAGACCCGGGGCGCAGTAGATAAGCCAAAGGACAGTGCAGAGAATTGGCAATGCATTGAGCCAGCTATGAATCTGAGGTATCTTCTGCAAGACTGTCTGATTGGGACATGCAGGTATGCCTCTTTTACGTCCAAAGTTACGAGCCAAGCCTCGTTTCCCAGCATGGACAGTAGCTGCTGTAGAGTCAACATCTTGAATTTTGGAACTTCCAGAAACGTATTTAGTATAGACAGGTCCAGTATTGGTCTCCAGGTTTCGTCCTTTCTGGGTACTAGGAATAGTCTGGAGTAAAATCCTTGACCCTGCTCTTGTTGTGGTACTTGCTGAATGGCCCTCGTGTCCATGAGGGCTGTAATTTGTTTTTGTGCCTCTGCCCATTGATTGTGTGGCAGGTCTGGCATACCTTTTGACCTTGGTAGAGTGTGAAAATGGAACCTGTAGCCTTGGGACACTATGTTCAGGACCCATTTGTCTTGGGTAACCTTTTGCCAATTTGATGAAAGAAGTGCTAGTTTTCCCCCTAAGGGGGCTGCCAAAAGAAAAGTGCTTGGATGTGGTAGAGGAAAGTCATTGGGACTGTTTCCTGTAAGGCTGTGATTTGTCTTCTCCACTTTTGGAGGTAGGAATACCCCACTGTTTAGGCCTGTATGAGCCTTGGGGCTGAGATCTGCCTCTGGGATGCCTGTATCTGCCTCTTTGTGGCCTGACACTAGAAAGGACCAATTTTTAGAGGGCCAGTTCCTGCTAAACCTGGGTAGCTGTACCTGTAAGAAATCCTTGACTGTCTGCACGGATTTTGCTTTATCCTCCATGTTTTTCAACACCTCTTCTGCTTTAGTACCAAACAAAGTATCATGCTGTAATGGTGCATCTAATAATTTTGCTTTAACATGATCAGGCAGATTATGTTCCTTTAACCAAGCATGCCTTCTAATAACAGTACCTGTAACAGCGGCCCTGCAAGAGGCCTCCAGTGAATCATAACCACATTGCAAAGTATGCTTTCCCACTTGTTCAGCTGCATGCAATAAATCCTGCAATTCCTTGTTCTCTGAACATTCAGTATTTGTCAACAATTTTTGTTTAAGCAGTGACATTAAATATTGCTGATATTTAAGCATATGAAACTGACGATTTAAAGCCCTTACAGCCAGGGTAGCAGAAGTGTAGACTTTTTTCCCCCATCTGTCTACAGCCCTAGAATCCCCATCAGAGGGGACAGGGTTTTTCGCAGTGGAAGCCTTGACCCCTTTTGGACCCAGAGATATAATTTCTGGGTCAGCAGGGTTTTTTTTATATAGGAATTTATGAGAATCCGGGACCCTGAACTATCTGTCTGGCTTAGCAGGTGCAGGGGGTAGAGAGCCGGGGGATAGGCCGGACTCTGAAAATACATCTACAATCTCTAGAACAGGTGGAATAGCAAGGGGTCTGTGCTGAGGAAGTAGTAGAAAGTCCCCGAGCCTTTTCTTAGATTCAGAATAATCTTGGCTCTCCCAGTGGAAATGCTCCCTCATGGTATGCAGGGTTTCCCAAAAGAATAATCCTCAGGAGGAAAGGCTGAAGGAATGGATTCTTCAGCATCAGAATCCTCAAAGTGAAGCATGGAGTAATCCTGTTCAGAAAAGGAATCGTAGGAAATAGAAACCTGTTCAGAAGAATCATACTCTGTCTCTTGCCTAGGCCTCTTATCAGGAGGGGGATGGGAGCCCCTGATCAAAGTAATTAGGTCTTCGGCATTTTGAGCATCTGTTTTTTAGGCATGGAAGTCTGAGCAGGAGAATGCTGTACTTGTTTCTTTGTCTTTAGAGCTGCTTTAGTCTTTGTCTTTGAAGCTAAAGATGGCTTAATATATAGTTGTGTAGGTCTGAAGACACCCGCAGAAGCAGATGCCTGCTCAGCGGCTCCGGACCCATCTGAGGGAATGATTTCCGAGTGTCCAATACCTTAAGTATCCAGAGGCCCAGTCAGCTCCACGTGGGAGTCGGAAGCGGCCTGTGGCTCTGAGGTGGCGGGTGCTAGAGGCTGCGAAAGCGCCTCAGAGAACCGGTGACTGGCCTAGCAGAGGCTTTGTCGTCAGTTTTGGACCTCGGATGCCTATCCTTTTCCTTGTCCTTGCGTTTTTTGTAAACTCCGGTTGTCGGCTGATCCGACGGCATAATATAATTAAATCTCCGGCCAAAGTAATGAAATGCAAAATCGAACCAACGCTTAATAGTGCGTTGGTTAAATCTAGCACAAAACCGACAGCTAGCAACGTTGTGATCAGGGCCTAGGCAAGGAATACAGTAAGAGTGAAAATCCTTATGAGGTATTTGCTTCCCACAAGAAATACAATTGTTAACTTTTTCTGACATCTGTCTGGAGCAAGAAAAAAACGTTTCCCCAATGGGGTACTTAGCTTTAATGAAGACTTCGGTTCTGAAATTCGGATTTGAATATCTCCGGAGTCGGCCGACCAGCACTTGCAAATTGCTTTTGCTTCGGGCACTGCGCGGCAAGAAAGACTGAAGAAAATGGTGTCGGCTGCATCTTTTATACCCCTGGCGCACTGACGTCAGGGAAGAGGCGACAGCAACCGACGCCAGACCTAGACTTTGGAATTCTGACCGACTGAGGGTAGCCTGCCAGCAGGATAACCCAAGAGCAATGACTGCAACAGTGAAACACGATGGACATCCAAAGGTTGAATCGGACAAAAAAAAAAGAATACTGAATCAAATACTTAAGAGAATGACATTCCCTGTACAACCTGTCAAGGCTTCCTGGAAGCAAGAGGCTATTATAAAAACTAGAAGCAGTAAGAAATGAACACTATAAAGCAAGCAAAACAGAAGGAGCAGTTGCAGATTTAGGAATATCCATCTACAACAAATCATAAATCATTTTCTGTGCAGTAGTGATAGGAATTTAATTCTGCTCCAAATGAAAAAAACTCATCTTTAGTCTCACAAAAAGTTAAATCTTGAAGAAGCAAATATGAAGCTATGCTCTTCTCAAACTCAAGACTGTTTAGATTAAGAAGAAACTCCTGAAGTACAACTATCCCCTTGCATGTCAACTCTTCTGAATGAAACTGATAAAACAAGGTGACTCTCTTTTCTTGCCTGAAAAAGTAAGGAAAGGAAAAAGCAGAAATTAGCTCATCAGCAAATCCAGGCAAATCATCTCTTTTCATAGAGATAGAAACAGGAGAAAGTAAGATTTTCTCACCATGTTCACTTTTCCTGGTAAACTGTCTAAAAAATGACCGACCCATAGAAGGCATAATCATCCCATATTCAGGTTCCCTATCCTGGCTGAGTGAAGAACCTTCATTCAACTTTCCTTTCAATCTGACAAGGGTGATTCTTGTTTACCTGCCAAGGACATCTCTACAGATGCAGAGGATGTGGCTATCCCCCTGTACTTGGTGGTTGTAGGTGCAACACCACAAGGACTGGAGAAAAAGATGAACAATTTGAGGAATCAAGAGCAGCCACAGTAGAGTTACCCACCAGCATCTGAGGGGCAACAGGATCCGGCATGATATCCAAAGGCTTCCTAACAACTTTCTTCTTCTTATGCACAGGGGATAGTAAAGCTGCAGAGATCAGTAATTAGCTGGAATGTGACTTCAGAGACAGATAAAGAAGCCTGGATAAGTCAGTAAAATACAGAGCAAGTAGTACAGGGGTAAGTGAACTATTGACAGTGCCCCACAAATACAATATCCTGCCTGAAAAACCAAAGCTACAAGACTGTACAAAATTATGCAAAAAGGTAGAACTTTTTGTGGGAAAAAAAAAATCACATATTCCAAATTGTAGCTTGCTACAGATTCTCCACCATGCCCCAGGATTCCCACTCCTCTTTTCTTGATATACTGGAAAATATTAGGGTTCAACCAAACACCCTAATAATGGGTAATTTCAACTATCCTACCATTTAACTGGAAAAACTACTTGTGTATCAACTCCTTTGCTGAAATTTTTCTGGAATTAATAAATTCCAATACCCTGGATCAACTTATCTACACCCCCCCCCAGGGGCAACAATATCCTAGACCTAGTCATTACCAACATGAGCGGCCGGAGTTCCACACCTGAAGTCAACTCCTCGTTGGTCAGATCCGATCATAAGCTAATCACCCTAGATATCCACATCCCTCCCCCACCCACCATTAAGGAAGCTACGGTAAAAAATTTTCCAAAGCCAACTCCATGCTTCTTAAGACAGAAGTGGCAAACTTCAGCACACCCATACAGTTACGACTGCTGAATCCTACACAAATGCACTCTAAGCACTTAAACGAGTGCATGGATCGTGCTTATCCCAAACGGAACCAAGACACAATCCTCCAAAAAAAGGAAGCCAATCTGGTGGTCCCCTGCCATAAACAAACACTACAACAGAAGGAAGAAACTTTTGCACAAAGGGGGAGCCACCACTGAACCTGGGAACTATCGCCCTATTAGCCTGACGAGCCTGGTCTGCAAGGCCATGGAACTCAAACTCTGGATCCCACCCAGTTCAGGTTTGTGAAAGGCAGATCATGCCTTCTGAACCTGATCGACTTCTTTGAGGCAGTCACCAAAGCCATAGACGAGGGTAAGGTGGCTCACACAGCCTATCTTGACCTTGCCAAGGCTTTCAAAACCATCCCCCATTCTGGAATTATAGCTAAACTCACTAAACTAGGTATAAATCCCTACGTCACAAGATGGGTTGCCAACTGGCTCACTGACAGAACCCACACTGTAAAAGTTGCAAACTCCAAATCCGACTTCAAACCAGTGACATGTGGAGTATCACAGGATTCAGTCCTGGGACTGCTCCTGTTTGGTATCTACTTCTCTGAAGTACAGGCTAACACAGAAGGCCTCTGGCTAACAAAGTTCACAGATGACTGCAAACTAGGAGCCATTGTTGAGTCCCTAAATGATGTGGACATCCTACAGAAGGGCCTCACTGAGACAGATGCCTGGTGTCAGAGGCATGGCCTCAAGCTCAATGCCAAAAAGTGCATTACCATCCCCTTTGGTAAAAACTCTGTACCCATGAACTACCACATAAGTGGCAGTCTACTTAAAGCCGAATGTGTGACAAAGAGACCTAGGGAACCAGGTGGACAGTAAGTCTCCCCTTTGATAATCACATCGACACAGTAGTCAGGAAATCCTTCTATGTGGCACACCTCACCACAAAAGGGTTCTCATCCAGGAAAAAAAAAAAAAAGAGGTCATTGTTCACCTCTACTCGGCACTCATTAGACCCATTATAGAGTACAACACCTTTTTTGGAATGTACCTCAAGACATCTGCAGCAGCTGGAAAGGCCACAGAAGTACCTCAGAAAGAAGATTACTGGCCTCAAACAGATGCCCTACATTGACAGTCTCAAAAAACTCCAGCTTTACACTGTAGCATATTGCCTACTCCAAGGAGATCTCTGCCTAACATATAAAGCTATGTTAAACCCAGAGCTGTTGGACATGCTACACAAAGAAATCCCAATCCCTCCTAGCTACACGCTCTAGGGACCTAAACCTCGTCACCATAATAAACAGGACATGCTGGAGGTATAGATTCCTGTCCCAGAGACTTCCCATACTCTGGAACAAGCTACCCATCTATGTCAAGCAAAGTTCCACATTAGCACTCTTCAAGAAAAATCTCGATGAGTGGATAGGAAATAGGAAATACACCCTGGGGATCACTTCTGTGGCTCTGCTCAACAGGGGTACAGGAAATTAACTTTCTTGAGTGGCGTAAGCCAGAGAAAGTACCTACCATAAATGTAGATGTTCGAGTGGTTATGCTGCTGCTGTCATCACACTTCCTGCCATCAGGCGGTCTCTGCAGTCGGCCCGAATTCCAAAGCCTTGGTCCGGCGTCAGTTGTCGTCGCTTCTTCCGGGACGTCAGTGCGGCAGGGGTATAAGAGAGGCAGCCGGCGCCATTTTCTTCAGTTTTTCTTGCCCTAGATGTCAGATGCCCCCAAACTAAGAAGGCAAAATAAGAAGCTGCAAAATATACCTTAGTGAAAAACCATAGTACTAGTTGTAAGCAAATACACCATAGAGATATGCATCCCAAAGGTAGATGTACATGGAGGAATAAGAAAAGCCTTGTGAGGTAGTGGGGATGGAGGGAGGGTAAACTGGACTGCAGCAGCAGAACCACTTGAACATCTACATTTATGGTAGGTACAAAACTGTACTATGTTTATCGTGCTGTGCTGCTGCAGGCATCACCACTTGGGTAGAGTCCCAAAGCTATGGTTGGGTGGTAGGAACTAAACTGGGTTAGGTGCAGCTAAGATGCCCTGCAGAACTGCAGTGGCAAACCCAGCTCTGGTTTTTGAGTACAGAGGAAGGTGGTAATGCTTGGTGAAGAATGGCTAGGGGTCTATGCCGAGGTAGAAGAAGAAACTCACGGAGTCTTTTCTTGGAGTCAGAGTAATCTTGTCCTTCCCAGTGGAAATGCTCTCTCATGGTGTGCAGGGTTTCCCCAAAAGAGAAGTCTTCAGGGGGGGAAACAGAGGGAATAGATTCCTCAGCATCTGAGTCTTCATAAAGAGGGAAGGGGTCATCCTGTTCCTCAGAGTCTGCTGAGGAAATGGATTCCTGGTCAGAAGGAGGTAAATCTTCCTCCAGTCTAGGCCTTTTGTCAGGAAGGGGTTGGTAACCTCTGATAAGGGTAATCAGGTCCTCTGCCATTTTGAGCATTTGTTTTTTAGGCATAGGGGACTGTGTGGGAGTCTGTGGACCTGGTTTCTTAACCTTTGGAAGCCTGGCGTATGACTTAATGGAGAGAGTCGTCGGTTGAAAGACGCCTTCTGAAACTGAAGGCCTGTCCATAGTCTCCGGATCGCCGCCTGGGCTGGCGTCCGCGAGTTAAAGGAACCGGCTCCAGTGGCCCAGTAGATTCTGTCTGAGAGGTAGTCGCATTGTCTAAGTCTGCGGTAGTCAGGGGCTATGTAGGCGCCTCACTGAATACCGAAGATCCGGCGGCAGGCCTAACCGAGACCTCGGTACCTGGTCTAGGCTGCCTGTCTTTGTCCTTGCGTGTTTTAAAAATAGCGGTAGTCGGAGGTTCCGACGACATGATGTAGTTGAATTTTCTGCTAAAATAATGTCGGGCGGTATCAGCCCGACGCTTAATAGTACGTTTATTGAACCTAGCGCAAAACCGACAACCAGAAACGTTGTGGTCTGGGCCTAGGCAAGGAATACAATAAGAATGGAAATCCTTATGAGGTATTTGCTTCCCACAAGAAATACGATTATTAACTTTGTCTGACATCGGACTGAGGCAAGAAAAGTTTCCCCAATGGGGTACTTAGCTTTATAGAAGACTACGGCTGAAATTCTGTTCGAAAATCTCAGGAGCTGGCCGACCGGCACTTGCGAACTGCTTCTGCTTCGGGCACCGTGCGGCAAGAAAGACTGAAGAAAATGACGTTGGCTGCCTCTTTTATACCCCTGCCGCACTGACGTCAGGGAAGAAGCGACGACAACCGACGCCGGACCAAGGCTTTGGAATTCAGGCCGACTGCAGGGACCGCCTGACGGCAGGATAACCCAAGTGTGATGACTGCAGCAGCATAGCACGATGAACATCCTTGTTGGCTAGGCTTACTTAGGCCCCTGGGCCGATGGCCTAGTACCTACCTATGAACCTATAAGCATTTACAAACAACCTTCCTTACAAAAAAATGACAGTCCCAAAAACATTCAGGATCCCAGCAAAGACACACAAGTTTTCCTTAGAAAATTAATCTTGGTGGAAGATTTTCCCCAATGGGGATCTTATCTTCCCAGGCTTGAAAGATCACTAGGCAACAAACACTTCAATGAGACCTGTGCTACCAAAACATAAATATACAGCATTATTAGGTGCACTTTGTAACTTAGCATGCATACTGTTATAATTTCTTGAAAGTCCTCTAAGGACTCACGATGGCAAAATGATTTGGTCTTTTATACACAGGTATCAAATGTTGAGTTTTGCAGGCATTTAGTGCTCGGTTTTTGACATTTAGTTCACAATCACCATTCACAATCAACTTACATGATTTAACATGTTTATCATGTTGACAGTACATATTTAAATTGCATAACTGGTATGCTCTAATAAAATCAAAAGTAAACATTTTCTCAAAAAAGTAAGACATTTTTGTCACTTTAAGTGTGTTTTATTTGCTCTGGCAAACAAGCACATGTTTGAGATGGTGATCTCTACAATTGCTGTTAGAATTTATGTTACGACTCAGCCAAGCTCCTTGTGGTCCTGCAGAGCGGTGCTAGCAGCAGAGAGACAAAAAAAAAGAGCGACTGCTACCTGATTAAGTATTTCTTTGCTACCTTTACATTAGCGACTGCATTTTCCCGCCAAAAAGCGAGTTTGTGACTGCTATAATACCTTAAGCTTGTTATTGCATTTTTTGCTTACCTGCACTTTAAAGTTATTGTTTGTTGTTTGATTTAACTGTTAAGGCTGCCCACTCAAGTGCGCTAGCCTGTGCAAAGCATTTACTGTGTTTTTCTGCCTGATACTGTCCTAAAAAAAGAAAAAAAAATTATATATCTATATGTATATCTATATCTATATCTATATATATATATATCTATATATCTATATATATCTATATATCTATATATATATATATATATATATATCTATATATATATATATCTATATATATCTACATATATATATCTATATCTATATATATCTATATATATATATATCTATATATATATATCTATATATATATCTATATATATATATATATATATATCTATATCTATATATATATATATATATATATATATCTATATATCTATATATCTATATCTATATCTATATATATATATATATATATATCTATATATATATCTATATCTATATCTATATATATATCTATATCTATATATATATCTATATCTATATATATATATCTATATATATATATATCTATATATCTATATCTATATCTATATATCTATATATATATCTATATATCTATATATCTATATATCTATATATCTATATATATATATATATATATATATATATATATATATATCTTTGTTTTCCCGCCTTTACTGTGCTAGAATAGCCCTGAATTCAGGCTTTGCTGTATTCCAGACTTCAGTACAAGTTCCTATGTTGCCCATATCCTTACTTGCATAGGAGGAAGCTTCTCTGTTCACCAGTGAGAGTGGGGAGCTTTGAGCAGCCTATCTGTCCCTGGAGGAGTGGTCTCAGCCCAGTAACTAGTTGTTTATTGGCCGTTTTGGGCTATTTCCTAGCTCTTTCAAGTCCCCTGCTTTAAAATCCGCTTTAGCGTGGCTTTGCATGATTTTGCACATAGCGCAGCATCGGGCAGTGCCGCTTAAACGGGTTTAAACTATTTCCGGCTCCACAAAGTCTGCTCTTCACTTTTTCCATTAGAACTGCTCTAAATCTCAAGCACTCTATTTTCTTCTAAAAGCCCGGCACTTGCTCATACAAGTAATCTTACAGGTAAACACTAATAAACTTAAGCACTACACCCCTCTTATACTTGCTCCCTACTGGTCCCTTCTGTTCAGTCAATAAGTAGTTCCCTATACTTCACAGGCATGTCCAAAGGCCAGTTTCGGGTTTACTCCCCAGTCCAGCTGGTGAATCTGGGAAACGTGAGACAATCTTACAACTGCCTTAGGTACACAGACCACCCTCTCCTCCTCCCAACAAGCTCAAACATATGTGAGAGATGCAATTATACAGCCAAACTGGAGGCTGAGCTCTCTCAACCCAGTACTGGCACAGCCGGTCAGGAGGAAAAGGTAACCACACACACCACAAATCCAGTCTCACATAGACCCATTGCATCAGCAAACCAAACACATAAACACACAAAAACAAACTCGGAGGCTTTAAACAAAAATCTGCCTAAGCAGCAGAGACCTCCAAAGCAGACATCCAAGCAACCCCCACCATGCAACAATACCCATGTAACACATAACTCACAAAGTCAGTGTGCCACACAGTCACAGCCCTTAAGGCTAAATAATACACTGAATACACTTGTAATAGGCGACTCTATTGTCAGACACACTGACGTCCCACTCAACAGACTGAATAAGGAGAATGTCACTGTAAGCTGCCTGTCAGGTGCCAGGATCTGCCACATAACACATGCACTCAGGTCACTCCAAAGCAAGTACAAATATGACTCCGTCATTGTCCATGCTGGTGTGAATGACCTGAGACCTACCTCCCTGGACTACATGAAAAGAGACAGAGGAGCTCTCTGAGCATGTAGCCCAGGCCGGTATAACCCTGACCTTGAGTAGCATCTTGCCCTCACCAAGAATGATGCCACAGTATAAAGACAAAATGATCAATTTTAACAACTGGCTAAAGTATTGGTGTCATTCAAAGGGGATCCAGTGTCTGTCAACCTGGGATGACATGCTCGACAAGCCACGTTGCTTCGTGAGGGATGGCTTGCACCCGTCACCCCTGGGTTTTCAAATACTGGCAAAGGCTCTTGCCTCCCCCATAGTGCCTTTTTTAGGCAAGGCTCAAAAGACAAACGCACCTCCATATACAACACAAAGAAAAAAAAACTACGGGTAATGCTGGTCAATGCCAGAAGTCTAAACCTCAAGATGCACGCACTCAAGACTCTCCTCAGTATGGAGAATATCTATATCTGTGCAGTAACAGAAACCTGGTTCAAGGCTCCCGAAAGCACCCCAGCACTACCAGGTTATACTTCATACCATGCTTTTCAGCCACAAAACTCGGACCGAACCACAAAAGGAGGGGGAGTATCCATATACATCAAAGATACCCACACCTCCAGGTTAGTTGCACTGCACAAAGCATCGGAGACCATCCATGTGCAACTAACAGTGGGCAAAACTGCCTCAGTTTGTAGCCTGCTACAGACCATCCTCCCAAACACAGGAACCCCACTCAGCTTTCCTGAAAACACTGGAAAATATGAAGGTCTCTCCAAACACCATTATACTGGGTGACTTCAACTACCCAACATTGATTGGGAAAACTACTCAAGCCCAAACACCCTCACCCAACAGTTCCTAGAATTTATAAACTCAAATGCTATGGAACAACTGGTCACCACTCCCACAAGAGGGGAAAACATATTGGACCTGGTCATCACCAACATGGGGCCTCTTTGTTCCACACCAGAGGTATACCCCTCTTTGGTAAGATCAGACAAATTAATCTCACTGGACATCCATATTCCATCCCCACCCCCAGCCAAGGAAACCACGGTGAAGAACTTCTCAAAAGCAAACTTCACACTTCTCAAAACCGAGGTGGAATCTTTCAAAGGCCCGGGCCAGTGGAAACTACGGCCCAAACGCTGAATCCTTTACAAAAGCATTCTATGGACACCTACAGGAATGCATGGAGCATGCTATCCCAAATAAAACCAAGACTCACTCCTCCAAAAGCAGGAGACCTGTCTGGTGGACCCCGACCATAAATAAGCTACATAACAGAAGGAGGAAGCTACTACATGATAGAGCAAAATCCCAAAAAGGGAAGGCGTCTCTGATCAATACTAGCAAGAAACTACGATCCCTCATAAAATCATCCAAGGCAAGCTTCGAAAGAAAAATTGCACAAGACACTAAGGATAATCACAAGGCCTTCTTTAGTTATGTCAGGAACCTGGGAGGCAACTCCCAGATATGCTCTGAGTTAGTGCAAAATGACAAAAAATACACTGGAACCACAGACATTGCCAACATCCTGGCAGGAAGGTTCAGTGTAAACTTCTTCCCCCCCTTCCCCTCCAAAAGAACAAATGTCTATCCCAACAGAATGCAGCCTCCCTGTGATCACAGATGCACAGGTGAGAGCTGCCCTCTCCAAAGCAAAAAACACAGCATCAATGGGACCAGAAGGTGTCCCAGGCTGTGTCTTACATGAGCTCCAAGAAGAACTAAACCCTCACTTAAAGAGGCTGTTCAGTCTCAGCCTTACTACAGGATATGTACCCAAGGAATGGCGTACAGCAACAGTGGTCCCGCTCCACAAAGGTGGTGCCACAACGGACCCCGAAAACTATCGCCCTATAAGCCTGACCAGCCTAGTCTGCAAGGCTATGGAGTGTATCATCATGGAAATCATAAACAAGGACATTGGGAACCTCCAGACAATGGATCCTACACAGACACTGGATCCTACCCAATTCGGCTTTGTTAAGGGCAGATCTTGCCTCTTGAACCTGGTCGACTTCTTTGAAACTGTTACCAAAGCCATAGATGAAGAGAAGATAGTCCACACAGCCTACCTGGACCTCGTAAAAGCCTTCGACAATACCCCACTCGGGCATCATAAATAAGCTCACCAGCTTAAATATCAACCCCTATGTCACAAGATGGTTTGCAAACTGGCTCAGGGATAGAACCCACATGATCAGAATTGCAGGTACCATGTCAGACTCTAAACCAGTTACAAGTGGCATCCCACAAGGCTCAGTCCTGGGACCTCTCTTGTTCGGTATATACTTCTCAGAGCTACAGACCAACACGGGTGGACTATGGCTGACAGAGTTCGCAGACAACTGCAAACTGGGTGCCATAATCGACTTTCCAGCTGACACGAGCATCCCCCAAAAGGGTTTCACAGAGACGGATAACTGGTACCAGAACCATGGCCTAAAACTAAATGCCAAAAAGTGCATTGTCATCCCCTTTGGGAAAAACAAAGTGCCCACAAATTACCACATAGGTGGTAATCCATTAAGTACGGAAGAAGTAATTAGGGACTTGGGGACCCAAGTAGATAGTAATCTCTCCTTTGACAATCACGTTGCCAAAGTAGTTAGAAAGACCTTCTATATAGCCCACCTTATAACAAAAGAGTTCACATCTAGATCAAGAGAGGTCATTGTGCCCCTCTACTCATCACTTATCAGGCCCATAGTTGAATACAATGCCCCATTTGGGATGTACCTTACCAGACACCTGCAGCAACTGGAAAGACCCCAAAAGTACCTCACCAAGAGGATCAAGGGACTCAAACAGATGCCCTATGCACTTCGGCTAAAGAAAGTCCAGCTCTACTCAGTTGCATACCGCCTACTCAGAGGCGATCTGTATCTGACGTATAAAGCCATGTCCAACCCAGAATTAATGGACATGCTCCACCTCAAGAAATCCAAATCCCTTAGAGCTACACGCTCCAGGGACTTGAACCGCAGCACAGAAATAAATAGGACATGCTGGAGGGACAGATTCATATCCCAGAGGCTCCCCTCACTCTGGAACAAAATCTCAATCCATGTTAGGCAGAGCCCCTCACTGACCCTATTCAAGAGAAATCTTGACGAGTGGATGGGAGACAGTAAGTTTACACCTGGGATCTCTTCTGTGTCCTTGCTAGACAGAGATACAGTAAAACTAACCTTACTGTGGCTACCTTCTGCGACCTACTATACAGAGGCACAGTCAACTAATCTAAAAGGGTGGTGAAAGCCAAACACACTCTGGCTAGGCTTATACGTGCCCTAGGACAGACAGCCTAGTATCAACCTATGAACCATATACTGTAAAAGGCTGGCGATTCACATGTTCTTCTCTGAAAATGCTGCAAGAGCAGACAGCAATATTGAGTAACATCTGTATGCAGAGTCAACTTAAGGCCAAAATCAACATTAAAGTTGACATAATTGCAACATCTGTGAAACAATCAGTGAAAATGAAACTGCAGCTACCATTGCTCTTCAGAGAAACTACTATAAAAGCTACCAAAACATAAATATGAAACATTATTGTTGGTTCACTCTCAAAATGAATATACATTTTTATATAACAGGGATATTTGTTTATCTTTTTTATATGTTGTGGCATCAATAGCATATAAAAATGTTAATTACAATTCAAGATGGAGTGTTCTTTCATCTTGGAGGCTAGGGGAAAGAAAAGGTTCATAGTATGTTACTAGGCTAATGGCCCTAAGGCCTTTACAAGCCTAGACATGTAAAAAAACGTGTACCTTAAATGACCATAGTTAGATGGTTGTTGTTCGCCAATGCTGAGGTTATGTTTAAAGAGGGTGCCAGGAGGTTCCACTAGGTCTCGTTTTAGATTGTTTAGTAAGCCAGGCTGGATGTTACCTAGTCCCATGGGTCTATTTGATATGGTCAACATTTCAAATGTCGAAAATGTTGATCATATGGTCTTGGCCACATGAATGTCGACCATTCGAAAGGGACCCAGTCCCATACAGGGCATATTTTTGGACTTGGAAAGTGCTTGTACGACCTGTTTGGAGATACTCAGTAGATGACTGGTGTCAGGAATGCTTTGGGGTATGGCTGGTGGGTACAAGGGTGTGAAGTTATTTCCAAATTTGTCAGCTAGCAGGTTGGCAATTTCCTTAGCTCCAGTGTGACATTTGAGCCCCTTGTGGAGGTGCAGACTAACTGTTCCGGGGCATTTGAATTAACAAAATCCAGGAACCTCACAGCAATTGTGTTTGTGCTCGTGTAACATGCCCAATCGATGGAAGGATAGTTAAAATTTTCCATGGCCAAGGTGTTTGGCTGCATGCTGAGTGACTCTAGCAAGTCCATTAGGTGGTGTGCTTCTCCTTGCTCATGGTGGGGGACCTATGATGTGGTAGGGCATTTTGACTATAGTTATTTGAATCAGGAGTAACTCAAGACAGTCCTACTGTTTTGCCAATCTAAGGGTGGTTCTTGCATGCTAGCAACATCATCTGATTTGTCATCAGAAAATATCAGATCACTTTGATGAATTCCACATTTACATGCAGTAAGTGAAAACAGCCAAAGAAATGTCAGCAGTCTGAGGCATTTCCTTGGAAAATTTTAAGTTGCAAAACAGCCAACTTTATAACATCACTTTTGCAACTGTTCTGATGACAGCTAATATGGCTTTCTTCATGCAAAATCTGAATCTCATTAGTATAACTATATTTTCTTGCAAAATGCCCTTTTCACTGCCCTGATTTTTAATTTGATCTAGGGATCATTCCGGAAGAGTTTTCAGCTGCGGCAAGGCATAAAACCAATGATGCAAAAGTTTCATTTCATAGATAATTCCGAACACACGGCCAAAGCAATGTACACAAACAAAAAGGCACCAGCAAACTGCAAACAGCTGAACACTACAAACAATTCCATATCATCATGCTCTCAATGCACATCTACACAGTGGAAGTATAAATTGCCGGACCATTCCTTTCTCAGTGTTACACTGTTGAGGAAAACTGAAAAAATTATACAATTTTTTAAAGGAGCTAGTGCCCTTCAGATGAATGTGCTGGTATTCTAGCAACAGAGACCATGCCTGCAGCAAAGACATGTCCAAATAGGAATCAACAGTGTCTCAAGCTTGACCATCTCCCAAACTAGGAGGTTTATCGACAGGTACTGACCAGATTGAAGGTGCTGGCTGTCTGCAACTTGTTTGGAGCAGACAAGTCCATGCAGTCAAAGTGGTAACCATGTTGCTGGCCATATCTGCCTTTGAGACAGTCAAAAACTATAGTGGAAGTATACCAGACCACAGTGTCATATCCTGAACAGATTCCTAACATGTATGTATATTCCCAACAATAGTAGCAGAGAATGAAGAAGTCATGGAATACCTCTGTGTTGTTGGATGGCACTTCCATGTACCTGGTGCCAAAGACTACAACCACATAATTATAAAGTACCACCCTTATGGACAGTGGCAGATGTATTAGCTATAAGAAGTGAGTATTCAATTGACTGAAAGACCGCGTATGTTGCCGACGGCCATATCCCAAAGCAACATTTCCTGGTAGTGCGCACATCTTTATATAGAAGACGGTCCAGTTGTGTACCTACCAAAAATGTAGATGTTCGAGTGTATTCACTGTTGCAGTCATTACAATTGGGGTTATCCTGCTGGCAGGCTACCCGCAGTCAGCCCGAGTTCCAAAGTCTAGGTCTGGCGTCTGTTGCTGTCGCCTCCTCCCTGACGGCAGTGTGCCAGGGGTATAAAAGATACAGCAGATGCCATTTTATTCAGTTTTTCTTGCCCCAGATGTCAGGTGCCCCTAAAATGGTAGGCTAAATTAGACCAATAAGCATGCATAAACAAAAAACAACTTTTCCATCATCTACAAGCAAACACACCGCATAGGTTGTATAGAATACAGAAGTACAGATAAGTCCCAGCAAAGGAAAAGGGGGATGGTGGGAGGGTAACCTGGACTGCAACAGTGAATACACTCGAACATCTACATTTATGGTAGGCACACAACTGTACTATGTTCATCGTGTTTCACTGCTGCAGTCATTACAATTGGGTTGAATCCCAAAGCTAAGGTTGGGAAGCTGGTACTAAATAGGATTAGGAGAGGCTATCAGGCCCTGCAGAACTGCAGTGGCAAAGCCTGCCCTGGATTTAGAGTGGAGATGTAAGTGATGGTGCTTTGTAAAAGTATGCACTGAACTCCAAGTTGCAGCCTCTAAGATGTCTTTGGTTGGTACTCCTCTAAGGAAGGCTGCTGAAGTGGCTGCTGCTCTGGTTGAATGTAGCCTAATGCCCTTAGGCACTGATTTGCGATGCTGTGAATAGCAGAAACGAATGCAGTGGCCTATCCAATTTGAAATAGTCTGCTTTGAGATAGGCTTTCCTTGTGATCCTGCAGCATATGCCACTAGAAGTTGTTCAGTCTTTTCTGAAAGCTTTGGTTCTGTCCAAGTAGATGCATAACTGCCTGTGAATGTCCAAAGAATGCAGAATTCTCTCACCCTTATTCTGTGGGTTTGGATGAAAGGTAGGCAAATGAATTGTTTGGTTAAGGGCCACACTGGACACTACCTTAGGTATAAATATAGGGTTTGTCCTCAGAGAAACCCTGTCAGGATGAAAAATGAGAAAAGGTTCCACAGCCATGAGTGCCTGTAACTCTGAGACTCGTCTAGCTGAGGTTATTGCTAGGAGCAGAGCTGTTTTCCAGGATAAGAATTTTATATCAGCTGCAGAGGCTGGCTCAAACAGAGGCAGTGTAAGTTTTTCCAAGACATAGTTGAGGTCCCATGCAGGTATTGGTGCTCTCCTTGGAGGTCGTATGTTTTTGGCCCCTCTGAGGTACTGCCTTAGTAATGGATGAGAAAAAATAGGTGGTTCTGTATTGTAATGAGCTGAAATGGCAGAGGCATGAATTTTAATCGATGAAAAAGAAAGGCCTTTATCAAGCATCTCAGTTAAGTATTGCAAAATCTGAGGAATATTTGGAACAATCATGTCAAAACCTTGTGCCTGGTTCCAAGCACAGAATCTTTTCCATTTTTCTGCATAAGATTTCCTGGTGCTAGGCCTCATGGCCTCCAAAATAACATCCATCACTGCTTTAGAGAGAGGTGTGTCTTGAATGGCTACATTATCCACCATGCTGCCAGGTTTAAGGTCCTGAGCTGGCTGTGCAGTATCAGACTGTCTTGTTGGGTCAATAAGTGAGGAATTTGAGGTAATGTCCAAGCTGGGCATTGAGACAAACTCTTTAGGATTAGGTACCAGTGCTGGCGGGGCCAGTCTGGGGCAATTAGTATCATTTTTGGCTTCTCTTGTCTGCCCTTTAGGAGTACCTTGGGGAGGAAAGGCATATACTGTTAGGTTTTTCCAGCTGAAAGATAGAGCATCCACTTTCCATGCTTGCTTGTGATAAGTCCTTGTGCAGAATCTCTGTAGTTGGTAGTTGTGAGGGGAGGCAAATAGGTCTATGTCCGGGCATCCCCAGTTCCTTGTTATCATGCTGAAGATTTGTGGATCCAATTTCCACTCGTGGGGATCCATTAGGTTTCTGCTTAGTTCATCTGCCAGAGTATTTGTCCTTCCTGGCAGGAATTGTGCTTGCAGATGTACTTGGTAAGTCAATGCTGTGTCCCAAAAGTTCATGGCTATCCTGCAGAGGGGGTAGGAACGTGTGCCTCCCTGCTTGTTTATGTACCACAGGACTGTAGTATTGTCTGTCTTTATCAGTAGTTAATCTGGATGAAGTAGATCCTTGAAGGCTGTCAGGGCATTCTGAACAGCTAGCATCTCTTTTTGATTGAAATGAAGATGCATTTGACTTGCGGACCATGTGCCCTGAATACATCTTCCTGGCATACGGGCCCCCCAGGCATAATCTGATGCATCCGTTGTCAATGTCTGCCTGGCTGTGGTTAAGGTGAATGGCTGTCTCTGGTTGTGGTGACAGGCTTTTGCCCACCATCGAAACTCATGTTGCAGGATAGGGAATGAGGGTAATTATTGTTTCCAGGCTGTGGCAATGTTGAGTCCAAACACTTTTTAGATACCATTGAAGTTTCCTCATATGCAGTCTTGCATATGGAATTAATAGAATGCAGGATGCCATGAAGCCCAAAGCCTGCAGAATTTTTCTTGCAGACAACTGGGGTCTTTGTTGTCAACATTTTGAAATAAGTAGTCAGTTGTCTGTTTTTGTCTGGCGTCAGATAAGCCATCTAGGCAGTTGTATTTAAGCTTGCACCCAGGAATATTACCTCTTGAGAGGGTACGAGTTTTGATTTATTTTCATTTACTGTGTACCCTAGATCAGTTAGTAATTTTTTTACAAACACCAGATGCTGTAGTAGAATGTCCTTGTTCTCTGCTTGAGTACGGCAGCCGTCCAAGTAAGGATATATTTGTATTCCTCTGTCTCCAAAATGCAATTACTGGTGCCAGGCATTTTGTGAAGACCCTGGGCACAGTAGATAAGCCTAAGGGCAGTGCAGAGAATTGGTAGTGCATTGAGCCAGCTATAAATCTGAGGCATCTTCTGCATGATGGTCTGATTGGGACATGCAGGTATGCCTCTTTTAGGTCTAAAGTCACAAGCCAAGCCTTCTTGCCCAGCATGGGCAGAAGCTGCTGCAGAGTTAACATTTTGAATTTTGGAACATCCAAGAATGTGTTTAGGATAGACAGGTCTAGTATTGGCCTCCAGGCTTTGTCCTTTCTGGACACCAAGAATTGAATCCTAGTCCCTGCTCTTGCTGTGGTACTAGCTGAATGGCTCTCATGTCCATGAGGGATGAAACTTGTTTTTGTGCCTCTACCCATTGATTGCGTGGCAGGTCTAGCATACAGTTTGGCCTTGGCAGGGTGTGAAAGTGGAACCTGTAGCCTTGTGATACGATATTTAAGACCCACTTGTCCTGGGAGATCATGTGCCAATTTTGTGAAAAAAGTGCTAGTTTTCCCCCCAAAGGGGCTGCCAGAAGATAAGTGCTTGGTGCTGGCAGGGGAAAGTCATTGAGACCGTTTCCTGTATGGCTGTGATTTTTCCTCTCCGCTTTTGGAGGTAGAAGCACCCCATAGTTTAGGTCTGTATGAGCCTTGGGGCTGTGATCTGCCTCTGGGGCATCTGTATCTGCCTCTTTGTGGCCTGTCTGACACTGGAAAGGACCAGTTCTTTGTAGGCCAGTTCCTGCTAAATCTGGGAGGCTGTACCTGCAAGAAATCCTTGACTGTTTGCATAGATTTAGTTTGTCCTCCATTTTCTTCAACACCTCTTCTGCTTTAACACCAAACAAGATATCATGCTGTAATGGAACGCCGGATGTTTTAGTAGAGTGTCCTTGTTCTCTGCTTGTATAAGGCAGTCGTCCAAGTAAGGATACATTTGAATTCCTCTGTCTGCAAAATGCAATTACTGGTGCCAGGCATTTTGTGAAGACCCTGGGCGCAGTAGATAAGCCAAAGGGCAGTGCAGAGAATTGGTAGTGCATTGAGCCAGCTATGAATCTGAGGCATCTTCTGCAAGATTGTCTGATTGGGATATGCAGGTATGCCTCTTTTAGGTCCAAAGTTACAAGCCAAGCCTTCTTGCCCAGCATGGGCAGAAGCTGCTGCAGAGTTAACATTTTGAACTTTGGAACGTCCAGAAATGTGTTTAGAAAAGACAGGTCCAGTATTGGTCTCCAGGCTTTGTCCTTTCTGAGTACCAAGAAAAGTCTTGAGTAAAATCCTTGTCCCTGCTCTTGCTGTGGTACTTGCTGAATGGCCCTCATGTTCATAAGGGACAAAACTTGTTTTTGTGCCTCTGCCCATTGATTGTGTGGCAGGTTTGGAATACCTTTTGCCTTTGGCAGGGTGTGAAAGTGGAACCTGTAGCCCTGGGACACTGTATTCAATACCCATTTATCCTGGGTGATCATGTCCCAATTTTGAGAGAAAAGTGCTAGTTTTCCCCTAAGGGGGCTGCAAGAAGGTAAGTATCATGCTGTAATGGAGCATCTAATAGTTTTGCTTTAACATGATCAGGCAGATTCTGTTCTTTTAACCAAGCATGCCTCCTAATGACAGAACCTGTAACAGCGGCCCTACAAGAGGCCTATAGAGAATCAAAACCACATTGCAAAGTATGCTTTCCCACTTGTTGAGCTGCATGCAATAAATCCTGCATTTCTTTGTTTTCTGCACATAGCAGTGACATAAGATATTGCTGATATTTAAGCATATGAAACTGGCAATTTAGAGCTCTTACAGCCAAGGTAGCAGAAGTATAAATCCCCCCCCCCCCCCATCTGTCCAGGGCCCTTGAATCGCTATCAGAGGGGATAGGGTTTTTTGCAGTGGAAGCCTTGACCCCTTTGGGACCCTGAGAGAGTTTCTGGGTCAGCAGCAGGCAGCAGGGTTTTTATAAAGAAATGTATGTGAATCAGGAACCCTTTAGTATCTGTCTGGCTTAACAGGAGCTAGTGGTAAAGAGTCAGGAGACAGACCAGACTCTGAAAATACATCTACAATGTCTAAAACAGGAGGGATAGCAAGGGGCCTGTGCTGAGGTAATAAAAGGAAGTCTCTGAGCCTTTTCTTGGATTCTGAGTAATCTTGGCTCTCCCAGTGGAAATGCTCCCTCATAGTATGCAGGGTCTCCCCAAAAGAATAATCCTCAGGAGGAGAGGCTGAAGGCATAGATTCGTCAGCATCAGAATCCTCACAGGGAGGAAGAGAATATTCCTGTTCAGAAGAGGAATCAGAGGAAATGGAAACCTGATCTGAAGATTCATATTCTACCTCTTGCCTAGGCCTCTTATCAGGTGGGGGATGGGAACCCCTGATCAAAGTAATTAGGTCTTCAGCCATTTTAAGCATCTGTTTTTTTAGGCATGGTGCTAGTCCAGGAGAATGCTGTACTTGTTTCTTTGTCTTTAGAGCTGCTTTAGTCTTTGCCTTTGAAGCTGAAGTTGGTTTCACATATAACTGTGTAGGTCTGAAAACACCCTCAGAAGTCTATGCCTGCTCAGCGGCTCCGAACCCATCTGAGGGAATAGTTTCCGAGTGTCCAATACCTTGAGTTTCCAGCGGCCTAGTCAGCTCCAACATAGGAGTCGGAAGTGGCCTGTGGCTCTGAGGTAGCAGGCGTCAGGGGCTGCGAAAGCACCTCACTGAGAACTGGCGAACCGGCGACAGGCCTAGCAGAAGCCTCGTAGTCTGTTTTGGACCTCAGATGCCTGTCCTTTTCTTTTTCTTTGCGCTTTTTATAAACTCCAGTAGTCGGCTGTTCTGACGGCATTATATAATTGAATCTTCTGCCAAAGTAATGAAATGCAAAATCGTACCTACGCTTAATAGTGCGTTGGTTAAATCTAGCACAAAACAGACAACCAGCAATGTCGTGGTCAGGGCCTAGGCAAGGAATACAGTAAGAATGAAAATCCTTATGAGGTATTTGCTTCCCACAAGAAATACAATTATTAACTTTTTCTGACATTGGTCTGTAGCAAGAAAAAAAACGTTTCCCCAATGGGGTACTTAAATTTAATGAAGACTTTGGATCTGAAATTCGAATTTAAAAATCTCAGAAGTCGGCCGACCAGCACTTGCGAACTGCTTTTGCTTCGGGCACCGCACGGCAAGTAAGACTGAATAAAATGGCATTGGCTACATCTTTTATTCCCCTGATGCACTGACGTCAGGGAGGAGGCGACAGCAACCGACGCCGGACCTAGACTTTGGAACTCGGGCCGACTGAGGGTAGCCTGCCAGCAGGATAACCCCAATTGTAATGACTGCAACAGTGAAACATGATGAACATCACTGTATCGTACAGAATCCTAACACATGACATCCCTCAATGGGACCTGAGTAAACCATGAGTATGTTGAGCACCAATGAACATGTACATGTGCCAAAAGGTGATGGCAGTTATCCTCAGATGCCCTGAGCTACAACACTTGTACACCATTACCAATTACTTGGAAAGGAAAAGTACAGTTATGTACACTTACCATAAATGTAGATGTTTGAGTGTATTCACTGCTGCAGTCATCACATGTGGGTTATCTGCCTGCAGGTAGCCCTCAGACGGCCTGAATACCAGAGTCTTGGATTCCTGTGTTGGATGCTGTCTCTTCTTCCAAGACGTCAGGTGTATAAAACATGCAGCCGACGCCATTACATCAGGTTTTTCTTGCCCCAGATGTCAGGTGCCCCCACAATGGAAAACAATTACATGTTATGGTACACCACCATCAAAAAGCAAATACACCAGGAAGTTAGAATACACCAAACAAGAAGGAAAGGTAGAGCCAAGAAAAGTCAGAGGGCTAGAGGGAGGGTAACCAGGACTGCAACAGTGAATACACTTGAACATCTACATTCATGCTAAGTGTACACAACTGCACTATGTTCTTCGTGTTTCACTGTTGCAGTCATCACATTTGGGTTGATTCCCAAAGTTAAGGGAGGGTGGAGGAACTTAGAGAGCATTAGGGCCAGCTATTAAGCCCTGCAAGACTGCAGTGGCAAAACCAGCTCTGGATTTAGAAAAAAAATAGGAATGCGGTAATGCTAGGTGAAGGTATGTACAGAGCTCCAGGTAGCAGCTACTAGGATGTCCCTGGTAGGGACTCCTCTGAGAAAGGCTGTAGAGGTAGATGCAGCCCTGGTGGAATGTGATCTTATCCCCTGTGAGGTAGGTTTTCTATGGTGCTTATAGCAGAAATGAATGCAATGGGCTATCCATTTAGAAATGGTTTGCTTTGAAATGGCCTTCCCCTCTGCCCCTGCAGCAAAGCCAACTAGCAGCTGATCAGATTTTCTGAGAGGCTTAGTCCTGTCCAAATAAAATCTAAGTTGTCCAGAGTGCAGTATTCGTTCTCCTTTGTTTTGTGGATTTGGGAAACAAGTAAGCAAATGAATGGTCTGATTTTAGGGCCACACTAGACACCACCTTGGGCATAAAGAAAGGATTGGTCCTGAGGGAAACCCTGTCTGCATGGAAGATAATGAAGGGCTCCACTGCCATGAGGGCCTGTAATTCAGAAACTCTTCTTGCTGAAGTGGTGGCTAGAAGGAAGGCTGTTTTTCCAAGAAAGGAATTTCAACTCTAGTTGCAACTGGCTCAAATAAAGGGAGAGTGAGCTTTTCCAATACACAGTTAAGGTCCCAGGCTGTAGTAGGTGCTCTCCTGGGGGGTCTTAAATTTTTGACACCTCTGAGGAATTGCTTTAGCAGGGGGTGAGAGAAGAAGGGTGGTTCAGTATTATAATGAGCTGAAATGGCAGAGGCATAAATTTTAATTGACGAGAAGGATAGGCCCTTGTGGAGCATTTCTGTTAAGTACTGAAGAATATGAGGTAAGCCGGGCATCGTTATGCCCATCCCGATTCTGGCTCCAGGAACAGTATCATTTCCACTTTTCAGCATAGGATTTTCTAGTACTAGGCCTCCTTGTCTCCAGAATGACATCTAGCACCTGCTTACTGAGGGATGCTTATTTGAGAGCTCAAGGAATTCGCCAGGCTGCAAGGTTCAGAGATTGAAGCTGAGGGTGCAGAATCTGGCCTGCCTGCTGGGACAGCAGGGAAGGGGTCTGAGGCAGATGCCATGGTTCCAGCAGTGTCATACTGTGCAAGAGGGGGTACCAGTACTGGCATGGCCAGTCTGGTGCAATCAGTATTGTCCCTGGCTTGTTCCATTTGATCTTTTAGCAGAACCTTCGAGAGGAGAGGCAGAGGGGGAAAGGCATAAACAGAGAGGCTTTCCCAGGTAAAGGACAGGGCATCCATTTTCCGAGCTTGACTGTGGGAAGTCCTTGTGCAGAATTTGTCCAACTGGTAGTTCTGAGGAGAGGCAAACAGGTCTATCACTGGAGCCCCCCCCCCCCCCATTTGTTCCTCAAGAGGTTGAATATTTTTGGTTCCAGTTTCCATTTGTGTGGGTCCATGAGATTTCTGCTTAGGTCATCTGCCAGTGAATTTAGCTTGCCTGGCAGGAATTGAGGTTGTAGGTGCACTTGGTAGCTCAAGGCTGTGTTCCACAGAGCCATGGTTAATCGGCAGAGAGGATATGAGTGGGTTCCCCCCTGCTTGTTTATGTACCACATAACTGTGGTGTTGTCTGTCTTTACCAATAACTGTCCTGGAAGAATGTGGTCTTTGAAGGCTGTCAGGGAATTCTGTACAACTGTCCTGGAAGAATGTGGTCTTTGAAGGCTGTCAGGGAATTATGTACAGCTAACATTTCTTCTTGGTTGATATGTAGGTGCATCTGTCTTGGGTTCCATTTGCCCTGAATGCACTGCCCTGCCAAGTGAGCCCCCCATGCATAGTCTGATGCGTCTGTTTTTAGGCTTTGGGTGGCAGGGGGTAGAGTGAAAGGGAGCCTCTTGTTGTGGTAGCAGGCCTCTGCCTATCAAAGGAACTCTGTCTTTATACAACGAATGATAGGAATCCTTGATTCCAGGTCCTAAGAATGTTGACACCATAGACTTTTTAGATACCATTGTAGTTTCCTCATATGCAGTCTTGCATATGGAATCAGTAGAATGCAAGAGGCCATGAAACCCAAGGCTTGCAGAATTTTCCTTGCAGATAACCTGCTTCAAACTACTGGCCACAAAGACCCAGTTGTCAAATTAACTTGTTTCTCTGAAGTAAGGAAAGCCATCTGGGAAGTTGTGTTCAAGCTTGCTCCCAGGAATACAATCTGTTGGCAGGGTACTAGGTGAGATTTCTTTTCGTTTATGGTGTACCCCAGTGAGGTTTAGAAGTTTCTTTACAAATGCCAGATGTTTTAATAGCAAGTCCTGGCTTTCTGCTCGAATCAGACAATCGTCCAAGTATGGGTATATTTGAATATTTCTCTGCCTGCAAAATGCAATGGCTGGAGCTAGGCACTCTGTGAATACCCTGGACGCAGTAGATAAGCCAAAGGGAAGTGCAGAAAACTGCTCTGAAGTGTAGGTATTTCCTGCAAGATTCCCTTATTGGAATGTGCAGGTAAGCTTCCTTCAAGTCTAAGGTTGCCAACCAGGCATCTTTGCCTAGCATAGGAAGCAGCCGTTGAAGTGTTAGCATTCTGAATTTTGGGATTACCAAAAAGGTGTTTAGAATAGAGAGGTTCAGGATAGGACACAAGGAGATGTCTTTTCTGGGTACCAGGAAAAATCTTGAATAAAAACCTTGTCCCCTTTCTCTTCTAAGTATCAGGACTATTCACCCTGTCCCAGAAGAAGAGAGAACCTGCTGTTGAGCCTCTGCCCACTGATTTGGGGGTAGGGTGTGGTAGTGGAATCTGTATCCTTGGGGAAACTATAATCAAAACCCATTTGTCCTGGGTAATGAGTTCCCAGTTTTTTGCATGCAGGGCGAGTGTTCCTCCTAAGGGAGCAAGCAGATGAGCAGGGCTTGGAAGGGTTAAGGTTAAGACATGGTCTCATTTTTCCATAGGGGGGGTGTCTTACTACTCCCTGCTTTGGAATTGGGACCCCCCCCCACTGCTTAGGCCTGTGCATAGCCTGAGACTGTAACCTAGGTGGTCTGCTGTTCCTTGGTTTGGACTAAGAAGGCCTGGAAGAGACTGGAAAGGACCAATTCTTTGAAAGCCAATGCCTACTAAATCTGGGAGGCTGTACCTGCAGGAAATCTAACAGTTGGCACAGATTTAGCTTTTTACTCCATCGTTTTGAGGACTTATTCTGCTTTGTTGCCAAACAGGCGGTCTTGGTTTAAGGCAGCATCCAGTAATTTAGCTTTAACATGATCTGGCAAGTTTTGCTCCTTAAGCCAAAGCATGCCTTCTAAGTACAGACCCAGTGACAGCAGCCCCACAAGATGCTTCTAAAGAGTCAAAACCACATTACAAAGTATGTTTACCAACTTGTTCTGCAGAATGCATTATCATTTTCTGTTTAAGTAGTCACATAATATGCTGATAGTACTTTAACATATAAAACTGGCAATTTAAAGTCCTAATGGCCAAAGTAGCAGAAGTGTATACCTTCTTACCCCATCTGTCCAAGGCTCTAGAATTTCTATCAGAAGGGGTAGGACTTTTTGCAGCAGTAGCCTTAATGCCCTTTGGTCCTTGGGAAATTGTCTCTGGATCTGCAGTAGAATTCTTGAAGAGGAACTTGAGAGCGTCAGGTACTCTGTAATACCTGTCAGATTTTCTGGGAGCTGGAGGTAGTGTGTCTGGGGGCAGGCTAGATTCCAAGAAAGCATCATCTACAATGTCCAGAACAGGAGGGATAGTTAAAGGCCTGTGTTGAGGAAGGGTAAGAATTCCCGAAGCCTCTTTTTGGAGTCAGAGAAATCCAGGCTTTCCCAACGGAAATGCTCCCCAAGAGTATGCAAGGTTTCAACAAAAGAAAAATCTTCTAGAGGGGAAGCAGAGGGAATGGAATCCTCTGCATCAGAATCCTCATAGGTAGATAAGGACAAATCCCAGTAATCAGAAGAAACAAATATCAAATTCCTGAACAGAAGAATCAGAAGGAAAATCAGTTCTAGGTCTCTTAGATGGGGAAGGCTGGCTTCCCCTAATTAAGGTAATAAGGTCTTCAGCCATTTTAAACATTTGTTTTTTAGGCATATGGGCCTGAGCATGCGGTTTGGACGTCAGTTTCCTAGGTGTGGTTCGAGTTTTAGGCCAGAATGAAGAAGATGGCATCGATTTAAAATGCAAGTCTGTAGGCCTGAAAACACCCTCACAAGCTAGTGCTGCACAGCGGCTCCGGACCCATCCAAGGTAGAGACATCCGCAGGTTCCACAGTCGAAGAAGCAACTCGCGGCATACTGGACTCTAAATGGGTCTCAGTAGAGGCCTGCAAATCTCAAGTAACTGGTATCAGGGGGCTGCAAAAGCACCTCACTGAGTACCAGCGGACTGGCGACTAGCTTAACGGAAGCATCGTCAGCAGCTTTGGACCTATGCGGTTTGTCTCTGTCTTTATCCTTACGTTTTTTCAGAAGATCGGTAGTTGGATGGCTTACCGAAGCAATTTCGGAATACGGATACAGAGTACCAAAATAATTTGCTGCAACTATAGCCAGATGACTAATAGTTCGGGGGGCTGAGCCAGGCACAAAACCAACAGCATATTTTAGCAATCCTATGACCTTCCAAGTTGAAGTGGTTAGTAAGCCATTTTTGTGCGTTCCACATTTTGCCTGTTTGTTCCACATTCTGAAGGTATATAAGATGAATGGTTTTAATTAAAGTATTTCTGATCAAGTCTATGGTTTTATGGACGAAAACGTGTGGTATCTGCAGCGTTAAATAGAAAGTTTTGTGCACTAATTTTGCTGGGTGCGATCTCCACTTTTTTCACCTTGATATCTGGTTACAATAAAATTAATACTGACAGCTCAAATGTCAAGAGGTGCTGGGGTAGTAGAGCACACACAGGAAAGTACAAGCAGCACAAAGGTACCCTAGGCCCAGTAACCCAACTGATGCTATATTATGAATACAGGGTATGCTTACATATGCATATCCTGCAAATGAGGGAAATTTCACAACACATGCCAGCCCCCAACCCCCCAAGCGATTAACCTAGCACTTAAAGGAATATGTTTACAGGAAAATATAACACAATACAAACAGAGAAAAAGTAGACTGCCACATATGAAACAGGTGCCATAGCAGCATTAATTCACTGTACACTGTGTATGTTCTGAAAACCAGTGCCATTAGACACTGTCTTTATTTACTTTCCTTACAATTCAACTTCAGAGTCGCACATCACTGATTTTTGAACATCAAGAACAACCTGAAGTACAAAACACAAAAAATTTTGATTTTCGCAGGAGACAAGTCAACTGTACCCATACACTCTTCCTAACTTATAAATACCAACTCCATGGTCACATGCCAATGGCGAAAAGTAAAAAAAAAAAAAAAAAATTTTGGAGTACACCACTGGCTTGAACCATACTAATGCAAGCTGTTTTTGATAAACCATAATTAAATCAGCTTTTCCCGGTTAGGGGTCGCCACAGCGGAACTCCGGTCCGCTAATGATTAGCAGTTGATTTTTACGTACTGGCTTGCCAGGCCTGACGCACAACCTTTAACGAAGGTACGCCCATTCACGCACGTCTCCACGCAGAAGACGCTCTAGCTGAGAATCGAACCGGACAGTGTCTTACTGTGAGGCGACAATGCTACCACAGCACCACCACCGCGGGTCATAAACCATAATTAAATAAAATCACAAAATGCTGCTTACGTGAGAAGACTTCAACAAAATGTACGATAGCCATTTATATACATCATGTTTTACCACGAAAGGCAAGACACTCAACATGCAAACAAATACCAGTCTCACAGACTTCAGTAAAACACAGGACACACGCAGCTAGAACTAACAGTGTCCCTGGTAGCTGACAATATAACATCACTCTGCTCCACTGTCCAATGCACAACCGTGCATGTTGTGGGTATTTTTACAACTTTAAATATGTGCTGGATCACAAACAGAATATGGTAGCGTTCTCATACACTGCCATCCACTAACAGCTCTAATGTAGTCTGGAAATATCCATGCCATAGCTTCTAGATGCTGTCCATGACATCTATTTGCCATATTGTGCACTGTCGGCAGAATATGTGATACCTTGTACAGCAAAAGCATACTCATGATCTGCCTCTGCCAATGCACACTGGACTCAATGTTTCATGGATTTATAGACTGTTACTGGGCTAACGACCCAAAGGGCCTTTCTAACCCTATTACCAAGAGAACAATTATATCCTGCATCCAAACAGGAGATCAAGGCCAGGCATTTCTAATCTACCTCTGTCCATAAGGGACATGGGTGCTAGGCCTGGTGTAAATTTCCTATTCCCCATCCATTTTCTAGGTTGTGCTTAAACTGGGTAATAGACAAATTAAGCTTCATATGGATAGGAAACCTGTTGCACATGAGCGGCAGTCTCTGGGACACATATCTCTCTCTCCAACATGTTCTGTTTATGTCACAGACAAAATTCGGGACCCTAGACCTTGTACTTCTTGTACTCTGACTTCCTAATATGTAGAAGATTCGTTAAGTGTGAGTTTGCAAATGCCTTGTAAGCCAGGAATAGACCACCCCTCAACAGTCTATAGGAGAATGAGAAGAGGGAAAGGACTCCACCAGCATATGTATGGATAGAGGCTGAGGATGCATCCTTAGAACATCCTGTATCCTGTGGTTGTCAGTGGTTTCATTCCCCCATACTGCCAGGCTGCTGGCTCTTCACATGCTCTCCTCTGGCCCTGTTTGCTGACAACTGTCATGCTGTGAACACCACTCTTTCCAGCTTTCTCCTTATGGAAAACACTAGATGCACAGTTCTAATGCATCACTCCGGACTCCACACAGCATGGGTTATGATTCATAAATGTCACACAGCCAAGAGTGGAAGTACTGCTGTTCATCTGTGTGCACTTTCTCAAGGATGTCCATGACTGTGCCCTGGTGTCTCCGATGTCATTATGTTGCATGACTACAAGTCATAGTACATGTATAAAAGCCCATTCTCATGGATATCTGTGGACATTCCCAGATTCAGTACTACTGGACACCATGGATGCTGCTTGTTACTCTGATGCAGATGCTCTAAGTTAAGTCAGTGATCCATGTGAGTTTGTAATATTACCACAACCATGCAATAATATTACCCACCTACTAGACTTTGTGGCCATTACACAACAAATTTGGGTGCAAAATACATGCATGCATGAAAACCAGTCATAACTCCAATATAAGGAAATCTCACAGCCACAATGCAGTGATCATCTAGCAGTGTTACACCAGCAAAGCATGTTCACCACAACTGGCTTGGCATTATCCAGTTCTCACGAATCCCTATCACACCCCAGTGGGTGGTACAAACACATCAGTATCATACTACACCACACACAATTAAAACAAATCACACATGCTAGTACACTTTTATTTTATTTATTGCATTTAATAATGGGGTACAAGATCCTTTTCAGCCACAACTCAGGACTAACAATTAGGGCAAAACCACATAAAGCAGAAACACAACAGGCAAGAAGTACTGTAAAGAAGTAAAAAAGTATCGGCAATGACAATATGTATCTGTGTACATTACCATGCTAGTTGTGAACCAGTTAAGCGGAAGTATAATCATCAAAGCAATAATAAATCAACATCAACCGCTGATGAAGTATGGAAAATGAATACTAAAGCACAAGTTTGATAGTCATGTGGAATACAAACACACAATCATAGTAAGGCGCCAACATAAGTAGTAGGAAATATGAGACAGTGGCAGAAGAGCCACTGGGATACTTAATATTATGTTATCCTGTGTCCCTTAGGCAAGTACATTTGCACTGAGTATGTAACACTAAAATTTCCTTGAAAAGGGAGATTTCTCTTTCAGTAATGTGATTATGAAAGGTGTTCCAAGGAGCAGGAGCAAGAGCAAGCTTGGTACATTATTTTTTTTTTTTCACAAGGACCAATGAGGAGCTAAGATTTAAGTAATTTGAATAATAAGTTGTTTCCAAGAACATAGCTTGAATTATGAAAATGAAACATTTTCTGCTGCTGACCAACTACCATCACAATATCTCCAAAAAGCAGCCAAAGCAATTGCCCACCCTATATCTATCCTTATAAATAGAACAATCAAAGAGGGTACCGTTCCAATTATTTGGAAAATCTCCCATATTATTCCCCTACATAAAGATGGGAACTCAAATGACTACTCAAACTACCGGCCTATAGCTCTCATCACCCCTGGCAAAAATTTTAGAAAAATGCATTCACAAACAACTTTTACATCATCTGTCACAATATAACATAATAGCAGACTGCCAACATGGCTTTAGGCCATCTCATAGTACCACTACTGCCCTTTTATCCTTTACATATACCATTAATAGAAACCGCAATAAAAACATCCTCTCATCTGCACTCTTCATTGACCTTTCAAAAGCTTTCGACATGGTAAACCACACCCTCTTAATAAGTATTCTTCAATCCCTTTCCTTTGACTCTCAAGCTGTTAAATGGTTCAGTTCCTACCTCAGCAACAGGCAGTTCTCTGGGAAAATCAAATTTCATCTGTTCTGCCAGTCACCCTCGGAGTCCCTCAAGGCTCTATTCTTGGACCACTACTTCTCTCATTATTTATCAATGACCTCCACATAGCAATTCCTCAAGCCAGCTGTATTCAATATGCAGATGATGTAACGCTTGTATGCTCAGCAAACTATCCATCTGAACTTTATTCACTTACTCAAAAAGTTTTTAATACTGTAGAAACATGGTTTACAAAGCGCTGTCTCCTCCTTAATGCCAAAAAAAACAAACTCCTTCTCTTTTCCACCACTACCCAAGGCCTCCCCCTTAGATTTCTCAGTCTCTTCCAATAATGGCACTGTCATATTCCCTGACTCTACTACTAAACTGTTAGGAATAACCATTGACAACTACCTTACTTTTGATCACCATATAAATAACACCATTAAAACAGTAAACAGAAAAATAGGCTCCTTATATAAAATAAAACCTTTCCTAACTCCAGCAGCCAGAACCAGAATTGCTCATTCCCATCTAATCTCTACTCTTCTGTATGCCTCACCTATTTATACCAACCTAAAGAAACAATCTCAACAAACTAGCAACTTCCAACAACAACATCGCCAGATTTGCCACTGGCAATCCCTTTAGAACCCACCACTGTTTGAATCTTCGGCAACTAGACTGGCTTGAATTCCAAAACCAACTGACAATCTCCCAATTTACGACTGTCCACAAAATATTTTATCAACCCAATGCTACCCCTATACTCTCCAATCTCCTTATCCCCTATAAAAATCTGAATTCCCTACGTTCTTCTAGCAAACTCCTCACAACCATTATAAAATCTAACATGGCTGGTGACTCTCTGTTTACTAACACAGCAGGAAAAAACTGGAACTTGCTACCTACTGAACTAACCCTAATCATATCCTTGCCTCTCTAAACAAAAACTTAAAAAACACCTCAAAATTCACTGGTTATACCCCTGTAGCAACCCCGACTATCCACCCTCTCCCACCTCTGTACTTTATTTCACATTCCTTACAAACTTTAAATTATTTTACTTGCAAGTAAGTCTTGCACCGTTTCAAACTCTAATCTATATACTGCTGAATAATTCTACTAGAAGTGAAAACTTCCTTATGTATCTTACTGTGCTACATTCTATTGTTGATTTTCCAAGTATATATATTATTTACTGATGCTTTTTCAAGTGTAAATACTTTTATTATGTTATAATTCTTGCTGTATTTTTTTATCAATCCTTTCTTTTAACATGTAATTACATTTTAATTTTTTTTCTATCTTGTTGGAGCTTTTCTCCCCGGGCCTCTACTGAAAATGGAAATATATCCAGCTAGACCAGCCCGGTTAACAAATGTAAAATAAAAAAATAAATAAAATAAAGATAGGGATGGGCAACATATTTCTTTAAGAAGCTTAAAATTCAGGATATTAAGCAGATAGTTGGACCTTGCCTAGGTGGGAAGTCACTTAGTTCAGTACAGCTAGATAACTGGATACATTTTAGAACTTTGCTTTCAATCTTTTGTAGTATTGCATTGTTTTGATCTGTGAAAAGACGTATAATTGGAAATAAATTTTCAAGTCTTGGAATTAAATCATTCATAGCAATACTGCACCAAACATCAGGAGTAGTCAGGTTAGGGATTTTAAAGGCAACTTTCAGTTGCTGTAGTACTTTCAGAGTAAGAGAGGGGCAGGGAAAGACAGAGTTGCAGTTGTGCTCTAGCAAGATGAGAATATTGTCTTGCAGTACATCCAGATACTTTGTGTTGGGAAATTAAAGAGAGAACGCCACCAGTTGGATCTGTAATAGGGTGTGAGGGATAATGACGTAGTCTTTTGGATGTGCCAAATAATATGAATGTGGATATGCTAGTACTGATAGCATTGTTGGTTAACCAATTCCAAACACATGAGAAATCTCTCTGTAATAATGTTGCAGTTTGTTTGGCAACACTGAAAACATCATCATCAACATGAATTATGATGTTTAAATGAGGCAAGTCCCACAGCAATCTGTTAATGTATAAGGAGATATATACCAAGTCAAAAATTTAACCTTGTGGGACAAGAATAGAGATATTCCCTGTGATGAAGTAAGAGTTCTGACCATTAACAGTAAAGGTTCAGATGATATTGATGGTGGTAGCTCAGGTGGATGTAAAAGATCCCACAGCATCTATGAAAATGAGTGGGGGAAGTTCCCCAATGCCTTGAACAAATTCCCCCAGTAGTATAAATGCCACCTCAGCTCTCCTCTGAAGAGAGTCCACTAGCCCAGTGGGACTAACCCAGTCAAACAAATAAATAAATAAACAACAAACAACTAAATAAATAAATAAATAAAGGTTTTACTGCCCAAGCAGTGTTGGAACCGAGCGGATATCTTTTCAGCAAATCCATACTAAATCAAGTTTGTTTAATAAGAGGTTGTGGTTGATTGCCTTGAAGGCCCTTTCAGACAGAACAATAACTCCAGTTGGAAGTCTTTTTCACCATGATGGAATAAATTTATGAAGTTAGAGAGAGAATAACTGTCTGGGTGCTATATAGTGGTACCATGCTGTTTATCAGATAAAATGTTTTATGTCTGTGTATAATCTAGAATTTCCACAAAGTTTTTCAAATATTTTTGTAACAGTACAAATGTTGGCCATCAGTCTAATATGAAGCAGCAGTAGGGTGTGGGACCTTGGAAAGAGGCATTCTTGAAGATAGGTGGAATAGAGCTAGTGGTGAGACAAGTTAAAATGTGTATTAAAGGCCTAAAATATAGGTGTCCCCAAAAATGTATTTCTGAGTATAAGTAATATAAATTATCAAATGGCCTCAACATTTTGTAACCACCTCCTACCTGTGCATGGCAGAGGGGAGGGGGTCATAAACTGCAGTCTCTAATGGCAACCAACCTGTCTAAACTGTAACCACCCAATAACACCAAAACTTCATCAGTCTCAGTCAGTCATTGTGGTGGACTCCTAACCTACAGCATGTCTAAATCAGGCATGTCATGACTTTGTGAGGAAAAGCCTGCAATGTGCAGCTATGCCACCAACAGTATTCCCCTGACAATGTCTTCCCACAGATGATCCTTATGACCACATTGCCCTGGCACCATCCTCTGGCTATTGGTGCCATAATGAAAAACCAGCAAGCTGCTGCTGAACTGCCTTGTTAAATACATCATTCTCAGTTACTATGAAAAGCTCACAAACAATTAATATTAAAAACCACATACTGACACTTCTACAAACTTTGCTAACCTCTGATAAGTCACCCAAATCCAGGTCCCCCCTCAGCCAGACAAACATCTGACCTGCTGATCCTAATCTCAACATAAGAAGTATTACCAACAAGCTAACAGACCTACATGCATTCATAACCCACTACAACCCTGATAATACTCACCATTACAGAGACCTGGCTTAAACCCAGTATCCAAGATGAAGACTTTCTCCCCCCAGTGTATAATACACTTAGATCTGACAGAACAAACAGGAAAGGAGGAGTCGTCATTCTCTCTAAGAACACACAACCTCCAGCTCCTGCACACTACACCACCACCCACTTTTCAAAATGCCGAAGTCCTATTTTCTGTCCTATCCATAAGAAACAGCAAGATCATCAATATAATATGCTGCTACATACCTCCAGGCAACAACTCACTCATGATAGAAGACATCCTACACTGGACAATCTACCTCAGGAAACAATCACCTTAACACAGACTGTGCAGCCTGCAACTCCAGCAGCCCCTCTACACACATCAATCTATATGGGTTCTCTCAATTGAAGAACCAACAAGAATAGATAAGAAAACAAAGAAATAATCCATACTGGACTTTAACCAACTATCCCAAACAAAACTATACAGTATGCTGTCTCCCACATGACCTAAGTGATCATCTCCCCACCTTCCTACTCCACAAACACTCCAATTACCCCAAACTAGTAGTCTACAAACTCGTACGAGATGACCGTAACATTACCCCACAATACCTAAATTGCAAGTGGGAACCACTATGGACACTTGCAGTCTACTGCCTGGTCTAACCCTTCAATACTACCTTCTCTAACATCCTTAACCATTTAGCTCCCAGCAGAAAGATCAGAGTTAAAGCCAACTATGCACCCTGGCTAAGTACGGACACCAGAACCTTACTAAAAGCCAGAAATAAAGCCTAGAAAATCTGGAAAACTGGCAAAACCCCCAACTCCAGGCAATTCTATCAACAGCTTAGAAACAAGGTCAAGGCTGAATCCAAAATAAACAAATAAAAACTATTTTCTTAGCACCCAAATGAAATATTCAAATAATCCACAACAATTCTGGCATGCCATTAACTCCCTACTAAAGCCAGGCAAAACCACTACTCCAACACCCAGCTCTACTAACAATACCCTAGACACAGCTTCTTAGCTTAATAACCATTTTACTAAATCCATCTTAGCCCTGTCCAGTCAAATAACCAAAAACAGTCTCTCAATCACAACCCAACCTATCCCACATCACCCCCTCTTCTTTCAGCCCAACACCAGTGCCCACCCTCAACTATCAAAAAACTCCTCCTAACACTAAAGCCAACCACAATGGCAGCTGATAACATACCTGCTGCATACCTAAAAATGGCTAGTGACTCCCTATCGTATCCTGTCTCCGTCCTAATCAACCGCTCCATACTAGAATCCTACATACCTAAACTCTGGAAAGTATCTCACATCATTCCTCTCCATAAAGGAGGCAACTCCTATAAATTCTCCAACTATCAACCTATTGCCATCCTTTGCCCCCTATCCAAAATTCTTGAAAAATGCATCCACTTGCAAGTGATGACATTTCTTAACACACACAAAATCTATTATCTAACACACAACATGGTTTCTGTCCACATCACAGCACTACCACAGCCCTTCTATCCTTCACTAATCATATAAACCTTCACAGGAATGATAACAAATTATGTGTCAGCCATTTTCCTAGACCACTCAAAAGCATTTGATATGGTCTCCCACTCCATTCTACTTGACTCACTAACACAATTATCCTTCACCTCCTCTACCATAGCCTGGTTCAGAAGCTACCTATCCGACAGGCAACAATCAGTCCAGTGGAAAGGAACTCTGTCTACACAACTTCCAACCACAACAGGAGCCCCTCATGGCTTTATACTGAGCTGACTATTATTCTCCATTTTCACAAATAACCTCAATAGCTCTACACACTATGACCTAGCAAACAATCTCTCCTCTCCATCACCAAGGCTAACAATAATGCAGGGAAAGCACTCTACTCCCACACCGTTGCCAGAACTCTCTTCCCCTATCAGTGTCCACTGCCCCCTCCACACCCATATTCAAAAACTCCATCAAATCGCATCTTCTTAGTACCTGGTTATGCCCTTGTATCACATAACCCTACCCACACTGCTATTAACTCCCCAAACTCCTCTGATCACATGCTGGATCTCTGATCCCCTGTAGGCTTGGTCATCTGAAAGGGTACTTTTAACTGTAGAATCTTACTTGATATATTTTCTTCTCTTACCAAAGTATAACTGACATTGTCTTTTTACCCATGTTCTATATCTTCTTTTACCTGGACTGCCACTACCTGTGGGTAATAGTCAATTTGAACCATGTACAACATTCTTATCTACTGTGGAATTATCTTGCCTTAATGTCTGGTGGTGACAGGGATTCTCTAGGTACAAACCTGCAGATGAGATGTTTCATGTGCGTTTTAACATACACAATATTTACTACCATGATACAGCAACCATATCTCAGGGGCACCCTGCTGTCATGTACAGTAATTCATACATTTCCACACAGTATAAAGACTGCTTTATGTACTGTTGAGCAGCTTTTACAGTTGTGCAAACAGAAGTCACATTCAGCATATAGGCACAGCACAGCTGGGGCCAACTGCATTCTTTTCCAAATGCTCTATATACACTTGACTACAGGATAAACTGCTTGGCATAACCTATACAAACAACATTACACTTGCTTAAAGTGGTTCCTATTAGTCAACCAACAAATACAGTTTTAAAAACACTAATTACTGACTTACCAAGATGGCTGCATACAAATCAACAACTTAACTTTAGCACTCCTGATGTGAAAAAAGAAACTGAAACACATGAGTCAGGAACTCTGTCAAAATTCAATTACTAGTTAGCAAGTAAACTGCCTGGATGCCAGTAAATAAGAAAATGAGAGCCTGA
Source organism: Protopterus annectens (assembly GCF_019279795.1). NCBI lineage: Eukaryota > Metazoa > Chordata > Ceratodontiformes > Protopteridae > Protopterus > Protopterus annectens. The sequence continues at coordinate 835,362,028 of NC_056743.1, forward strand.
AAGCAAACCAACTAGAAAAGGTGAAGAGAAAACACTGACTGGGAAGAATCCTGCAGTTGTTCAGAAAAAGTAGTTCAAGGTCCAGCTTTGGTACAAGGCTTACAGTAATCTAGAGGGGAAAATAAATCAATAAGTGCTCAAAGCTGATTAAAATAAATGAAATGATGAAGGTGTTTATCAACTCAAACACCAAAAGGCTGGAAAAAAATGGAAGAAACTTTAAACAGATATTCAGATTAACTGATAAAACTACAAAAATCAGAGGTTGAAATGAAGAAAACACTGGCTGAGTTTGAGACTGGTCAATAAGAGATTTTCAAAAAACGGTACAATTAGAGAACAGACCACATAGGCACAAACTGAGATTTTCTGCCATACCAAAGAAACCAGAAGGAACAGACTGCATTAATTTTATGAAGGTACACATAAGCAACTGGATTGGTATTCCACAGTATGATTTGTTAATTGAAAGGGTACGCAGTGTGTACACTCCAAATCTAGCCAACAGAAAGCAGCCAAGACCTATATTAGTAAAAATGCAAACCTACCAGCAGAAAGAGTTGATCACGATAAAACTGTGGCAACAGGGCCTAGTAAAAGTTGGAGACAGCACAGCGTTTGTGGAAAATGATTATTCACTGTACACCAGACACAACAAAAACAAACTTCTTCCAGTAATCACGGATATTCAAGATGCTGTATCCGGCTGTCTTAGGAAAATTCTTCCTGGAAGATCAAAGTAATATTTTTGATGCAGAACAGGTTAAGGATGAAATACAAAAGTTTGTCAAACAAAAAGTCAGCCAACAAGCAGAAGGGGACTCAGCTTCTCATTCTTCAGATAATAAAACACACAGACTTTGCCAATGAAATCTTTTCCATTCTTTCAAAGGAAAATGCTTGATAGGCAGATAAAAGCACAGGAGTTGACTAGAATTGGGAGTACCTTACAATTAAACTGGTATCTACAAGCCTTAGAATCGAACTGGTACCTACAAGCTGGGAGGTGGAGACGAACAGGAAGACCACCAGCTACATGGAAATTAGTGAATAAATGTGAGACTGGACAGTATAAATCTCATTTGTGAAATCCAGTTATGCAAGAAAAAGTGGAAAGAGTGGACTTTTGACTGTTAAACTTGTGAAGATCTGAAAAGCATATGACCCACTTCATGTCACTAATGTTAGGGATGACACTGAGAAGAGGAGAAGGGAAAAGGTATCTGTAAGCAAAACAATTTTTGTTAAGAATATTGTTATGAAACTTTTCACAATATATATTGCATGGATGTTTTACAGTAAAATATATTTTTAGCTGTTCTTGAATGTGATAAAGTTACTAAAGCAAACAAATGCCTTTTTCTTCTCTTTCTTCCTTCTTCTTTGGTTGTAAGAAATGCAGGCATTGCAAGAAACTGGAAACTCTTATTTATGGATATGGATAGTAAGATATAAGCAGTGAAAATGTTTTAGTCTCGTTAGTTTTGTATATAGGTCAGACATACATTTATTAACCTGAGGAGAAGTTGTGGACAATAAATAATAAAGAATTGAGGAGAAGTTGTGGACAATAAATAATAAAGAATTGAAGAAATTTATCTGAGAGAGAAAGAGGACAAGAGTTAAGTGGTATAAGTTGATCCTTCCAACAGCACAAGAACGTGAAGGGATATTTTAGAGCTACACAGTTAAGGCTCATGTATACATAACACAAGCAGAAAAAAGAAGTTATGTACTTACCATAACATTACATGTGAGTTGTTCATCTCACCTTCATTCTTTACTGATGGGTACGGAGCCGATACCTCGGCTCAGAGTCAGCACCTACTGCAAAGCTCAAGGATTTCAAGTAGCTCGAGGCCAAGTCCCTATCCCATGATGCACAGAGTTACCTCAGATCTTGTTTGCTGCGTAAAACACCACCATATGCCATTCTATAACTCCAAAAGAGAGAAAGTATAGAAAGGTTGAGTGACCAGAAAGGATCTAGCATCTCGGTCTTCTGAAAGCCCAGGAGGGGGGTAGGAGGGAGGGGCGCAAGAATGAAGGCAAAATGAACAACTCACATGGAACCCTATGGTAAGTACATAACTTCTTTATGTGAAGTTGTTCTGTCTCGCTGTTCATTCTTTACTGATGGGTAGCGTCCCAAGCACCATCACAACCTCGGGTGGCTCACGGGAGAATATTTCTCAGGACCGTGGATCCAAAGGAGGCCCTGTCAACTTTGTAATGAGCGAAAAAGGTATGAGGTTTTGATCAAGTGGCTGCTGCGCAAATGTCATCAATAGGAAGTCTGGCAGAAAAGGCAGACTATATAGAAACTGCTCTGATTGAGTGGGCTTTACTTTTCTGCTGCAAGGGCATATTGGCAGCTGAATAAGCAAACGTGATACAATCAGATAACCATTTAGACAGAGTTGTTTTAGACACTGGCATACCCTTCCTGGCATACCCTTCCTGGAATCTGAGAATGAAACAAAAAGCTGGTCTGATTTCCTGAAATCTTTTCTTCTATCCAAATAAAATCTCAGCCGTCTGTGAACATCAAGTTTGTGCAGCATGTACTCTAAATTGTTGGAATGGTTGGGGAAGAAAACTGGCAAATCAATAATTTGGTTGAGATTAGTTTCAGTGCAAACTTTGGGTAAGAAAGCGGGATTTGTTCGAAGTGAGACTCTGTCAGCAAGGAAAATCAAAAAAGGAGGCGTAATGGATAAGGCCTGAAGCTCTGACACTCCGTGGGCAGAAGTAATAGCCACTAAAAAGATGGTTTTCCATGACAAAAATTTGAGGTCACATGAGGAAGCTGGTTCAAATGGTGGAAGAATTATGCGGGAAAGTATAACATTTAGATTCCATGGAGAATAGGGAGATTTAACAGGTGGTCTAATATGAAAGGTCCCTTTGAGAAAGGCTTTGGATAATTTGTGTGACATAATATTCAATCCTTCAAATCCCAGATGAAAGTTAGAAATGGCAGCTAGTTGAACGGGGACTGTTGCTGATGCAGCTCCTTTATTGAAAATCATGGTTAAGAAATCTAGAATAGAGGCCATAGAGGCTTGGGTAAGGATCAATATTGTTTTGAGAGGCCCATACAAAAAACTTTCTCCATTTACTGAGGTACAGCTTCATCATAGAGGATTTATGAGATGACAGGAGAATTTGCTTAGTCTCCTTGGAAAGGTTATGGAACCTGGCTATGATGGGAATTACAGCAGCCAAGCCATCAGCTTCAGGGACTGCAGAGAGGGATGAGGTTCCCCTGATGAATGCATCAGAAGGGTCTGGAACTGGGTCCAGAATCCAGGGGTCCTCCAAAAGATGAAGTCGAAGGAAGGGGAACCAAATCAGACGAAGCCAACGGGGAGCTATTAGAATGATAGTCCATCAACAGGATTGGTGAGAATGCATAGAGGAGACCAGGGGTCCAATCATAAACGAGTGCGTCCCTGGGGCTTCTCCCGGAGGGGGACTCGGGGGGGGGGGGGTAGCTTCTGCATTTGGTGTTCATGTGAATGGCAAAAAAGGTTGCAGCAAGGCTGGCCCCACCTGCAGAATATCTTTTCTGCTATTTCCATCTTGAGGGACCACTCGCGGGGCAATAAAATTGCTCTGTTCAACTTGTCTATCATGCTGGACTTCCCCGGGATGTGCATTGCTAACAGAAAGAGCTGGGTGGAAATAGCCCACTGCCATACACTGCGGGCCTCGCGACAAAGGGGGTAATATCTGGTTCCTCCTTGTTTGTTCAAATACCAGACCACTGACATGTTGTCTGCATGAATCGCACTTGTACCCAGAGGAAGTGTGTCCTGGACGTACTGCAACGCTCTCATATCTAGGACATTGATATGCAGAGGTGTCTCTTGATTGGTCCATGTGCCTTGGGCTATCTTTCCCTGAAAATGCCCCCACCACCCTATCAGGGAAGCGTCCGTGGTCACTGTGGCTGCTGGAGGAGGCAGCACAAATGGGCATCCTATCATAAAGTCTGGTCAAACCACCACTGAAGATCCTTTTTGCAGGAATTTGTGACGATCATCATGTGAGACATGGGAAGCTCTTTGTAAGACCACGGAGTGAAAACCAGCCATTGTAGTATCCGCATGTGCATACGACCTAGTGGTATGGCTAGAATTGCTGCTGCCATCATACCTAACAATTTCAGAACTTCTGATGCTGGTGCTTTGTTTTTTGATATTAGAAGGAAGACATGCTTACAGAGAAGTAAGACTCTTTCTACTGAAAGTCTTAGCATGGCGGTGGTGGTGTCCAGTTCTGCTCCGATAAAGATGATATGCTGCGATGGTGACAAGGCCAGATTTTTCTGAATTTACTGTAATGCCCAGCTGATTGCAGCGTGGACTCCCTGGCTTGAATGAGTCGATGCCTGGTGGTGGCGGTAAGAAGCCAGTCGTCTAGGTACGGAAACGTCTGGTATCCTAAATGTCTCAGGTGAGACGTGACCACTGCCATGCATTTGGTGAACTCTCTGGGGGCTGTAGTGAGACCAAAGGGCAGGACTTGAAACTGATAATGATTGGCTCCCAGCCAGAAGCACAGATGATCCCTGGATGGCCTGGCCATTTTTATGTGGTAGTACGCATCCTGGAGATCTATAGAGTACATCCAATTGTCTTTCCTAGGAAGGGAAGTACTGACTGAAGCGTGACCATCCAAAACTTCTTTCTTTACAGATTTGTTTAGTCTGCTGAGGTCCAATATAGGTCTCCAGTCCCCTGTCTTTTTTGGAACTGAAAAGAATCTTGAGTAAGTTCCGGATCCTGTCTGGTCTACTGTGACTGGTTGGATAACTCTTTCTTAGTAACATCTGGACCTCTACTATTGCTTGTTCCCTGTAACTGTGTGGAACGTCCGGGATTTTTCTTGTCGGTGGAGAGCGTGTGGTGAAAGGGATGAAGTATCCTCTGGAAATGATAATTTGTATCCAGTTATTTATTTTGAGCCAGGAGTCTGGGTACAAAGATAAGTGACCCCCCCAACTACCTTATGAGCAGGACAGTTGGGCCTCCTATCAGGAGCACCGGTAGGGCTTCCCAAATAAGTGATCTCTGTCACCCTGGTGTTGTGGACCCCCTCTGCTGCGAGGGCGGCATCTTCCATTATTGCCCCCTCCTCTGCCCCTGGAGGGGGGTTCAACATGTGTGTCCTGAAAGGCTCCTTGGGCTTTTCGGAACCACATTTTCCCTTTCCTTTGACCCTTGGGGTAGGGGTGGAAAAATGGATCCTGACGGCAGAGTCTTTCCATCCTGCTCACACCTGGTTAAGGCTTCCTTGACTTTAGGCCCGAAAAGGGACGAGCCATCAAAGGGGGTATTCACGAAGGATGACTTGAAGGGCTCCACAAAAGGAACACAAGCGCATCCAGGAATGTCTCCTAAGAGTAACTCCTGTACCCGCTGCCCTACTCGTTCCATCAGCTGCATATGAAATGAGGTGTATGGATGAGTTCACTATAGAACTGAGGGTAGCAAGCTGGGTGGAAACTTTGTCTGTAGCTCCTGCAGCTGCTGCACCCTGAAGAGTATCGCCCAGCTCTTTAAGGAGATCTCTTTGTAGTCTAGTAAAATGGGTTAAATAGTTAAGCGAACGAAGAGCAAATGTCGCTGAACTAAACATGCGCTTCCCATATCTATCCATGATCCTAAAGTCTCTGTTAGGGGATGGATAGACGAGGAAGTTTCAGACATTTCCCAACTGGCACACCTTTTGTCAAGAAAGATTTATCTATGGGGGCATAAATTAACTTATTAGGCCTCCTAGGGACAGGCTCCATAGTACCTGGAGACTCCCACGCCCTTCGTGAGACCAGCTGCATCAGCTCATCGAAGGGCACAGACACCCAAGAGGTGGCGGGCTGAGACTCGAAAGCCTTCAGAAGTACCGACTCGTCCTCAGTAGGTTTGGTGGACTGCCAGTCACCCCTCTGCCTAAGGATTTCTAGTATCTCAGCAAATGAGTAAAACAAATTCACGGAAGGTGCAAAGAATTACTATAACCAAGTAAAAAGCACCTTGGACCCAGAAGGTAAATCACGAACAGTTTATTACAGCAACACCATACAAAATTAACGCCTGCAATGTTAAATAAACGTTTTCGTCCTCAACTTCGTCAGCAAATGAGATATACTCAGAGGGGGACCGTGGGGACCCTTCTGATTTATCCAAGTCAGTGTCAGATGTTAATGACTCCTGAGGGGAGTCCAAGTGTTTCCTCTTACACACACACTTCCTAGGAACCTCATCAGTGGGAGATATCGGAAGAGCATGGGCCACCCAATAGGACTTCCAAGCAGACACAGGTGCTTTAGGGGATGAAGAAGCCAGACCTGAAGTTGAGGATGTCTTGGGAGACATAACTCTCCTCATGGCTTCGAAAGCACCTCGACTCCAATGTGAAGGGACCAACGGATCCAAGGAAATCGTCGATACCCCCAGCACTGGAACAGTGGGCTATGAGCCCGAGCTCATCAGAGCCAAAGCCCCGAGAGGCAAAGTCGGAATCGGCAAGTCAGTTTAACTATCCTCCCCGGACCCAACCAAATAGTGTCGGCTCCTAGAGTCCTCGATCGGCACCGAGGATGTCAGAGTGAACAGAGCCGAAGACACTGGAGCAGGAGTCTGCTCCGAAGGCTCCACAATCAGCAGGTCCGACTCCTCCAGCTCCGACGGACCAGTATGGCTCGAAGGAGGAATATATATAGCTGTCATAAGGGTCTTCAGCTCTGAAGCCTCCTGAGTCGGAGCCGATAATTTGGCTAAGGCCGGTGCCTGTAAAAGCTTCTGCACCACCCAATCCACATCCAAATCAGACAGGCTCACAGAAGATCGAGATGATCGGACAGATGATACCAAATGGAGAATAGGCGATTTAAAAGTTTTGGATACCGGTTCCAAGACCAAGGACCGGCTCCGAGACCTGTAGAGCCGATGTCACAAACTCTTTTGATTTTTTTGATTCTCCAGAAGTCTTGAGAGGACTTACTAGATCCATCCTGGCCACTCAAAAGCCTCCTGAAAGGAAGGTTTCGACAAACTTCTATCTATAAGCTTCCTTTTTCTCTCTTGGAGAACTCTAGATGAAAAGGAATGACATACAGCACATGTCTCTTGTTAAGTGCAAAGCACCCAAGCAGTATACACAATTCACATGGCAGTCTGTAACAGACATCTTCTGCCCACATTTAGGGCATTTTTTAAACCCTGACTTAGGGTGTTTGTTGTCATCAGCCATAAAAATGGAGACACCCAACAGCAGCAATACAGAATAGCCTTCTAACAAAAAAAGTACAGTTTTGTACCTACCATAAATGTAGATGTTCGAGTGCCAATACAGCTGCAGTCATAACAGATGGGTTTTCCTGCCGTCAGGCGGGTCCTCGGTCGGCCGAATTCCAAAGTCTAGGTCCGGCGTCGGATGTCATCGCTTCTTCCCTGACGTCAGTGCGACAGGGGTATAAAAGAACCAGCCGACGCCATTTTCTTCAGTTTTTCTTGCCCCAGATGTCAGGTGCCCCCAGAAGGAAGGCAAAACATAAATTTATGTAATAATGCAAATGCAATATAATCAAAATACAGTAGTTGCAAGCAAATACACCATAAAAGAATACCCCAATCAGGTTGTATGAGGAGGTGTTAGCCATTAGGCCTGTCCCAAGAGGGGAAGGAGGGAGGGAAACCTGGACTGCAGCTGTATTAGCACTCGAACATCTACATTTATGGTAGGTACAAAACTGTACTATGTTCATTGTGCATACAGCTGCAGTCATAACAGATGGGTAGAATCCCAAAGCTAATAAAGGGGTGGTAGGCACTAAGTGGAACTAGGAGGAGCCAGGATGCCCTGCAAGACTGCAGTGGCAAAGCCCGCTCTAGTTTTGGAGTATAATGGTAGGTGATGGTGCTTGCAGAAAGTATGTACAGAACTCCAAGTGGCTGCTTCCAAAATATCTTTGGTAGGAACCCCCCTGAGGAAAGCTGCAGAGGTAGCGGTGGCCCTCGTGGAGTGAGATCTGATGCCTGTAGGCACAGTTTTACCATGGAAAGAGTAACAAAAGCGTATGCAGTGGGCTATCCATTTTGAGATAGTCTGTTTGGAAATAGGCTTCCCTTGAGCACCTGTAGCATAGGACACAAAGAGTTGCTCTGATTTTCTGAAAGGCTTTGTTCTGTCCAAATAATAACGGAGCTGTCTGTGAATGTCCAAGGAATGTAGTATCTCTCCCCTTTGTTTTGTGGATTAGGGTAAAAGGTAGGTAAGTGGATAGCCTGATTCAAGGCTACCCTGTATACTACCTTTGGCATAAATGAAGGATTGGTTCATAAGGAAACTCTGTCCTGATGGAAAATGATGAAAGGCTGCACAGCCATGAAGCTTGTAGTTCCGAAACCCTGCATGCTGAGGTGATAGCTAGAAGGAAGGCTGTTTTCCATGACAAGTATTGCAGATCTGTTGAAGCAGCTGGCTCAAAAGGAGGCAGGGTTAGTTTTTCTAGAATGAAATTGAGGTCCCAAGCAGGTACTGGTTGCTTCCTTGGGGGTTTTATATTCTTAGCCCCTCTGAGGAACTGTCTTAAGAGAGGGTGAGAGAATAAAGGAGGATCAGTGTTGTACTCTGCAGAAATGGCTGAGGCATGGATTTTGATGGAGGAGAATGAAAGTCCACTGCTTAGCAGCTCGGCTAGGTACTGTAATATTTGAGGTAAATTCAGTATTCCAGGATTCTGACCCTTTTTCTGATTCCAGGCACAAAACCGTTTCCATTTTGTGGAGTAGGCTTTTCTAGTGGAAGGCCTTCTGGCCTCCAAAATGACATCCTGCACCTCCTTGGAGAGTAGGGTCTGCTGTGAATTTAAGGAATCCTCCATGCGGCTAGATTGAGTGTTTTCAGCTGACTGTGAAGAGTTTTGAAGTTGTGCCGAGTCAGTAGAAGAGGCATTAGAGGCAGGATCCATGGTGGGGAATGCGTCAGGCTCCTCAGGAGTGGGTACCAGTGTTGTCTTGGCCAGTCTGGAGCAATGAGAATCATCTTTGGTCAGTCTGCTCTGGCTTTTAATAGAACTTTGGACAGCAGTGGAAGAGGTGGAAAGGCATAAACCGTCGTTGTCCAACTGAAAGAGAGTGTGTCCACTTTCCAGGTCTGTGGATGAAAGGTCCTTGAGCAGGATTTTGTCAATTGGTAATTTCTGTGGGTGGCAAAGAGATCTATGTCTGGCCTTCCCCATGCTTGAATTATCACTGTAAAAACTTGAGGATGCAACTTCCATTCGTGTTGATCTGTCATATTTCTGCTCAGGTTGTCTGCCAGCGTGTTTTCCTTGCCTGGCAGGAACTGTGCTTGAAGTTGGATTTGCAATTCCAGAGCCATGTTCCAAAGAGACATGGCTAGCCTGCGTAGGGGGTATGAATGGGTTCCTCCCTGTTTATGTACCACATCACTGTGGTGTTGTCTGTCCTTATCAATAGCTGGCCTGGATGCAGTAGGTCTTTGAAAGCCATAATAGCATTTATTACTGCTAGCATTTCCTTTTGATTGATGTGTAGGTGCTTTTCTTTTTGTGACCATTTGCCCTGAATGCACCGATCTGTCATGTGTGCCCCCCAGGCGTAGTCCGAGGCGTCTGTTGTGATGACTTGATTTGCTTGAGGCTTGCAGAATGGGAGACCTATGTTTCTTTGGCATGCTTGAGCCCACCACAGAAATTCCTTTTGAAGACATGGAATCAGTGGTATGATTGTTTCCAAACTGTGGCTGTGTTGAGACCATACGTTTTTAGGTACCATTGAAGTTTCCTCATATGCAGCTTTGCACATGGGATTAGCAGGATGCAAGATGCCATGAATCCCAGAGCCTGCAGGATTTTCCTTGCAGTCAGCCTGATGAAGGTTGCCAGTTTTCTGAAGTATTGAGTTAATTGCCCTTGTTTCTCTGGCGTGAGGTAGGCCATCTGGGTGCTTGTATCCAAGCTGGCACCCAGGAAAATTACTGTTTGAGAGGGTATTAGTCTTGACTTCTTTTTGTTGACTGTGTATCCCAGAGATTTCAACAACATTATTACAAACGCCAGGTGTTTCAGAAGAGTGTGTTTGCTGTCCGCTTGGATCAGGCAGTTGTCCAAATATGGGTAGATTTGTATCCCTTGAAGTCTGCAGAAGGCAATTATTGATGCCAGGCATTTCGTGAACACTCTGGGCGCAGTAGATAAGCCAAAGCGCAATGCAGAGAATTGATAATGGGATGAACCTGCAAGAAATCTGAGGTATCTTCTGCAATCTTGTCTGATTGGGACATGCAGGTATGCCTCCTTGAGGTCCAATGTTACCAGCCAAGACTCCTTGCCCAGCATGGGAAGCTGCTGTAATGTGAGCATCTTGAACTTGTGTTTAGGATGGATAGGTCCAAAATAGGTCTCCAATCTTTGCCCTTCCTTGGTACCAGGAATAGTCTGGAATAAAAACCTTGACAAGGTATACACAAAGTATGGTAATCCCTATGAGGTATCTGTTTCCCACAAGAAATACAGTTAATCACTTTTTCTGACATCCGGTTAAATACTGAGGCAAGAAAAAAACAAAATATTCCCCAACGGGGTACTTAGCCAACTTTGATTCGGTCTGAAACTCTGACTTCAGAAACTTTCAGAACGCCAACCTGCACTCGCAAAATTGCTTCTGCATCGGACCATGCGGCAAAAAAGACTGAGGATATGACGTCGGTCATGCGCATTAGTACCCTGACGTTCTGACGTCAGTCTAATGCGCCCTGACCGACGTCAGCCATATACTTTGGTATTCGGGCCGACTGGACAGCGGACTACCCCAATAGTTAGGACTGCAGCAATGTGGAATGAAGAACATCCTTGACCCTGTTCTTGTGCAGGCACCTCTTGAATAGCTTTCATGTCCATGAGATCTGAAATTTGTTTTTGTGCCTCTGCCCTTTGATTGTGTGGCAGGTTTGGCATGCCTCTCATTTTTGGAAGGGTGTGAAAGTGGAATCTGTAGTCTCTGTCTATAATGTCCAGGATCCATTTGTCTTCTGTGACAATATGCCAATTTTTCGAAAATAATGCCAGTTTTCCGCCTAAAGGTGCTGCCATTTGAGCCTTGCTTGGCATGCAAAGGGGAAAGTCATTGGGTCTGCTTTCTGAATGGCTGTGAACTATCCTCACCCACTCGGTGTAGGTGTTTGCCATTGTCTGCCTCTAAATGATCCTTGAGATTGCCCTCTACCCCTCGGGCGTCTGTATCTACCTCTGAGGTCTGTCCGTGGCTGGAAAGGACCAATTTTTTGAAGGCCAATTTCTACTGAAGCGTGGGGGTTGTACCTGTAGGAAATCTTTCACTGTTTGCATTGATTTTGCCTTTTCCTCCATTTTCTTTAATACCTCCTCAGCTTTAACACCAAACAATACATCTTTTTGAAGAGGTGCATCTAGTAATTTAGCTTTGACATGATCTGGTAAGGTTTGCTCTTTCAGCCAAGCATGTCTACGTATGACTGATCCAGTAACAGCAGCTCTACATGAGGCCTCTAAAGCATCAAAACCACATTGCAAGGTATGTTTACCCACTTGCTCTGCACTATGCAACAAATCCTGCAACTCCTTCAAGTCTGGTTGTTCAGGTTGTGACATTTTGCTTTTCAACTGAGATAACAAAAACTGTTGATACTTTAACATATGGAACTGACAGTTTAATGTCCTCATGGTTAAGGTGGCCGAGGTGTATACCTTTTTCCCCCACCTTTCTAAAGCTCTGGAATCTCTCTCTGAAGGTAATGGATTTTTGGCAGTGGAGGCCTTAATTCCCTTGGGACCCTGTGAAATAGTTTCTGGGTCAGCCGCATGGCTCTTGTATAGGAATTGGTGTGAATCAGGAACCCGGTAATACCAGTCAGGCTTGACTGGAGCTGGAGGTAAAGAATCTGGGTTAAGGCTGGCCTCTGAATACACATCATCTAGTATGTCTAAGACAGGAGGTATAGCCAGAGGCCTGTGCTGAGGGAGCAAGAGGAAATCCCTGAGCCTTTTCTTGGAGTCTGAGTACTCTTGGCCTTCCCAGTGGAAGTGTTCCCTCAAGGTATGCAAGGTTTCCCCAAAAGAGTAATCCTCAGGGGGGGAGACAGAAGGAATGGACTCCTCTGCATCAGAATCTTCGAAAGGGGAGTAAAAATGTTCCTGGTCCTCAGAATGTTCTGAAGTAATGGAGGCCTGGTCCGAGGAAGGGTATTCTTCCTCCACTCTGGGCCTTTTGTCTGAGGGGGGGGTTGAGAACTCCTGATAAGAGTAATCAAATCCTGAGCCATTTTGAGCATCTGCTTTTTAGGCATGGGGCCTTGAGAGGGGCCCTGTGGAGCTTGTCTTTTAGTATGCATGGCTGCTTTAGATTTAGTGAAAGCCTTAATGGAAAAAGAAGGAGGCCTGAAGACACCTTGAGAGGTGGCAGGCCTGTCTAAACTCTGAGTTTCCCCGCCAAGAGTGGCTTCGGTATCTGTAGTCGGGGTGTGGGCCGAAGAGCCTGCGACCTCGGGCACAGAAGACACCGCTGATAAAGTGTCATCGGTAGTCAGGGGCTGCGTAGGCGCCTCGCTGAGAACCGGAGCACCTGCAGTCGGCTTTAGCGTGGTGTCGGTAGAAGTCACGGACCTCATATGTCGGTCCTTATCTTTGCGTCGTTTACTCAAAACTGGAGTCGGATTATCCGACGACATGTTGTAATTAAGCTTTTTGCCAAAATAGTGTTGGGCAAACTCCGCCCGACGCTTAATAGTGCGTCTTTTGAATGTAGCACAAAAACGACAGGCCGAGACGTCGTGGTCTGGGCCTAAGCAAGGAATACAGAGGGAATGGAAATCCTCATGCGGTATTTGCTTCCCACATGAAATGCAATTATTAACTTTGTCTGACATCGGTCTGAGGCAAGAAAAGTTTCCCCAACGGGGTACTTAGCTTTCAAGAAGTCTTCGGTTGAAAAATAGTCGTAATCTCAGGAGCTGGCCGACCGGCACTTGCGAACTGCTTCTGCTTCGGGCACTGCGCGGCAAGAAAGACTGAAGAAAATGGCGTCGGCTGGTTCTTTTATACCCCTGTCGCACTGACGTCAGGGAAGAAGCGACGACATCCGACGCCGGACCTAAGTGTTTGCATAGGTAATTTTGTACCCCAAGCATACTTTTTTTCTCAGGTAGGTAGCAAATCTTGGGGGGGTCTGATAGAAAATAAAGAGGTAAACTAGAACATATATTTTGGGAGTGTAATAAGTTGGCAGATTTTACAAATTCCCTACAGAGTACTTGATCAGAAATATTGAGTGAGAAAATGGCTATGAGTAAGGAAATGATTTGTTTGAGCTGGGATATAGGATCTTTTTTTAAGTACATTTGTTAGAAATCTACCCAACATATATTTTTTTCTTTTCTTAGAAATGAAGACTTGGTAAAACAAAAGCTATAGTAATATTTTATATTGAGCTATTGCTGGCATATAATTTGCTTAGATTTTGCTGAATAACAGCTTTTCTTGTAGTGTTATTAACTCACATTGTACAGATAAATGAAAAGTAACAGATGCTTGTTATTGATTAGAACAGCTCGGAAAAACTAAAAAGAATGAGAAACTTTGAGGAAATCAACAGCTGCTGTGTGCTGTGAGTTGCCATTTTTACAGGCTGTGATCAAATTCTGATGTCCAGATGTGAAGTCTAGATCAGAACAGCAGTTTACAATGGCTTAAACACATTTAAATTAAACAAGCTTATTTTTATATACAGTCAAGATTGCTTGCAACTCTAGAATTAATAAGAGTAGACATCTTATGAATAATATGCAACTGCACAAAGAATGAAATATCCAAGAAACAAGATTAATAAAAACAGTATCAGTAAGTTCAGAAACATATATACATACATACTATAATCTTTAACAGAGAGCTGGTGATTAAATAGCTCTTTGATGGGAGATTTTAGATACAAGATGTACAGCATAAGCTCTTCCTCAGCATTGAGCATATTTTTACTTCATCTAACACTATAAATTTAAAGTCAACAGAACAATTACTCACTTTATAATGCTTACCCCAAAGCATTACTTTCATCTCCTAATTCTGAAGTATGTTTAAGTTCATAAATTCTCTTATTTAATTCTCTAGTGGTATGACCAACATAAAAAGAGCTGCAAGATCTGCAGCTAAGTTGGTGTGAGTATTTGCGGCAAGTTAAATTGAATGCATGCTATCCACCCGGATTAAACAGCCGTGAAGACTTCACAACATATTTTAAAAGAAAGGGGCTCAACCATTGAACATATGGGTCATGTGATTGCAAAAAGCATTGACCATATGGGACATGTGACTGAAATTAATTAGTATTTAAATAAAATATGGAACAGTGATTATTCAGTCTGAAAAAGTCTCGATACTGTGGAGATGAAATCGCTTATTGAATCATTGTGACGAATAAAGTTTGTTTGGTTTTATGCCAATTTATTTTATTTATTTGATTTTTTTAGTCCAAGTTATACTGTTTTTCTAATTTTGTTTTATTGTATAAATTTTTTTATAGAAAACCAAACTGGATTGAGCTTCCTGTCCTTGCCTATGGAGTTTCTGCTTCATGACACCCTAATGGCTCGATTATACTCAACCAATAAGGTCTCACAAGTCACTCGTTACCCAGAAGAATATGAATGCAAATAGTAGCGATATACCAACAAGGGGCAACAAAGCACTGGCAAGTTGTTTAGCCACACCAACGGAACCCTTTTGCTCTAAGTTCCAATTCTGACAATTGTAGTTTTAATTTTACCAAACTTTTAAAGAATTGGAGAGAGTTCTTTTGAAGCTGAAATGCCTGCAGTGGGATGTTTTATATTTTGACAACTGTTTACGTGTGCAGAGGGTGCCTAAACAGTTGAGAATTACCAAATTACCCATCGGAGGTGATCTACCAAAGGAGTTTGAGGACAAGTGGGTTAAATTCAACTAAAAAGTGGGGTTACAATATGTGGAAATGCTGGCGAACCTGAATAGGCAGAAGGTTAAATGCCAAAATCAACGCAATTTTTCTTCCTTTTAAAGACAGAACCAGTGCTGAGAACTTTGAAACAAAATGTTGTTTAATATAAGAAAAACTAATCAAAGAAAATGACTTGTTGAAACGCAAAAATCCAAAAGTTCCAAAGGGATCTTACTGAGTATCATGAGGGAGTGGCATATTTAAGAGTTATTACAGAATTCAAACCAGAAGAGACGAAAGGGGTGGAATCCAACACAGGAAGCTATTTGGTTAACAACAAAGTGAACGGCTCTCAGAGATCTGAACGTACAGTGCAGTGTACAAAAGGAGCACAATTTAATGAGTTAAACAATGCTCCTAGTTCAGCAGAACCTGTTCAAACAAATTTTTAACATGTGCATAACCCCCATTCTGTGCAAGTTTACCAGAGACAAAGGAATGGAAATAGAACTTGGGCCGATGTAATGGCCTTATCAACTAAAACATACAACAAGAAGTTCCGAAAGAAACAATAGAAGAAACGGAGGAATTAAAGATTTCAAGTACTGATGAATATGCTTTTAAAATTGTAAATCTTTCTAAGACTTTAAATTACGAAGCTTGCAAAGTATTAAGTAATGCTAGAATCTCGTTCTGGCGAGTAGAGCGAATAAAAGTGAAGTTACTAATGGACTTAGAGACTATGTAAGACTTAATTTTAAATTTCTATACAACTATGACAAAAGAAAGGAAGATGTGTTTTTCAAGCCCAGTACTTTCAATCCTCCTCTTAAAAAGGAGTTAGAAACATTTTTGACAACGACTGAGCTGCAAATAATAGAACTGTCGGACAATAAACCTCAGTATAGATATTATAATATATCTGGTCTTGAAAAGAACGTTTTTATGAGTTAATCAATGACAACAGTATACTGGCTAGTAAAGCAGACGAGAAATTCTTAGGTGTTGATGGATAGAGCTGACTATGAGCACAAAGATTTGTTGGCAAACAATACATACTATTGGCCAGCAACTTTAACGGATGTCAAAAAATTTTTCATTTATTGATTCACTTATAGAAGAATGGTTTTATAGTGGGAGAATCACTGGAAATATCAGAAGGTATTTACAAAATGATTCTCCAATATTTAGCAGGACCTTCGGTTTACCGAAAATCCATACGGACTTGGGCAACCCCCCACTTAGGCCTATTGTTGCCAGTGAATGAGGCAAAATGGGAGGCCATGTCAATTTTTGTAGATAAACACAAGTGGTACAGCTGAGTAATTCTTATATCAAGGACACGTTTGACTTTTTGAAGAAAATTGCAAATGATGATCTATTTGACATGTTGATTACTCTTGATACAAAATCTTTATATATACTATGATACCGAATGTAGAGGGAATGGAAACAGTCAGAATAGAGTTCAAAATCCTGTTCAGATAACACTGCAGGTTTTTTGATGGAAATGCTTAAATTACATTTTTTTTTAAAAGTTCAATAATGATATTTACCATCCGCGGTGGTGGTGCTGCGGTAGCATTGTCGCCTCACAGTAAGACGCTGTCCGGTTCGATTCTCAGCTACAGCGTCTTCTGCGTGGAGACATGCGTGAATGGGTGCACCTTCGTTGAAGGTTGTGCATCAGGGCTGGTAACTCAGCACGTAAAACTCAACTATCAATCATTAGCGGACCGGAGTTCCACTGTGGCGACCCCTAACCGGGAAAAGCCGAAAGACACAACAACCATCAGATTAATGGAGTACCAATGGGTGCTGCAATGGCACCCAGTTATGCAAACCTTTTCATGAATGGCTGGGAGAAAGCAAATTTATTAATAGGTTATTGCAACTTACAAACATTTCATTGACAACATGTTTTTGATATGGAGAGGGGATCTAACTCATTTAACTTATATTAATGGTGTCAGCTCATTTTTACAACTTACATCGGTGTATGATATATCAAGTACATACCTTATTAGATGTAATAATTTTGAAGGGGAATGGAAAGTTATTTACTAGAATAAGCAAAAAGAATGTGCAAAATAATGCAATTTGCATTCCAGTAGTATGCATCCAAAGAAAACAAAAGAAAATATAATCAAAAGCCAATTAATGAGAACTAATAGGTTAACTACGAAAGAAGATTTCTTTCATGAAGGGGTGCATTTATGTAATAAATTTATCAACAGAGGTTTCCACAGGGCTTTAGTGGAGGACAAATTTACTGAAATGTGTGAAATACGGAGGAATAAGGTTACTATACAGAAGACAAACCAGACTGATTACATCTCAGTGCAGACTAGTAATAGTGTTGATGTTAGAGCTGTCAAAGATATAATTAACAATTGGAAAAAATTGTAAAAGTTGCCCAGAAGTTTACAGAATAGTAGGTGAACATCCAGTTTTTGTTCAGAAAAAGGGAAAAGGTTTTAAAAACTTTTTTTTTAGAGGAAATTAAATGTTAGTCAGACTAAGTAGTATCAAAGGGATGTTCAAGTGTTTAGCCTGTAACTTGTGTAAATTTTTTTCATGTGGGTACAACTGAAATTATTAATAATTTTAAGGTTTGTATAAGGGGGTGTATGTTGTTTATTTAGTCACCTACAGCTCTTGCAGCTCTTTTTATGTTGGTCATACCCCAAGAGAATTAAATAAGAGAATTTATGAACATTAATGTGCTATAGAATTAGGAGATGAAAGTAATTCTTTGGGTAAGCATTATAAAGTGAGTAATTGTTCAACTGATTTTAAATTTATAATGTTAAAAGAAGTAAAAGGTTTTGACATGTTCAATGCTGAGGAAGAGCTAAGTTGGCATGAATATTTGTGGCAAGTTAAACTGAATGCATGCTATCCACCTGGATTAAACAGCCATGAAGACTTCACAGCATATTTGAAAAGAAAGGGGCTCAACCAATGAACATATGGGTCATGTGATTGCAAAAAGTGTGTAAATATGTATATAACTTTGAACCACTGGGAGTACATTATTCCTAACATAGTATGGCTGTATAAACTCTGTATTAGTGTCAGCTTCAATATTCTAATCCGTTGTAACTGTATTGTACTCTATAATGCATGTTATTTCTTGTATGTACTGTTATTTTATGTTGGAGCTTTTCTCCCTGGGCCTTCACTGTAAATGGGCTCACCTAGGTCCACTGGACAATCCTGGCAAACAACTGCAATAAATAAATTGGTATTTAAATAAGGTTTGGAACAGTGATAATTCAGTATGAAGAAGTCTCGATACTATGGAGATGAAAGCGCTTACTTAATCATTATGATGAATAACGTTTGTTTGGTTTTATGCCGGCTTATTTTATTTAAACGGTGAGAAAATATGATCACTGAAGCTGGAACTGGGACAGGTGCTTACATGATGGACTTGGTAAAAGAAAGTAGTTTCATTCTCAAACTGTCTCTGAGACCTAATAATGAATGCACAGGTCTTCAGACTACATAAAATTGCAAGCTGCAACTTTTCCTAGCCAAAGAGCATGAAAGCACTACTGAGCCTTCGGTCTGAATCTTATCACCTCCGTAGCAACAAGCTTTGCACAACTGGCCAAATTAAGTTGCTCACCAGCTCTCATTTAGGCAAATGTTTCTGCTGACATTACATTGCACTTTGAACCAGTGTTTACTTTGAGCTCTGTGGGTTTACCATTGACCAGGGCAGTACAAAATACTTCATTCTTTGCCAATAAATCTACTGCATTAACCTTTTCACCGGCCACTGATACACCATCTACACAAAAAGTAGGGTTGCAGCTCTCTATATGATCAACCTGTTTTTTTGAGTGCCCTTTCTTAACAGCTGAATGAGGCTTGGTTGATTTACAAATTGAAAATGGTTCCATTTTTTTACACTTGTGGCATTGCTGACCAAATGCTAAGCACTTCTCTCTTTTAGACACATGGTTGGCACCACAACTGCAACAGTTAACAATAAGACTTGATTCGGGTTTTGATGACTGTACTGAGCATGCCCTTTTTACTGAGCTAGTCTTAGAACTTGCTAGAAAGCTACGGGTTTTCCCTGTCACACCTGCAGTGGTTGCAGCTGCCATGTGATTAGGCCAGTTTCTGCTTGCCACATGCTGCATGTTGTCTATGTTTTCTCTAGAGGCTGCTGAAACAATGCTTTTATCACTTGCAAGCATATTTGTGTGCCTTTCTGTGAGCTCATGGATTTGACAAATCTCTATGCCTTTGCTTGACATTAAATCACTGTCACAAAGCAAAATCTTTCTAACTGCAGCACTATTAACACCACACATAAGCCTGTCCTTTATTAACTCATCTTTCAAGTCACCAGATCTGCATGTTTTGACCTTATTTCTCAAGTCAGTGATATAAGCTGAAAAGGTTTCACCTGACAAACTGCCTCTCTAATGTAACATTTCTCTGGGGGTTACACATTTCTCTAAATTTACATTTTAAGCACTCAGGGTCCTCCCTTGATTCAGCCGGTACCACAATATGACAGTTTCCCCCTCTCCTGCATATACTTCTGGTGCATACACAAATGAACACTCTCTTTCAATGGCTTCTGACCCAGTTAAGTTAAGCAAAATAAATGCCTTCATATGTGCATCTTTGTCAGAAAAAGATGCTTGTATGAAAATATAATATTCCTGCTTGAATACTCTCCAATTTTCTGCTATATTATGATCAAACACAAGTGGACCAGGTCGGCGAAATGCCTCTGCTATATCAGCACAGTACTGAAGGTGCTTGAAATTTTGTACGAACATATACACACAAATATATATGCCAGTAATTGTAATTATGTTCAATAGCACAACGAACTCTCTGAAATAAAAACATTCCATCTGAGTAGGTAACTTAATTTGTCAGCAGCCTGTGGGTATCAGATCCGACCCAGATCCGAGCCGGCAGCTTTCTAAGCTCCTCCCCCTTACCCATAATACCCTGCTGCCTCTCCCACCAGTCTTCAGATCGAGTTTGCCAATTTATCAACCAACAACAGTCAAACATACTCGAAAGAGAAACGCTAACCTGATGCGTAACAGAAGAAAAACATTCCGTTACAACTATGACCACAAAACAGGTTGGGGGAAGGAGGGGGTTGGCTGCTGACAAATGAAGTTACCTACTCAGATGGAACGTTATGGTGAGTACATACCTTCTTTATCTGAAGTAGTTAACTTCATTTGATCAGCAACCTGTGGGACAGAGTCCCCAGCTACCAAATACCTGGGAGGTCCTCAAGGAAGAATATTCCAGAGCACTTCGGAGCCAAAGTCTGCCCTCCCTCTGGATATCAGATCCAGCTTGTAATGAGAAATGAAGGTATGAGAAGAGGCCCAAGTAGCCGCAGAACAGAGGTCATCTAAGGGAACTAATGACCAGAATGCTGCAGAGGTAGCCATAGAACGGGTAGAGTGAGCATGAACCCCCAAGGGTTCTGGCCAACTGGAAGCTGTATACACGTGTAAGATGCAGAGGGATATCCATCTAGCTAATGTAACTTTCATAACTGGCTTGCCTAAGGATGGCTTAGCGAAAGACACGAAAAGTTGCTCTGATTTGCGAGAAGCAGCTGTCCTGTGCAAATAAAATTGCAATTGTCTATGCACATCCAAAAAGTGCAGTCTGTATTCCACTTTGTTTTGAAAGTTAGGGAAAAAAACAGGCAAATTGATGGCTTGATTGATATTGGCCTCGGAGGCCACTTTAGTCAAGAATGAAGGATTAGTTCTGAGAGATACTCTGTCCTTATGAAAGACTAGGTACGGGGGGCTTTGTGCAAAATGCTTGAAGTTCAGATACCCTTCTAGCTGAAGTAATTGCAATCAAGAAGGCAGTTTTTCAGGATAAGAATTTTAAGTCAACGGAAGCTGCAGGCACAAAGGGTGGGGCCAGTTAGAGCCTGAAGAACTAAGGTTAAGTCCCACGGGGGAACCACATTCTTGACCGGAGGTCTTAACAGAAAGGTGCCTTTCAAGAAGGTATTGCATATCTTGGAGGAAGCTAAGGGTCCAAGGTTGTCCCCGATGTGTAAATGAGAAATGGCAGCCATCTGAACCTTCACAGTAGAAAAAATGGCCCCTTGATGAAAAATGTGGAACAGAAATTCAAGAACTGCTGGAATGGGAGCCATAAAAGGGTCCAAAATCCCTATGTTTGGCCCAGATGGAAAAACGCTTCCATTTACTCTTGTAGATCTTCCTGGTAAGAGGGCTTATGTGCCGCTACCAGAATAGATTTTACGGGAGACGAGATACTGGGAGTCCTAGCCATTAGTGGAACTGGATCAACCAAGCTGTGAGCTTGAGGTCGTCCAGATTCGGAGTTTGCAATCCCAAAGGATGAGAAATCCGATCCGGAATGGGATCTGAGACCCAAGGAAGAGCTATGATGTGAGACCGCAGATACGGGAACCAGACCTGAAGAGGCCAGAATGGGGCTATGAGGATTATTTTGCTCCCCAACCGACGAGCTTTCTGCAGAAATTTCGTGATTAACGGAGGAGGAGGATAAGCATAAAGAAGACCGGGTGGCTAAGCATGAACCAGAGTGTCTGTGGGACTCTCCCCTTTGCGTTTGAAGGAGACGAGAAGAGATCGCAGCAAGGCTGACCCCATCTGAGGAAGATCTGTTTCGCTACTCAGGGGTTTAGAGACCACTTTTAAGGTGTGAGAATAGAACGACTCAGCTTGCCCGCTAGAATGTTGGGACCGACCCGGAATGTGCGTTGCTATCAGAAAACAGTTGGTGGAAATCGCCCATTCCCAAACTCTAATAGCCTCTCGACAAATAGGGTAAGAACTGGTTCCTCCCTGTTTGTTGATGTACCAAACCACTGCCATGTTGTCTGTCTGAATGGCAATAGTCCCTGGAGGAAGAAGGTCCTGAAGGGCTTGCAATGCTAAAAGCACCACCCTCATCTCCAGAACATTGATATGCAGAAGGGTCTCTACAGGGGTCCACGTGCCTTGGATGGTTCTGCCCATGCCATGCCCCCCCCACCCGAGGCGAGAAGCATCTGTGGTCAGCGTGGCTTGGGGTTGAGGCATCACAAACGTTCTCCCTTCCCAAAGCTCTCGGGAATGAAGCCACCAAAGAAGGGAGTTCCTGCAAACCCTGCTTAGGGGAATCGGTGAATCCAATGGGTGTAGGAGGAGGGACCACTGGACCTGAAGGGTCCACTGAAGGACTCTCATGTGCAGACGGGCAAGAGGTGAAAGGCTGATGGCTGCTGCCATGGATCCTAGGGCTCTCAGGACTAATTCTGCGGATGGGGCTGGGTATTGTAGAAGCAATATTATATGAAGTGACAAGGTGCGTAACCTGTCCGCTGTCAGAAAGGCCTTGGACTGAAGCGTGTTAATCCTGGCCCCTATGAAATCCAGAACCTGAACCGGATGAAGAGACTTCCTGAAATTTATGGTAATGCCTAGGTGATGGGCCAAGAGTAAAGCATAATCCCTGGCAGAACAGAAGAGTAGATGTCTGGTGGGGGCGGTGAGGAGCCAGTCATCTAGGTACGGAAAGACCTGAATTCCCTGAAGTCTCAGGTGGGCTGCCACAACTGCCATGACCTTGGTGAACACCCTGGGGGCTGTGGTGAGGCCGAACGGGAGG
This sequence comes from Protopterus annectens, assembly GCF_019279795.1. NCBI lineage: Eukaryota > Metazoa > Chordata > Ceratodontiformes > Protopteridae > Protopterus > Protopterus annectens. The sequence goes on from NC_056743.1 coordinate 835,384,668, forward strand.
ACCCTGAACTGATAATGACTGGCTCCCAGCCAAAAGCAGAGAAACCTTCTGGATCGCCTGTCCATGAGAATGTGGTAGTACGCATCCTTGAGGTCTATGGAGCACATTCAGTTGTTCTCCTGCAAAAGGGGGAGAATAGATTGTAGAGTGACCATCCGGAATTTCTATTTGGCAATGAACAGGTTCAAAGCTGACAGGTCGAGAATTGTCCTCAAGTCCCCCGTCTTTTTTGGCACCAAAAAGAACCTGGAGTAATTGCCCAACCCGGACTGCTCTGGGGGGACTTGCTGGATGGCCCTTTTTTCTAGTAATTTCTTTATTTCTGAAGCTGCAGCCTCCCTCTGATTGGGTGGGACATCAGGGGAGGCACTTCCCTAGCGAGGGAAGATTCATGAAGGGGATAGAGTAACCTCTGGATATTATTCGGAGCACCCAGCGATCTGTCGTAATGGACTCCCTTGCCAGATGCTCCAAAATACGCCCCCCCCCCCGACTGCCTCCAGAGAGGGACAGTTGGGCAACCCCTCAGGGCTGCTGTGCGGGCCGGTCGGAGAAGGGTTCTCTCAACCCGAAATTCTTTGGGCCCCCTCTGCCTCTGGGCCGGCCATCACCTTGTCCTCCCCTGCCTCTGAAGGACGAAGGGTCCGGAGCGGGACGGGACTGCTGAGACTTCCGGAACCACATTTTCTTTTGTCATCTCTGGTTCCTTAAGAAGGACCTTTGAGGAGCCGAGAAGCAGATTCCAATGGCAGCGTCTTCCCCGGTGCAGAGTAGCGTGTCACAGACGGTTTTGCCGAATAGCGTAGAACTGTCAAAGGGAGTGTTCATGAAGGACGCCTTGAAGGGTTCCACAAAGATGGAGCCAGGTGTGGCGCCGCAAGGCAACCCCTGCTCCGCTGGCTCTAGCCACCCCCCTCCGTGGCATGGGAGAGAAGCCACATAGAAGTGTTAGATATCGACTTTAGAGTGGCCATGCGAGCAGAGAAGGTTCGTTTGTCCTCAGCCGCCATGGACTCTGGAGAAGACCCAGCGTACTCTTTTATCAGGTCTCACTGAAGCCTAATAACTTGTGCCAGATAATTCAGCGCCCTTATAGATAAGGTGGCTGAAGCAAACATCCGCTTTCCAATGCGATCCATCATCCGCGACTCCTTATCAGGCGGATGGACTGAGGAACTTTCTTGTGCCAGTTCCTTCTTGGTGGCAGCCGCCACCACCATGGCATCTACTGGGGAACCTTTATTCTACGCCGGCTTGTCAGAAGGGGGACTTTTTATCCGGTCTCCTAGGGATTGGCTCCACAGTGTCTAGCTCCTTCCAAGCCCTGGTAGTAATCAAGTCTACCAGTGGGTCGGCCGGGGGGGGTACACTCAAGAGGTAGACAGGCCTGTGTCAAAAGCCTCCAGAAACACAGACTCATCCGAGGAAGGTTTCTGGGCTGACCATCCCCCTCTAATGCGCAGTATCTCCATAATGTCCCCAAAGGAGACGTCCTCAGGGGGTGACCTGGGGAAACCTTCCCCTAAGTCCGTGTCCTCCGTGAGGGACTCAGGGGAGTCCAAGTGCCTCCTCTTACACTTTCGTTTGTGAGGGACCTCCTCGATGGGACTGTCCGAGGAGGGCACACCAACGGGGTCATGTTCCTCTACGAGAAATAACTGGGCACAGACGCAGGCTGTCCCTGGGGCTGGACGATGGAAGACAGGCCCATATTCGAGGGAGTAAAGGGTGGATCCATAGGACGGACTGGGGGCTTCAAACTCCTCGACAGCACCCTCTCCACCACATCGAAAGCCGAAGGTGAACCACTCTCCCCTGGCTCCGAGAGTAGTCCCCTCGGCTCCGAAGTGAGGACCGGCGCCGGAGCCGACACGATCGGACCCGAAAGGGAAGTGTGCTCAGACAGCAACGGAGCCGAAGACACACACATCCCTACGGATCCGAAGCTCGGCTCTCGGCCCCGAGAGCTCGGATCCGAAAGATGACCCGATAAACTCGAGGGTAAGGCCGGCGAAGTGGTAACTACTATCGGCGCCGACTCCGAGGCGACTCGGATCCGACTGCTCCGAAACCCGATAGTAGATCAGAGAAGGAGTGATGGGTGCAAAGAAAGGGGACGAGCTCCTCCCCGGGGGGGGGGGGGCAGGAGTACTCCCATCTGGATCTGGGCTTGCAGGAATCGACGCATCATCCGGTCCATATCTGCGTTGGAAAGACTCCTGGTAGACCTAGAAGTCGTCGAGGCAGGCGGGGAAGGCCATCTAGAAGACCTCGAAGGTGACCGGGACTCCTCCTCTGGCTCCGGAGAGAAGTGTGGGGAATGCAGCTGAGAGGGGGAAGACCTGGGAACCCTCATGGGGGAACAAATCAGTTTAGCCGGTGGGGCCGAAGGGGCTGATTTGGCCCGCCGCTTGTGACTCTTGTGCTTCTCTCTCTCTTTTCCCCTCTCTCTGTGCCTCTTCTCTTTCTTAGAGGAGTCTCCCTCTCCCTGGGCAACAGCGGGAGGAGTCCCAGCCAGGGGAGGGGGGCTGAAGGCTGGACAGTCGCAGCTGCGACTGGCGCCACTGAGGGAGAGGAGGAAGAAGAATCCGCGGGCAAGAGTCCTGCCAGGATTAGCTTGTTCCTCCTGTCCCTCAGAGCCCGGGGGTTAAAGGCCTCACAAATCTGTCAGCCTGATATTAAGTGGGCTACCCCCAGGCAGAGAACGCGCAGAGTGTGGCCATCTGCTGGGGACAGCTTATGACCACACTCAGCACATTTTGAAAAAATGGCCTTGGGGCCCTCGGCCATCACACTCAAGCACACACCCTAACACACACAGTAAGGGGAAGAGAAAACACTAATTTACCACAAAAGGGAATTAAAAAATGATTTAACTTAACTAAGGGTCTACTACACACACACAAAAATCGCTATACTTTTAGCAAAAAATCTCCCAAATTCCACTCACCTAAAACGCCAAGAGCTCGTCCCTTATGTTTCAAGAAGCCGTGGCAAACGAGATCTGAGGACTGGAGGGAGGTAGCAGGGTATTATGGGTAAGGGGGAGGAGCTGAGAGCTCGGATCTTTAGCTTGGAAAGCTGCCGGCTCGGATCCAATACCCACAGGTTGCTGATCAAATGAAGTTAACTACTTCAGATCTGTAAGAAATGTCAAAGTGAAAGCACTCAAAAGTACCAATAATCCAAACGGAGTGCAGTAAGCCAAAAACGAAAAACCAAAAAAAAAAAAAAAAAAAGAGTAAATTCGCTCAATTTAATAAAAAACATCCATCCAGCATATGAAGTTAACTACTTCAGATCTGTACTTTGCCAAATAAATCTCCATAGCACAAGAACACTTTAAAATCACTGTACTTTGTGAAACCACTCCTTATCAGTATAACAAATACTTCGAAATAACTGTGCTTTGCGAATAAACTGTATACGATAGAAGAAGCTCAGAGTAAGAAACACTGAGATAAATGCACTTTGCAAATAAACTGTACACAGCACAAGAATCTTTCAAAATGGCTGTAGTTTTGTGAAATAACTGTACAGTGTAAGAAATGCTCTAAAATGGCGTCACTGCGAATAATTGTACACAGCACAAGAAACTTTTCGAAATGGCTGTACTTTGATTGAACTTTGCAATATAACTATACTTTGCACACAGCAAACTCTGAAATAATTGCACCATAATAAAGTGTACACACTACAAACATTTTGCACACACAGATACTTTGAACTCTAGTTATGTTTTGAATGGCTTTGGTCAATGCGAAATAGTTTGTGCCCACAACACTGTCTTTTACTAAAAAAGTACAGTTGTGTACCTACCTTAAATGTAGATGTTCGAGTTTACCCACCATAAATGTAGATGTTCGAGTGTATTCACTGTTGCAGTCATTACAATTGGGTTATCCTGCTGGCAGGCTACCCGCAGTCGGCCTGAATTCCAAAGTCTAGGTCCGGCGTCGGTTGCTGTCGCCTTCTCCCTGACGTCAGTGCACCAGGGGTATAAAAGATGCAGCAGACACCATTTTCTTCAGTTCTTCTTGCCCCAGATGTCAGGTGCCCCCAAAAGGGTAGGCTAAAAATATGTCAAAAAAGCATACATGCACCAAAGTAAATTATTCTTTCCTCTACCAGCAAATACACCACATAGGTTGTATAGAATAGAGAAGTACAGATAAGTCCCAGCAAAGAAAGGGGGATGGTGGGTGGGTATAACCTGGACTGCAACAGTGAATACACTCGAACATCTACATTTATGGTAGGTACACAACTGTACTATGTTCATCGTGTTTCACTGCTGCAGTCATTACAATTGGGTTGAAACCCAAAGCTAAGTTGGGAGGCTGGAGCTAAATAGGATTAGGAGCAGCTATGATGCCCTGCAGAACTGCAGTGGCAAAGCCTGCCCTGGATTTAGAGTAGACTGGTAAGTGATAGTACTTTGTAAAAGTGTGCACTGAGTTCCAGGTTACAGCCTCTAAAATGTCTTTGGTTGGTACTCCTCTGAAGAAGGCTGCTGCTCTGGTTGAATGTGGCCTGATGGCCTCAGACACTGATTTGCCATGTTGTGAATAGCAGAAACGAATGCAGTGGCCTATCCACTTTGAAATAGGTCTGCTTTGAGATCGCCTTTCCTTGTAATCCTGCAGCATATGCCACTAGTAATTGCTCAGTCTTTCTGAAAGCTTTGGTTCTGTCCAGGTAGAAGTGCAGCTGTCTGTGTATGTCCAAAGAATGCAGAAGTCTCTCACCCTTATTCTGTGGGTTTGGGCCACAATGGACACTACCTTAGGCATAAATGTCGGGTTTGTCCTCAGAGAAACCCTATCTGGATGGGAAATGATAAAAGGTTCCACAGCCATGAGTGCCAGTAGCTCTGAGACTCGTCTTGCAGAGGTTATTGCTAGGAGCAGAGCTGTTTTCCAAGATAAAAATTTTATATCACCTGTAGCGGCTGGTTCAGAAGGAGGCAGGGTGAGTTTTTCCAAGACATAATTGAGGTCCCATGCAGGAATTGGTGCTCTCCTTGGAGGCCTTAAGTTTTTGGCTCCTCTGAGGTACTGCCTTAGTAAAGGATGAGAAAAAACAGGTGGCTCTGTATTGTAATGAGCTGAAATGGCAGAGGCATGAATCTTAATTGATGAAAAGGATAGGCCTTTGTCCAGCATCTCCGTTAAGTATTGCAAAATCTGAGGAATATTTGGTACAATTGTGTCAATTCCTTGTGCCTGGTTCCAAGCACAGAATCTCTTCCATTTTTCAGTGTAAGATTTTCTATTACTAGGCCTCCTGGCCTCGAAAATAACATCCATCACCACTTTAAAAGAGGGGTGTTTTGAATGACTACATTATCCGCCATGCTGCCAGATTTAAGGTCTTGAGTTGGCTGTGCAGGATCTGTTTTGTTGGGACAGTAAGTGAGGAATTTGAGGTAATGTCCAGGCTGGGCATTCAGACAAGTTCCTTAGGATTGGGTACCAGTGCTGGCAGGGCCAGTCTGGGGCAATCAGGATCATTTTTGGCTTCTCTTGTCTGACCTTTAGGAGTACCTTGGGAAGGAGGGGCAGCAGAGGAAAGGCATATATTGTTAAGTTTTTCCAGCTGAAAGATAGAGCATCCACTTTTTATGCTTATTTGCGATAAGTCCTTGTGCAGAATCTCTGTAGTTGGCAGTTGTGAGGGGAGGCAAATAGATCTATGTCCGGGCATCCCCATTTCCTTGTTATTATGCTGAATATTTGCAGATCCAATTTCCACTCGTGGGGATCCATGAGGTTTCTGCTTAGTTCGTCTGCCAGAGTATTTATCTTTCCTGGCAGGAATTGTGCCTGCAGATGTATTTGGTAAGTCAATGCTGTGTCCCATAAAGTCATGGCTAGTCTGCAAAGGGGATAGGAATGAGTGCCTCCCTGCTTATGTACCACATAACTGTGGTATTGTCCATTTTTATCAGTAGTTGTCCCGGATGAAGTTGGTCCTTGAAGGCCATCAAGGCATTCTGTACAGCTAGCATCTCTTTTTGATTGATATGTAGATGCATTTGGCTTGCGGACCATGTGCCCTGAATACATCTTCCTGCCATGTGGGCCCCCCAGGCATAATCTGATGCATCTGTTGTTACATGTTTGCCTGGCTGTAGGTAAAGTGAATGGCTGTCCCTTGTTGTGAGGACAGGCCTTTGCCCACCATCAAAACTCCTGTTGCAGGTAGGGAATGAGGGTAATTATTGTTTCCAGGCTGTGACAATGTTGAGTCACAACACTTTTTAGATACCACTGAAGTTTCCTCATATGCAGTCTTGCATATGGAATTAGCAAAATGCAGGATGCCATGAAGCCCAAAGCCTGCAGAATTTTTCTTGCAGATAACTGAGCCTTTGTTGCCAACACTTTGAAATAAGTAGTAAGTTGCCTTTGTTTGTCTGGCGTGAGATAAGCCATCTGGGCAGTTGTATTTAAGCTTGCACCCAGGAATATTATCTCTTGAGAGGGTACAAGTTTTGATTTCTTTTCGTTTACCGTGTACCCTAAGCATGCTAGTAATCTTTTTACAAATGCCAGATGCTGTAGTAGAATGTCCTTGTTCTCTGCTTGAATGAGGCAGTCGTCCAAGTAAGGATATATTTGTATTCCTCTTTGTCTGCAAAATGCAATTACTGGAGCCAGGCATTTTGTGAAGACCCTGGGCACAGTAGATAAGGCAAAGGGCAGTGCAGAGAATTGGTAGTGCATTGAGCCAGCTATGACTCTGAGGTATCTTCTGCACTATACACACTGAGCAGAGTGGATGAGAGTTGTTGACCGCAACAGTTAGCTGAGATATACAAGTATCCTGCTTTTTTTTCCGATTATTTATACAGATTATTGTTTCTAACAATTAATATATAGCACTTTTATTGTCTGCTTTTTAGTCTCAGAGTGTATTTTATTGCTATTAACAAATCTGCACAAGTAACTGATTTGTCTGCAGTTAAAAGCATTCTGTATCTTTACAAATCTTTATCTGTTTAAAAACTTTCATTTGTTTTCTGTAGTGCTTACTGTCTCCCCTCCCCCCAGTTGTTGTCTTGCTCTTATACTTGGTGGCTTTGCAGTTGCCCGCCCCTACTGTAAATCTGATCTGTGACACTCCTCCCAGTCTACTGTTATTAGCTCATTCTACCTAATACAGAGAGAACATTTGATAAGGCCTTCTGTTTCTCCTTTTTTCCTTTCAAAAAAAAGGGAAGAGAGAGAGTATATTTCAGAGCATTTATTATAACTGTAATTGCCTTAATATTGCTACAATTCAAGTGCTCTAGGTTGCACTGCATCTGAAGTGTTTGTATGTTTTAGCTGCTTTACTGTATATATAGACTTCTCGGTTTCTTTAACTAAATAAGCTCTGCAAAGTTGTTATATTGCATTCCTGCCTGTATTTCTGAGGTTTTTTGCACTTTTAAAGCTTGTTTTTGCTTAGTTTAACTGGTAGGCTACACACTCAAGTGTGCTAGCCGAATTAAAGAATTTACTGTGTTTCTGTACCTAATTTCTGCTACTCTGTATAATAAAATAAAAAAAAAAAAAATCCTTGTTTCCCGCCTTCACTGAACTAGAACAGTCCAGTCTTCCGGTATTACTGATCTCTGGGCTGTGTCATAGTTCCTGTGTTGCCCATATCCTTATTTGGATAGGGGAAAGCTTCTTTGTTGACCAGTGAGAGTGGGGAGCTCTGAGCAGCCTATCTGTCCCTTGAGGAGTGGTTCCAGCCCAGAGACCTGTAGCTTATTGGCCGTTTTGGGCCATTTCCTATCTCTTCTAACCCCATGCTTTAAAGCCAGCTTTAGAGCGCTTTTGTGCTTGAAATTTAAAGTTTGTCCTGTTTGTTGCATTTACCTGTTGAGGCTACACACTCAAGTGCGCTAGCCTGTGTTACATATTTATTGCATTTTCCTACTGTTTGTTGGGCCAATTTCTAGCTCTTTCAAGTCCCACTGTATAAAACCCACTTTGGGGCGTTTTTTGCGCTTGTTACTACTCAGCCAAGCTCCTAGTGGTCCTGCAGAGTGGTGCTAGCAGCAAAGAGACTAAAAGAGTGACTGCAAACCTGATGTGGTTTTTTTCCTGCTAATACCTGGGCGACTGTCCGATCTAGCTAAACTGCAAGTATTTCTGCATTCTTGAACTGTTTTAAACTGTTTAAAGTTGTTTTTGCACCTGCACTAGTTTGTCCTGTTTGTTGCATTTACCTGTTGAGGATACACACTCAAGTGCGCTAGCCTGTGTTACATATTTATTGCATTTTCCTGTTTGTTGCAAAAAAGAAAAAAGATTATCCTTGTTTCCCATCTTTCCTGACCTAGAGTAGTCCAAATACAGGCTTTGGTGTATTCTGGACTTTTGGAAAGTTACTGTGTTGCCCATTTCCTTTCTTGGATAAAGAGAGGCTTCTTTGTTCACCAGTGGCAGTGGGGAGCTTAAAGCAGCCTATCTATCCCTGGAGGAGTGTTCGCAGTACAAGAATCTGGTAGTCTATTGGCTGTTTTGGGCCAATTTCTAGCTCTTTCAAGTCCCCCCTGTATAAAACCCGCTTTAGCACGGCTTTGCGCGATTTTGCGCATAGCGCAGCATCAGGCAACGCCACTTAACTGGGTTTAAATCATTCTCGGCTCCACAAAGTCTGCTCTTGACTTTTTCCCTTAGAACTGATCTAGTTCTCATAATAAACACCCTATTCCTACTCTGAAGCCTGGCACTTGCTCACTAAAGCAATTATACAAGTCAGCACTAAAAAATTAAAAGCACTACACCCTCACAAACTCCCCTTGAGTACCTTGTTCCCCATTGGCCCTTTTCTCAATTATAAAGGAATTCCCAATACTATTCTAGCATGTCCAAAGGTCAGTCGTCAATCTCCTCTCCAGTCCAGCTGGTGAATCTGAGAATCTTGAGGCAGTTACAACTGCCTCATGTACACAGACAACCCCTCTCCTCCTCCCAACAAATTCCAGCACGTGAGAGATGCAACCATATAGCCAAACTGGAGGCTAAGCTCTCTCAATTCAGTACTGGTGTAACCAATCAGGAGGAGAAGGAAACCACACTCACTACAATTCCAGTCTCACAAAGACCTACCACAACAGCAAACCAAACACACAAAAACATACTCAGAGGCTCTAAATAAAAATCTGCCTAAGCAAGAGAGACCTCCAAAGCAGACACCCAAGCAACCGCTACCCAAAACAAAACATGTGCAACACATAGCTCACAAAGCCAGTGTGCCGAACAGTCACAGCCCTTAAGGCTAAACAACACACCTGATACAATTGTAATAGGTGACTATCGTCAGGCACAATGACGTCCCGCTCACCAGGCTGAACAAGGAGAAGGTCACGGTGAGCTGCCTGTCGGGCGCTAGGATCCGCCACATAACACAAGCACTCAGGTCATGCCAAGGCAAGTACAAATATGACTCAGTCATTGTCCATGCTGGTGTGAATAACCTGAGACGTACCTCCCTGGACTACATGAAGAGAGACAGAGGAGCTCTCTGAGCATGTAGCCCAGGCCGGTATGACCCTGACCTTGAGTAGCATCTTACCCTCACCAAGAATGATGCCAGAATATGAAGACAAGATGATCAATTTCAACAACTGGCTTAAGTATTGGTGTCATTCAAAGGGGATCCAATGCCTGTCAGCCTGGGATGACATGCTCGACAAGCCACGATGCTTCGCTAGGGACGGCTTGCACCTGTCACCCCTGGGCTTTCGGATATTGGCAAAGGCTCTTGCCACCCCCATAGTGCCTTTTTTAGGCAAGGCTCAAAAGACAAACCCACCTCCATAGGTATCACAAGGGATAAGAAACTAAGAGTAATGCTACTCAATGCCAGAAGTCTAAACCTCAAGATACACGCACTCTAAACTCTCTTTAGCATGGAGAACATAGATATCTGTGCAGTAACAGAAACCTGGTTCAAGACTCCCGAGAGCACCCCAGCACTACCAGGTTATACCTCATACCATGTTTTTCGGCCCCAAAACATGGACCGAACCACAAAAGGAGGGGGAGTATCAATATTCGTCAAAGATACCCACACCTCCAGGTTGGTGGCACAGCACAAAGCATCAGAGACTATCCATGTGCAACTAACAGTGGGTAAAACTGCCTTCCAGTTTATAGCCTGCTACAGACCACCCCCCAAACAAAGGAACCCCACTCGGCCTTCCTGAGAACACTGGAAAATATGAAGGTCTCTCCAAACACCATTATACTGGGCGACTTCAACTACCCAAACATACACTGGGAGCATTACTCTAGCTCCAACACCCTAGCCCAAAGGTTCCTAGAATTTATAAACTCAAATGCTATGGAACAACTTGTTACCACTCCCACAAGAGGGGAAAACATACTGGACCTGATCATCACCAACATGGGGACTCTATGCTCCAGACTAGAAGTGTATCCCTCACTGGTAAGATCAGACCATAAACTAATCTCACTAGATATTCACATCCCGACCCCAGCCCCTGCCCAGAAAACCACAGTGAAAAACTTCTCTAAAGCAAATTTCACACTCCTCAAAACCGAGGTGGAATCTTTCAAAGCTCCTGGGCCTGTGGAAAATACGGCCCAGACCGCAGAATCCTTTATAAACACATTCTATGAACACCTTCAGTAATGCATGGATCATGCGATCCCAAACAAAACCAAGACCCAATCCTCCAAAGGCAGGCGTCCTACCTGGTGGACCCCGGCCATAAACAAACTATACAATAAGAGGAGGAAGCTAGCTACTACATGATAGAGCCAAATCCCAAAAAAGGAAGGCATCTCTGATCAGTATTAGCAAAAAACTACGGGCACTCATAAAATCGTCTAAGGCCAGCTTCGAGAGAAAAATTGCACAGGACACCAAGGATAATCACAAGGCTTTCTTTAGTTATGTTAGGAACCTGGGTGGGAATTCCCAGATATGCTCAGAATTAGTCCAAATGACAAAAAATACACCGAACCCACAGACATTGCCAACATCCTAGCTGACAGGTTCAGCGCAAACTTCTCTCCCCCTTCCCCACCAAAAGGGCAAATATCTATCCCAGCAGAGTGCTGCCCCCCTGACATCTCAGATGCTCAGGTAAGAGCCGCCCTCTCCAAAGCAAAAAACACAGCATCAATGGGACCAGACGGTATTCCGGGCTGCGTACTACATGAACTCCAAGAAGAACTAAACCCAAACATAAAACTACTGTTCAATCTCAGCCTTACTACAGGATATGTACCCAAAGAGTGGCATACAGCAACAGTAGTCCCTCTCCACAAAGGTGGTGCCTCAACAGATCCTGGAAACTATCGCCCCATAAGCCTGACTAGCTTGGTCTGCAAAGCTATGGAAAGGATCATCATGGACTTCATAAATAAAGATATTGGGGACCTACAGACACTGGATCCTACCCAGTTCGGCTTTGTTAAGGGCAGATCCTCCCTCTTAACCCTGGTCGATTTGTTTGAAACAGTCACCAAGGCCATTGACGAGGGGAAGGTGGTCCACACAGCCTACTTGGACCTCGCAAAAGCCTTCGATACAATACCCCACTCGAGCATTATAGATAAGCTCACCAGCTTAAATATAAACCCCTATGTCACTAGATGGGTTGCAAACTGGCTCAAGGACAGAACCCACATGGTTAGAATTGCTGGAGCCATGTCAGACTCCAAACCAGTTACAAGTGGCATCTCACAAGGCTCAGTCCTGGGACCTCTCTTGTTCGGTATATATTTCTCGGAGGTACAGGCCAACACGGAAGGACTATGGCAGACCAAGTTCGCAGATGACTGCAAACTGGGAGCCATAATAGACTCTCCAGCCGACACAAGCATCCTACAAAAGGGCCTCATAGAAACAGACAACTGGTGCCAGAGCCATGGCCTCAAGCTAAACGCCAAAAAGTGTATAGTCATCCCCTTCAGCAAAAACAAAGTGCCCACAAATTACCACATAGATGGTAATCCATTAAGTACGGAAGAAGTAATTAGGGACATGGGGACCCAAGTAGATAGCAATCTCTCATTCGACAACCACATGGCCAAAGTGGTTAGAAAAACATTTTATATAGCTCACCTAATCATGAAGGGATTCACATCTAGATCAGGGGAGGTCATCGTGCCTCTTTACTCATCCCTCATCAGGCCCATAATTGAGTACAACGCCCCTTTTGGGATGTACCTTACCAGACACCTGCAGCAACTGGAAAGACCCCAAAAGTACCTCACCAAGAGGAGGATAAAGAAACTCCAGCTCTACTCAGAGGCGATCTGTGCCGGACGTATAAAGCCATGTCCAACCCGGAATTAATGGACATGCTGCACCTCAGAAAATCCAAATCCCATCGAGCTACGCGCTCGAGAGACTTGAACCTCAGCACTGAAATAAATAGGACATGCTGGAGGGACAGATTCATAACCCAGAGGCTCCCTTCACTCTGGAATAAAATCCCAGTCCAGGTTAGGCAGAGTCCCTCATTGACTCTCTTCAAGAGGAATCTTGAGTGGATGGGAGATCGTAGATTTACTCTGGGTATCACTTCTGTGTCACTGTTAGACAGAGGCACAGTATACTAACCTCGAAAAAGGGCATAGCAAAATTCATTTAAAATGGGTGGCGAAAGCCAAACACACTCTGGCTAGGCTTGTAAATGCCCTAGGGCAGATAGCCTAGTATGAACCTATGAACCTACGATTGTCTGATTGGGACATGCAGGTATGCCTCTTTTAGGTCTAAAGTCACAAGCCAAGTCTTCTTGCCCAGCATGGGCAGAAGCTGCTGCAGAGTCAACATTTTGAATTTTGGAATATCCAGATATGTGTTTAGAATAGATAGGTCCAGTATTGGTCTCCAGGCTTTGTCCTTTCTGGGCACCAAAAACAGTCTTGAGTAAAATCCTTGTCCCTGCTCTTGCTCTGGTACTTCCTGAATGGCCCTCATATCCATGAGGGGTGAAATTTGCTTTTGTGCCTCTGCCCATTGATTTTTTGGCAGGTCTGGCAAACCGTGTGCCCTTAGCAGGGTATGAAAGCGAAACTTGTAGCCTTGTGACACTATGTTCAAGACCCATTTGTCCTGGGTTATTATGTGCCAATTTTGATGAAAAAGTGCTAGTTTTCCCCATAAATGTGCTGCCAGAAGATAAGTGCTTGGCGTAGGCAGGGGGAAGTCACTGGGACTGTTTCCTGTATGGCTGTGATTTGTCTTCTCCGCTTTTGGAGGTAGAAGCACCCCATTGTTTAGACCTGTATGTGCCTTGGGGCTGGGACCTGCCTCTAGGGTGTCTGTATCTGCCCCTTTGTGACCTGTCTGACACTGGAAAGAACCAATTCTTTGTAGGCTAGTGTCTGCTAAATCTTGGAGGCTGTACCTGTAAGAAATCCTTGACTATTTGCATAGATTTTGCTTTGTCCTCCATTTTCAACAACACCTGCTTTAACACCAAACAAGGTTTCATGTTGTAATGGAGCATCTAATAATTTTGCTTTAACATTATCAGGCAGATTCTGTTCCTTTAACCAAGCATGCCTCCTGATGACAGAACCTGTAACAGCGGCCCTGCAGGAGGCTTCCAGAGAATCAAAACCACATTGCAAAGTATGCTTTCCAACTTGTTCAGCTGCATGCAATAAATCCTGCATTTCTTTGTTTTCTGCACATTCAGAATTTATCAACATTTTCTGTTTGAGCAGTGACATAATATATTGCTGATATTTATGCATATGAAACTGACAATTTAAAGCCCTTATAGCCAAGGTAGCAGAAGTGTAAATATTTTTCCTCACCTGTCCAGTGCCCTAGAATCCCTGTCAGAGGGGTTAGGGTTTGTTGCAGTGGAAGCCTTGACCCCTTTGGGACCCTGAGAGATGGTTTCTGGGTCAGCAGCAGGGTTTTTAAAAATAAATTTATGTGAATCAGGAAACCTGTAGTATCTTGTTGGCTTAACCGGAGCTGGAGGCAAAAAGTCAGGAGTCAGACTGGACTCCATCATCTACAATGTCTAACACAGGAGGAATATCAAGGGGCCTGTGCTGAGACAGTAAAAGGAAGTCTCTAAGCCTTTTCTTAGATTATGAATAATCTTGGCTCTCCCAGTGAAAATGCTCCCTCATGGTATGCAGAGTTTCCCCAAAAGAATAATCCTCAGGAGGAGAGGCTGAAGGGATAGATTCTTCAGCATCAGAATTCTCATAGGGAGGAAGAGAGTATTCCTGATCAGAAGAGGAATCAGATGAAAAGGAAACCTGATCTGAAGATTCATATTCTGTCTCTTGCCTAGGCTTCTTATCAGGATGGGGATGGGAACCCCCGATCAAAGTAATTAGGTCTTCGGCCATTTTGAGCATCTGTTTTTTAGGCATGGAGGCCTGTCCATGGGGCTGCTGTACTTGTTTCTTTGTCTTTAAAGGTGCTTTAGTCTTTGCCTTTGAAGCTGAAGTCGTTTTTACATATAATTGTGTTGGCCTGAAAACACCCTCAGAAGCTGATGCCTGCTCAGCGGCTCTGGACCCATCTGAGGGAATAGTTTCTGAGGTTCCAATACCTTGAGTTTCCAGTGGCCTAGTTGGCTCCACGTGGGAGTCGGTAGCGGCCTGCGGCTCTAAAGTAGCGGGCGTCAGGGGCTGCGAATCCGCCTCACTGAAAGCCAGCGAACTGGCGACTGGCTTAGAAGAAGCCTCGTCCATTTTGGACCTCGGATGCTTGTCCTTTTCTTTTTCCTTGCGCTTCTTGTGAACTGCAGTAGCCTGATGGCTATCCAACGACACTGTGTAATTAAATCTTCTGCCAAAGTAGTGAAATGCAAAATCGTTCCGACGTTTAATAGTGCATTGGTTAAATCTAGCACAGAACCTACAATTAGCAACGTCGTGGTCAGGGCCTAGGCAAGGAATACAGTAGGAATGAAAGTCCTTATGAGGCATTTGCTTCCCACAAGAAATACAATTATTAAACTTTTTCTGACACTGGTCTGCAGTAAGAAAAAAGTTTCCCCAACAGGGTACTTAGCTTTTAATGAAGACTTCGGATCTGAAATTCGAACACGAAAATCTCAGGAGTCGGCCGACTGGCACTTGCGAACTGCTTTTGCTTCGGGCACCGTGCGGCAAGAAAGACTGAAGAAAATGGAGTCGGCTGCATCTTTTATACCTCCGGCGCACTGACGTCAGGGAGGAGGCGACAGCAACAGATGCCGGACCTAGACTTTGGAATTCAGGCCGACTGCGGGTAGCCTGCCAGCAGGATAACCCAATTGTAATGACTGCAACTGTGAAACACTATGAACATCCATGGAGTCGCCTTGCTCTTTAAGCTTAATCTGCCATTTTATTGTACTCATTATGCCCTTTTAATCTCTTATCATGCTCATTATACTTTTCTTGTGCCCATTTTACTTTAAACATGCTCAGTATGCAAACCAAAGAGAATTCTGATCCTCTATATGAATATCTGTGCTAGTTTTTTACATACATTATAGATATATATATTTTTTTATATAAATACCATGGTTTTGAACATTTCGTTTAATAATGTGGTTTGTGCCTTTCGTTTGATTAATAATGTTTTGTGCCACTCGTTTGATTCATAATGCATTTTGTGCATTATAAATGCTCCCTTTTATTTTCATTGCCAGATAAATCACTTGTGCAGTTTTCTTTACCTTTAGCTCATTTCTGGCCCTCTTTTGTTTGTTTGAGCTCCGTTTCACTCAACCAGCTCAATCTGCCTTCACCTTCAACTCTGCACCTCATGGCTTGAAGAAGTTGCTTTTTTAATCCCGGTTTTAACACCACATTGCTCGTTTGGTCAAGATAAAATGAACATTCGTGGGTTCCATTTAAGCAGCTTTATTACACAAAAACAAATCAGAAATGAGGCTTTGTAACAAACTTATAAATAGACCGACTGCCACACTAGGGTGGCCATGGCAGTGCAGCAGTTAGCATTGCTGCCTCACAGCAAGAAGTTCTCCGGTTCAATCCTCGGCTGGGGTGCCTTCTGTGCAGAGTCTGCATGTCCTTCCCTGTAGTCGCGTGGGTTTCCTCCCACATCCCAAAGACATGCTGTAGGTGGACTGGACACTCTAAACTGGCCCTAAGCGTGAGTGTGTGCATGTGTGTGCCTTCTGTGGAAGGTTGGGTGCTGGGCTGGCAACTCAACACCGCAAAACTCCACTTCCAATCATGAGCGGGCAGGTGATCCACTGTGGCGACCCCTAACCGGGAAAAGATGAAAAAAAGAAGACGACTGACTACCACATCATGCTGTTCTCTCAAAATGGCACTGCTGCCTGCACGTGCTCACTATTTATATGCACGTGCTTATGTCTGGAGATGTTTCTTAAAGGTATATACACAAGCTCTGATCTGCAGTATCCATGGTAGGTTTATTTTAATAGCAATACATACAGTTATAGTTATAAACTGGTCTTTGTATTTAATTACGAGTTTTAGCAGTTTAAATTTGTTGAAAGGAAGAATTCAAAAAAATGTGGACTGTTAAGATAGTGCTGGAGAAATGCATTCGAGTCTTGTATGAAATGTATTAACATGGTGAATAAATGTGTCATATTACCTTTTAAAATAAATCTTTTTAAACAAATAGTATGGATAGTTTTAATCTAATATCTATTAATGTAAATGGATTAAATAACGGCAACAAAAGGAAATTATTAATGAGATGTCTAAAAATTAAACAGAGAACATTATATTCTTGCAAGAGACTCACTTGATAAACAATATTTAAATGACTTGGGTTATGAAATATCATCTGCTTCTTTTAACAAAAAGAGGAGAGGAACTGCTATACTTTGGTGAAAATCTACTGTAATGCCTAAGATCATGGAATCTATTAATGATCTCAAAAGAATGTGTACATTTCTAAAAATTAAATATAATTGTTCATAGGTAGGTACTAGGCTATCAGCCCAAGGGCCTACGTAAGCCTAGCCAGCAAGGTTCCCTGGCTTACGCCACCCAAGAAAGTTATTTTCCTGTGCCAATGTCGAGCAGAGACACAGAAGTGATCCCTGGGGTGTATTTCCTATTTCCCATCCACTCATCAAGATTTTTCTTGAAGAGTGCTAATGAAGAACTTTGCTTGACATAGATGGGTTGCCTGTTCCAGAGTATGGGAAGTCTCTGGGACAAGAATCTATCCCTCCAGCATGTCCGGTTTATTGTGGTGACAAGGTTTAGGTCCCTAGAGTGTGTAGCTCGGAGGGATTGGGATTTCTTTAGGTGTAGCATGTCCAACAGCTCTGGGTTTGACACAGCTTTATATGTTAGCTAGAGATCACCTCGGAGTAGGTGATATGCTACGGAGTAAAGCTGGAGTTTTTTTGAGATGGTCAGTGTAGGGCATTTGTTTGAGGGCAGTAATCCTCTTTGTGAGGTACTTCTGCGGCCTTTCCAGCTGCTGTAGATGTCTAGCGAGGTACATTCCAAAAGGGGTGTTTTACTCTATAATGGGTCTAATGAGTGTCAAGTAGTGGGGAACAATGACCTCTTTTCTCCTGGATGAGAACCCTTTTATGATGAGGCGTGCCACATAGAAGGACTTCCTGACTACTGTGGCGATGCGACTATCAAAGGAGAGACTACTGTCCACCTGGGTCCCAAGGTCTCTTATCACACATTCGGTGTTAAGTAGACTGCTGCCTATGTGGTAGTTCATGGGTACAGAATTTTTACCAAAGGGAATGACACTGCACTTTTTGGCATTGAGCTTGAGGCCATGGCTCTGACACCAGGCATCTGTCTCAGCGAGGCCCTTCTGTAGGATGTCCACATCATTTGGGGACTTGACTATGGCTCCTAGTTTGCAGTCATTTGTGAACTTCGTTAGCCGGAGGCCTTCTATGTTAGCCTGTACTTCAGAGAAGTAGACACCAAACAGGAGAGGTCCCAGAACTGAACCCTGTGGTACTCAACTTGTCACGCGATTGAGATCAGATTTGGAGTCTGCAACTTTTACAGTGTGGGTTCCGTCAGTGAGCCAGTTGGCAACCCATCTTGTGACGTAGGGATTTATACCTAGTTTAGTGAGTTTTGCTATAATTCCAGCATGAGAGATGGTGTTGAAAGCCTTGGCAAGGTCAAAATAGGCTGTTTGAACCACCTTACTCATCTATGGCTTTGGTGACTGCCTCAAAGAAGTCAATCAGGTTCATGAGGCATGATCTGCCTTTCAAAACCCGAACTGGGTGGGATCCAGAGTTTGGAGGTTACCAATGTCTTTGTTTACGAGTTCCTTGATGATACGTTCCATGGCCTTGCAGACCATGATCATCAGGCTAATAGGTCGATAGTTCCCGGGATCAGTGGTGGCTCCCCTTTGTGGAGTGGGATAACTGTTGCTGTGCACCATTCAGTGGGCACAAAGCCTGATGCAAAGCTATTATTGAACATGGTGCTTAAGTGTAAAAAACATTTTTTTCTTCTCTAAACTATACGTGTAACTTTTTTTTTACTGTTAAATGCTTTTAATGAATAATGCTCAAATGTTTATTGTACCTCACTTGGAGGTTTTCTCCCCGGGCCTCTGCTGAAAATGGACATGAATCCAGTTGGACCAGCCCGGTCAACAAATGTAAAATAAAATAAAGTTTGTTCTGAAGTTCGTGTAAAACACAGCCTGGGATTTTGTCCGGTCCCATGGATGCTGTGTTTTTGGCTTTAGAGAGTGCAGCTTTTACCCGCATAGTTTTGATTACAGGGACTCTGCATTCTTCCTGTATAGATACAAGTCCTTTAGGGGGTGATGGGGGGGGAGGAAGTTAGCACTGAACCTATCTGCCAGGATGTTGGCAATATCAGTTGGTTCTGTAATTTTTGTGCCGTTGTGCTGTAACTCAGAGCAGATCTGGGTGTTGCCATCAAGATTCTTGACATAGCTATAGAATGCTTTGTGGTGGTCCTTAGAATTAGTGGCAATTTTGTTTTCGTAGCTAGCTTTGGAGGATCTTATAAGGGATCTCAGCTTCTTACTGAGGCTGACCAGGGAGCTCCTTCACTCATGGGATTTTACTCTCTTTGCAACAGTTTCTTCCTTCTGTTGTACAGTTTGTTTATGGCAGGGACCACCAGATTGGCTTCCTTTTCTGGGGGACAGCATCTTGGTTCTGTTTGGGAAAGCACAATCCATGCACTTGTGTAAGTGCTTATAGAGTGCATTTGTGTAGGATTCAGCAGTTGTAACTGTATTGTCCATCTGCATGGGTGTCATGAAGTTCACCACTTCTGTCTTCAGAAGCATGAAGTTGGCTTTAAGGAAACCACGGTAAAAAAATTTCTCCATTGGGGGGTGGGGCTGGGATGTGGATATCAAGGGTGATTAGCTTATGGTCGGATCGGACCAACGAGGAGTTGACTTCAGGTGTGGAACACCGGTGACTCATGTTGGTAATGACCAGGTCTAGGACACTGCTGCCCATGGTGGGGGTGTGGACAAGTTGATCCAGGGCATTGGAGTTTATGAATTCCAGAAAGCGTTGAGCTAAGGAGTTGGTACACGAGTAGTTTTCCCAGTTAATGGTGGGGTAGCTGAAGTCGCCCATTATTAAGGTGTTTGGCTGAACCCTACTATTTTCCAGTACATCAAGAAAAGAGGAATGGGAATCCTGGGGCATGGTGGGGGATCTGTAGCAAGCTGCAATTTGGATTGCAGTTTTGCCCAGAGATAGTTGCACTTGGATAACCTCGGATGCATTATGCTGAGCAACTAGCCTGGAGGTGTGGATATCCTTAATGAATATGGACACAACTCCTTTGGCGTTTCGGTCCAGGTTACATGGCCGAAAAGTGTGGTAAGAGTTATAGCCTGGTAGTGCAGGGGTGCTCTCTGGACCCTTGAACCAGGTCTCAGTTACTGCACAGATATCGATGTTCTCCATTTTAAGGAGTGCCTCCAGTGAGTGCATTTTGAGATTTAGACTTCTAGCATTAAGTAGCATTACCCTCAGTTTTGGTTGGCCTGTTCCTGTGACAGTGGTGAATTTGTCATTTGAACCTTGCCTAAAAAAGGCACTATAGGGGCGGCAAAACCCTTAGCCAGTTTCCGGAATCCCAGGGTCGACAGGTGCAGGCCATCTGTCAAAGCATCGTGGTCTGTTGACCATGTTATCCCAGCACACAGATACTGGATCCCCTTAGAATGACACCAGAAGCTAAGCCAATTGTTGAAGTCAATCATTCTGTTCTTGTACTGCTGTATCATTCTGGGCGATGGCTGAATGCTACTCAGGGCTAGGGTAACACCTGCCTGGGTTACAAGATCGGAGAGCTCTTCCAGGTCTCTCTTCATATAGCCCAGGGAGGGACATCTCAGGTCATTCACACCAACATGGACAATGACAGAGTCATATTTGTACTTGTTGTGGAGTGACCTGAGTGCGTGGGTTATGTGACGGATCCTGGCACCAGACAGGCAGCTGACAGCAACCTTCTCCTTGTTTAGCCTGGTGAGTGGGACATCAGTGTGCCTGACTATAGAGTCACCTATGACTAATGTGTTGGGTACTTTATTTTGCCTTATTGGCTGTGGTTGAGTGGCACACTGAGTCTGTGGGCTGTGTTTCATTTGGGTTGTACTGGGGGATGGAGGTTGTTTGCATTTCTGCTTTGGAGGTCTCTGTTGCTTAGACAGATTATTATTGAGAGCCTCTGCCACTGTTTTTGTGTTACTATGTGCGGATCTTGGTGGTGTAGATTTAGTGAGACTATGTGATGAGTGTGGTGTGGTGCAAATGTTTACCTTCTTCTCGACTGTCAAGTTCAGTCTTGGTTGGAGAGAGTTTTACCTCCAGTTTGGCTAGACAAGTGCATCTCTCACAGGTTGTAGTGTTGGGTAGTAGGAGGAGAGGGTTGTCTGTGTACATGAGGCAATTTCTACATTGCCTTAAGATGCCCAGATTCATCAAATAGACAGGAGAGAACACTGGGAGCTGGCCCTTGGACATGCCTGAATAAAAAAACTATTTTCCTCTAGATAAGTGAGGAAAGCGAGTACAAGAGTTTTTTCTCTAAGCAAGTGAGAAAAGTAAGTACAAAAACTGTTTTCCTCTAAGTAATGAGAAAGGTTGAGTGCTATAGTAATTAGTAGCTTATTTAGTGCTTACAAGTTCTGAACAAGTGCTGAGCATGAATAAGAAAACTTAAGTGCTAAAACTAAGAATCTGTATCTGCACTAGACGAGTTACAGGACAGAAGCAAGTGTAAATGCAGGCTTTAAAATCAGTAAGTTGAGAGAGAGGGAAAAGATTGCCCAAACGGCCAATAACTACAATTTCTGGGCCAGAACCACTCCTTATGTGGTAGACAGGTTACCTAGTGCTTACCACTCCCACTGATAAGCTAGAAGGCTTCCCTCCAACACAGAAAGGCTTGGGGGGGGGGGGGCTCAGAAGCTTACATACAGACCAGGATACAGCAAATCTGTATCTGGAACACTAGTTACAGGAAAGGTAGGAAACATATTTTTTTGTACAGAAAAGTAGTTAAAACAGCAGTAAAAACAATTCACATGCAGTGCAAGCTAGCACACTTGAGTATGTATATGTAGCAATATATGTAGCAATATTAGACCAAACAGTTTAAAAAATGCAATTAAATTAAAAAGGACTAAAAGCAAGTGCATAAAGAGTTTATCCGATAGAATGTGGTAAAGAGATGAGACTAGGGGAGTGTCCCAGATCAAATCTACAGTGGGGCGGGCAACTGCAAAAGCCACCAAATTTAAACTACCAGCCAGAAATAGGGAGGGTGGGTGGGACAAAACAGTTTCTTCAGAGATCTAAGCAACAATTAACAGTAAAAACTCTAAAACCAAAAAAAATATACTCAGCTCTGTATATTTGCAAATAGATTGAAAAGCAGTATGGTAAACTCTTAACACTAGCTACATTTTACTGGATCCATGGAATATGTACAAGACTGGCTAAAGATCACTTAAACTTATTATAAAAATCATTGGAAAGATAGTTAAATTTTAGTAGGAGATTTAACTGCACATCTAGTACAGAAGATACAAGTGAACAGATGAAAGCTAAACAATGGCATCAGCTAAAGCATTAAACACAGTTGGATTGGTTATAATAATTTAGTTGACAGTAAGCAGAAGACAAGTCATTGTTCTTCACTCATTATTCTTATGTGCATGGGATGCAAACTAGAATCGATAGGATTTATGCCTCTATACATTTAAAATAATTCACTTACTATTCATTGTCCTTTATCTGCTCATAATGCTCAGTATTAAGATATTAATGAATAGGACATTTCAGACTACTTCTAGAATTCCAGTCTATATGATGAAATTAAAATAATTTAAGACTTAACCATAAGGAACAAACTGAGCATTTTATATATTTTAATAATAATAATGGTCAGCTTAGTCATACTATGGGACTCCTTAAAAATGCACATTAAAGAAAGAATGGAAAGATGGGCTACTAATAAAATGAAAGAGCTGGATAAAAATTGCTAGAAATACCAGGTGAAATACACAAAGCCAGTTTTGACCAACAAATAAAGACAGTAAACATTTCTGAAGTCAAAGTATTAAACAGTTTTAACGCATAAAGTGGAGATAGGTTTAGAAAGAAACTGCATAGTTATGTGATGACTTCAAAAATCTACATAGATTAACTCACAGAATTAAGATGTTAAGCAAAAAGGCACAAACCAGTAATATCCAAAAATCCTCAAACTAATAAGCTTAATTCAGACAGAGGAAATGCTTAATATTTTTTTTAATTCTAGGAGGATCTTAATAAAAATAATCCTGATAATTACAGAACTGACAGGTATTTAAAGAAAATGTTACTATACACTTAATGACAAATATCTCTATTAAATAAGCCTATTACCGCGATAGAAGTTAAAGAAGCTTAAAAAAAGGGAAAAATGGTAAAGTTCCAGGGTTAAAAGGTTTACATATGGAATTATATAGTCTGCTTCTGTTAAGTATTTTAGAATTACTGAGAGTGATGTTTTCAGGATAATTCAGAATGACAAAATAATCCCTTTGTGGAAGTATTCTGTAATCTCACCTATACTAAAACAAGGAAAAGATAAGTTAGTTTCCTAATACAGACCTGTTTCATTATTAAATGTAGACTATAAAATATTTACTTCCATTTTACTACATTTAAGTGATACAGTAGATAGATGAATTAAGATAAAATGGGATTTATAAGTCAATAGATTAACATGAGATAATATAAAAAAGGGTAGTAACTATCTCGCATTTTGTAAAAGTAATGAACAAGACATTGGCCCCAATTAGTTTAGATGTTGCAAGAGCTTTTGATTCTGTAGATTAGAACTATTTGCTTAAAATACTAGAAGGGTTTGCATTTCCAGAGCAGTTTATTGGAATATTAAAAAAACTGTATGGAGACTCCAAAGCATATGTTAAAATTGGATCTTAATTTCTCAAGGATTCACTATAAAAAGGTACAAAGCAAGGGCGTCCCTTCTCCCCTGTACTACTTGCACTAAGTACTGAACCCTTAGATAATAGTACAAGAAGGAATGAAACAACCGATGGATTCTCAACAGAGTTTGTCAATCTAAATTACAGCTTTTTGCTGATGATATTTTACCAACTACTGGAGATTTAAATTATTCAATTGAAAAAATAGATGAGGAAATTGAAAATTTTCATGAAGTTTTGCTGCTGAAAATTAATAATAAAAATGAAACTTTGGTGCTAAATCAGTTACTAGACAGATTGAGAAGGAAAAGAACTAAAATATTTAGGAATAAAAATCTATCAATATGTGAGTAAGACTATTAATTTTGAAAAAAAAACGAAGGTGTCACTTATAAAAAAAAAATCCTTTTTTTAAACTTTTGAGCATAGGTTAGTACTTATTAAAACAATTATATTACCCAAATTTTATATACTGCATTCAATAGCTTTAATGCCGGATGAAATTTTTTTAAAGAAAATGTAAAAAATGTTAACTTCATTCTTATGGCTTCCTAAAATCAGAGAATTGCTCATAAAAATCATATAAGATTATGGGAATATGGTGGTATTAGCTTCCAAAATGTAGAATCTTTTTCTAACTATGCAAATTTTAACTTTATTATACTCTGGATACACTCAACTTATACTAGTCAATGGAAACCCATCCAAAAGCAGATTATATTACGTTCTAAGTTTATTAAATATGACAAATTAGAAATATGTAACAAGCCTTTCATCAACTTAATAAAATTTGCCTTAGAAAGCAATTCATTTCAAGCTTTAGACTCTGCATATATGAAATCAATTCTTAAAACAGTTAAGAAATATGTTTTTAAAACTAATATCAAAATGGAATTTCTTGTGCTTTCCCATTGCACGCACCACCAGATTTAAAGAAACACAGAATTAATCAAAACTAATTTACAAAAATGGAATTAAATAGTATTATGGTCTGATAGCTTAGAAAAAAAAGGCAACGTTAAGTCACCACAATATTTAATGAAAGAATATAAGTGGGAAGAATCTGCTAACCAGTTAATATTATCCATGGGAAAGAAGTCAAATGTATTTGTAAACAGTATGAGTGAAGAGAAACAGAACACTATTCTCCCATTATATGAATGCTATCATCAAAGGTAAACTGACCTACAAAGGAAGCTTGTCCAAATTATATAATTTAGTTATAATAATTTTGATGCAAAAATTTTGAACTTTTTAGACAGTAGTGGAATGAGTCACTCAGCAGATGGTATAAGATGGAATAAATCTGTTACTTAAATCAGTTAGTCAAACTTCAAGTTTATACTGGAAAGTTTTTATGTGGAAATATATACACAGATTTTGCAGGGAGTAACAAACATTCTAAGTTTAGTAAAATGACTTCTGCAGTTTGCTGGAGATATAGTAAAGATGTAAAAGCTGACTGGGCACGTGTTTATGGATCGTGAAAAACTGAATGTATTTTGGGAAGAGGCAAGTTATATTTTTTAAGGGGTTAAAGGGTTATGGTTTGAAAATTGTTCTTTAACTAGATCAGTAATACTAATGAATGTTCCATTTCCTGTACCTGTAAAAGCCAAACAACTGAAAATGTTTGGGGTTATTGGAAATCAAACTTGGTTCCTATGTTCAAAAGTTTAAATTTAACAGCAATTCTATGTAAAACTGAAAAAAGAAGTGATCAGAATAAGATCTATAAATAATACTAAGACTAAGTGGTTAAGATAACCTTGGAATGTTGCTGATGAAATACAAAGACTCAATTTGTTAAATGGATAAGATTACCTTGATAATTCAAGACATTCCTAGCATTCTATAAATATGTGATGTAGAATTTCTTCCTTTCTGTGTATACATTGTAAACATGTTAAATTAATAAAAAATGTTAATAAAAAACAGAGAGAAAGAGATTCTATAGCATGTATCACAGCTAACAATGCCTCTACATTTATGTGCTTTGGCCTGTCCATTTTGATTTTACTCCCACAGAAACAGCACCTCAAGCAAAATCTGATTTGTCTGTTGTAAAGGATTGAGCAGGGGATGAAATACAGAACAGAGACCTGGATTCAGGAAAATTTGTTCTGTCCGCCAAAAAGGTACACTCTTCACAAAACATGAGATTGGAATTAGAAATTCCTGAGGCTAAGAATGCTTGATTCATGGGGCTTTAAAAGCCAATTAATCTCTCTCATGTGTAACCTGATGTGAGGAATCATGAGAATCACAGACACGAAGAAGTTAAAATCCTGAGATTTTCTTAGACCAAAGTTTGAGATTGATTGGACAAACTCAGTAAAAAGTCCATACAAAACTCTACTTTCTCCAACGTTAAGAAGGCCTTCAAGTAAGACTCAAGAAGGCATCCTAGAAAAACAATCCTGTGAGAAGAAACTAATGAAGATTTTTGAAGACAAATCTAAAAACCCAGGCAGAGCAGGAAGACTGCAACCACAGTAAGGGACTCGTGATACCTAGAAAAATTCTCTGCTAAGATAACCAAGTGGTCTAGATAAGGAAAAGTGTTAATGCCCTGCAATCTGCAGATAGTTACCACTGAAGCAAAACACTTGGAAGAACACCCTTGGAACTGCAAACAACCAAAAAGGACTATGCAGAGAACGGATGATCCAGACACAAACTCTGAAGAAAAATCTGAACTCTGTGATAATTGGAAAGTAATAAGCATCTTTCAAATCTTGTGCTACCAAAAAAACTCTGAAAAGTAGAGAACAAACTTAACGAAAGGAGGAAAGTGCTTAACAGTTTTGTAATTAAAGTTAGATTTTCAGCTTACTTGCTCTGGAGTTTCCTCCTTTGGTTTTGTTATTAAGTTTGTTTAGGAAGACTTGGTAAAATCTATACAACTTGAACTTTGACGCTTTTATAAATGTCTTAACAGTTGGAGAACTGTTCTTCAGGAACCATCTCTCTTTTAATTTGGGCATTGGTTCTAGGACTCCCGAATAAAGCATATGATTTAGAACAAGAGGAAAAATATTGCCTGCAACCCTCCTGGACTACTCTCAATACCCATTTGTCTGAAACAGTCTGCTGTGACAGGGGAGCTATAACAGATTGAAGGGGAAGGAGGGAAAGAATGCTAGAATAGTCACTCTGAAGTAAAGACCTATCCCTTACTCTGAAAAGATCCCTGCTTTTTATTAGATCTCTCCTCCCACTTTTTCTTAGACCCCTATTTGCCAGGAGCTTGTACGAAATTGTACAGCTTGTTTCTTTTATCGAACTGAGTATTTGAGTAGTAGAAGGACTTAAAAAAAACCTCCATATCCAAAGGAGAATTCAAAACCTCATATTATACATCTCCAGAAACCTTCTGATTATGTAACTAGGCAGAAAGTTTAATCACAGTAGCACTAGCTGTATATCCTTGTACACAGAGTCAGGACTATCATTCACACTTAAAAAGAATGACTACACACTTGAGAAAGAGTAGCAATAATGAGATTCAGGAGGGACCCCTTTACAAAGGCAAAGGCAAGCAGGCAGAAAAGTTACTTAAATTGTCAATACAAGACAGCATGTAATTTATCATATCAGCCTGGAATTCATAATCTGGGGGCTAGAGTTGAAAAATAAACAATTCTATTCCCAAATTTGTCAAACACTACCATCCTTCTCCAAAGATGAAGAATAAACATTGATCCAATCTAACTTTATTAGCAGCTAGAAAAGAAACAGAAATAGCTGCTGGATCACATCTGAATTGAGAAAACAGATACTTACACTGAGGAACTTTATAAAGTCTGTCTGTATTTTTAAGAACTGAATTTAGAATTACTGAAGACAAAGAAAAAAATCTCTCATGGCTGAAATTATAACAAGAATGGGAGTAGTGTGTGGGGCATGTGAAATTGTAACATGTCATAATATCGCCTTAAAGAAGTAGGAAAGTACAGTTGCGCACACTTACCATAAATGTAGATGTTCGAGTGTATTCACTGTTGCAGTCATTACATTTGGGTAATTTGCTAGCAGATTGCCCTCAGTCAGCCTGAATAACAAAGTCTAGGGTCCTGCTTTGGTTGCAATCTCCTCTTCCATGACGTCAGGTCGTCAGGGGTATAAAACATGCAGCCGACGCCATTTTAATCAGTTTTTCTTGCCCCAGATATCAGGTGCCCCCCAAATGGGAAGCAAAATTAAACAGTAAATATATAAATGCAACATATAAACAAAAAAATTACCTTCAACTAAAAGCAAATACACCACAAAGGCTTTTGAGTATAGTGAAGGAAAGAAAAGGTATAGAAAAGGGGGCTAGCGGGTGGGTAATCCGGACTGCAACAGTGAATACACTCGAACATCTACATTTATGGTAAGTGTACACAACTGTACTATGTTCTTCTTGTTTCACTGTTGCAGTCATTACATTTGGGTAGAATCCCAAAGCTATGGATGGGAGGATGGAACTAAACAGCATTAGGAGCAGCTAGAAGGCCCTGCAGGACTGCAGTGGCAAAGCCTGCCCTGGATTTAGAGAAGAAAGGTAAATGATCGTGCCTTGTGAACATATGAATGGTCTGGTTAAGAGCCACACTGGATACCACCTTAGGCATAAAAGAAAGATTGATCCTGAGGGCCACCCTGTCCAGGTAAAAAAAAATAATGAAAGGCTCCACTGCCATGAGTGCCTGTAGTTCTGAAACCCTTCTAGCTGAAGTGATTGCCAAAAGAAAAGCTGTCTTCCAAGAAAGAAATTTTATATCCACAGTAGCTGCTAGTTCAAAAGGAGGCAGGGTGAGTTTTTCCAGCACAAAACTGAGGTCTCATGCAGGAGTTGGCGCTCTCCTGGGAGGCCTTAAATTTTTGGCCCCTCGGAGATACTATTTTAGCAGTGGATGAGAAAAGAGGGGAGGCTCTGTGTTGTAATGAGCCGAGACGGCAGAGGCATGGATTTTTATTGAAGAAAAAGATAGGCCGTTGTCAAGCATCTCAGTTAAGTATTGTAAAATCTGAGGAATATTGGGCTTTGCTGCGTCTACTCCTTGTGCTTGGTTCCAAGCACAGAATCTCTTCCATTTATCAGCATAAGATTTTCTAGTACTAGGCCTTCTGGCTTCCAAAATGACATCCATCACAGGTTTACTGAGAGGTGTGGTTTGAATAATTAGTTGATTAGCCGTGCTGCAAGATTCAGAGTTTGGAGCTGAGTGTGCAGAATTTGATAGTTCTGCTGAGACAATAGATGAGGTGTTTGAGGCAAGTACCATGGAGGAAGGTGTGATATATTCATTAGAAGCAGGTACCAGTGTTGGCAAGGCCAGTCCAGAGCAATAAGAATAATTTTTGTTTTTTCCTGTCTGACTTTTAGTAAGACCTTGGAGAGTAGAGGCAGAGGGGGAAAGGCATAAACTGATAGGTTTTTCCAGCTGAAGGATACAGCATCCGCTTTCCATGTTTTTTTGTGATGAGTTCTTCTGCAGAATTTGTCCAACTGATAGTTTTGGGGAGAGGAAAATAGATCTATGTCTGGGCTTCCCCATTTCTGTGTTAACATGCTGAAGATTTGTGGATCCAGTTTCCATTCGTGTGGGTCCATAAGATTTCTGCTTAGGTCGTCTGCCAGAGTATTTTGCTTTCCTGGCAGGAATTGAGCTTGAAGATGTATTTGGCAAGTCAAGGCGGTGTTCCACAAGGCCATGGCTAGTCTGCAAAGGGGGTAGGAATGGGTACCCCCCTGCTTGTTTATTTACCACATAACTGTGGTGTTGTCCGTCTTTATCAGTAATTGTCCTGGATGAAGTAAGTCCTTGAAGGCTGTCAGAGCATTCTGAACAGCTAGCATTTCTTTCTGGTGGATATGTAGATGCATTTGGTTTGGTCTCCATTTGCCATGAATGCATCTCCCTGCCAGATGCCCCCCCCCCCCAAGCATAGTCTGATGCGTCTGTAGTTAGGGTTTGGGTGGCAGGGGGTAGAGTGAATGACAGTCCCTTGTTTTGGTGACATGTCTCTGCCCACCAAAGAAACTTCTGTTGTAGGCAGGCAATGAGAGTAATCACCGTTTCCAGGCTGTAACAATGTTGACTCCATAAGCTTTTTAGGCACCATTGAAGTTTCCTCATATGCAGTCTCGCATATGGAATTAATAGAATGCAGGATGCCATGAACCCCAAAGCCTGCAGAATTTGTCTTGCAGATAACTGTGTTTTTGTTGCCATTTGTTTGAAGTATATTGTCAAGTGCATTTGTTTGTCTGGCGTGAGGTAAGCCATCTGGGCAGTTGTATTCAAGCTTGCACCCAGGAATGTAATTATTTGAGAGGGTACCAGTTGTGATTTCTTTTCGTTTATGGTGTACCCTAGGCATGGTAGAAGCCTTTTTACAAATGCCAGATGTTGAAGAAGAGTGTCTGCCTGAATGAGACAATCGTCCAGATAAGGATAAATTTGAATGTTTGTCTGCAGAATGCAATTACTGGTGCCAGGCACTTTGTAAAGACCCTGGGCGCAATGGATAAGCCAAAGGGCAGTGCAGAGAATTGGTAATGCAAAAAACCTGCTTTGAAGCGGAGGTATCTTCTGCAAGATTCCCTTATTGGGATATGCAAGTATGCCTCAAGTCTAGAGTTACCAATCAGGCATTCTTGCCTAGCATAGGCAGTAGCTGTTGTAAAGTCAGTATTTTGAATTCTTGAATGTCCAGAAACGTGTTCAGAATCGATAAGTCCAGTATTGGACGCCATGATTTGTCTTTTCTGGGTACCAGGAAAAGTCTTGAATAAAATCCTTGTCCTTTTTCCTTTTCTATACCGGTTGAATAGCCCCCATATCCATGAGAGACATAACTTGCTTCTGGGCCTCTGCCCACTGGTTTTGTGGCAGATGTGGCCATCCGTTTGGAATTGGCAAAGTATGGAAATGAAATCTGTACCTCTGGGATAATGTGTTTAATACCCATTTGTCCTGGGTAATTAACTGCCAATTTTGAGCATAAAGTGCTAGTTTTCCCTCTAAGGGGGCTGCCAAAAGATAAGTGCTTGGAGATGGTATAGTAAAGTCATTGAGACTGCTTACTGTAGGATTGTGCTTTGTTACCTCCAGATTTGGAGTTGGAGGCACCCCATTGCTTTGACCTGTAAGATCCCTGTGATTGATATCTGGAGCCTTTTGAGTGCCTGGGTTTGCCCTGAGTGGCTCTGTTGGACACAGGAAAGGACCAATTCTTAGTAGGCCAGTGCCTACTGAACCTGGGTGGCTGCACTTGCAAGAAATCTTTTACAGTTTGCATAGATTTAGCTTGATCTTCCATTTTCTTTAAAACCTCTTCTGCCTTATTACCAAACAGATTATCATGCTGTAAAGGAGCATCTAATAATTTAGCTTTAACATGATCACGCAGATTTTGCTCCTTGAGCCAGGCATGCCTTCTTATCACAGATCCAGTTATGGCGGCCCTGCAAGAGGCCTCCAAGGAATCAAAACCACATTGCAAAGTATGCTTTCCAACCTGTTCTGCTGAATGCAATAAATCCTGTAACGCTTAATTTTACACACAATCAGAAATCAACATAATTTTCTGTTTCAGTAAGCCCATAACATGCTGTTGATATTTAAGCATATGAAACTGGCAGTTTAAAGCCCTGACTGCCAAGGTTGCAGACATATAAACCTTCTTACCCCATCTATCCAGCGCCCTGGAATCTCTATCAGAAGGGGTAGGATGTTTGGCTGTAGAAGCCTCAACACCCTTGGGACCCTGAGAAATAGTCTCAGGATCAGCAACAGGATTTTTGAAAAGAAATTTGTGGGAGTCAGGAACCCTGTAACATCTGTCTGGCTTACTAGGAGCCGGAGGCAGGGAATCAGGAGCCATGCTTGATTCTGAGAACACATCAACAATGTCTAATACAGGAGGTATTGCCAAAGGCCTATACTGAGGAAGAAGAAGGAAATCCCTAAGCCTCTTTTTTGATTCAGAGAAGTCCTGACTCTCCCAGTAAAAATGTTCCCTTAAAGTATGCAAAGTCTCTCCAAAAGAGTAATCCTCAGGAGGAGATGCAGATGGGATGGATTCCTCTGCATCAGAATCCTCATAGGGTGGAATAGAAAATTCCTGATCAGAAGAAATGGAAACCTGATCTGAAGATTCATAATCAGTGCCTTGCCTAGGCCTGTTAGCAAAGGGGGGGGGGGGGGTTGGGAACCCCTGATCAAGGTAATTAAATCCTCAGTCAATTTGATAATTTTTTAGGCATAGGGGCCTGAGCACGTGGCTCGTGTCAGTTTTTTAGACATAGAAGTCATTTTTGACTTTGTTTTTGTTGATGGCATCGGTTTAATATAAAAATGTTGAGGCCTGAAAACATCCTCAGAAGCCAGTGCCTGCTCAGCAGCTCAGGACCCATCCAAAGGAGAGACATTTGCGGGTTCAATACTTTGCGAATCTCGTGGCATACCGTACCCCGAATGGGTCTCGGTAGAGGCCCGCGACTCAAAAGTAGCAGGCATCAGGGGCTGCGAAAGCACCTGAGTACTGGCGACTGGCTTGGGAAATTGGTTTTGGACCTCGACGGTCTGTCTGTCTTTTTCCTTGCGTTTTTTGTGAACTCAGGTAGTCTGATTGCTAACCGACGACATTTCAGGGTAGTTAAATCTTGAACCAAAATACTTAGAAGCAAAAATATACCGATGCTTAATAGTGCGTTCGTTAAATTTAGTACAAAACCGACAGCAAGGCACGTTGTGATCAGGGCCTACGCAAGGAATACAGTACAAATGAAAATCCTTAGGAGGTATTTGCTTCCCACAAGTAATGCAATTATTAACTTTTACTGACATTGGTAAGGAGCAAGAAAAAGTTTCTCCAACGGGGTACTTAGCTTTAGTTTGAAGACTTCGGTTCTGAAACTCGAAAACGAAAATTTCAGGAGTCGGCCGACCGGCACTTGCGAACTGCTTCTACTTCGGGCACCGCGCGGCAAGAAAGACAGATTAAAATGGTGTCGGCTGCATGTTTTATACCCCTGATGATCTGACATCATGGAAGGAGAGACCGCAACCGATGCAGGACCCAAGACTTTGTTATTCACGCCGACTGAGGGCAACCTGCCAGCAGATTACCCAAATGTAATAACTGCAACAGTGAAACACGAAGATCATCATCCACTTGTTCCCACCAAAATAAATGTATTCGTTCTGACAGTCTCAGGAAAAAGAAAATTCTTCTACAGGAGAAACTGACGAATCATTCGCCTCAGAGGCTTGTGAAGAACGGGACAGGGCTTCATCTGTATTATCTGTAGCAGACTCCTTTGATAAGACATCCTCAGTAGCTGTGGAACAAAGTTGTATATCCCAAATTCCCTGTTGTTCCACAAAATCCAAAGTCTGCATTAAGCCCTTAGCCTTTAAGGTCAGCAATGTGTGTTAATTAACAAAAATATTATCGGATGAATTATGCCTTTTCCCCCCTAAGATATACCTAGGAGATGAACTGTAGCTGGTAGTCAACTGACTGAAAACATTTAGAAAAAAATAAAAAACAATTACCGAAACCAGTGCAGTTAACCGTTTATTGCAATCCAAGGTACTTGCAATTCAAACAACTACTTTTGCCAGATAATCCAAAGGCATCTTCAGAGTTGTTTAAACATAGTCTCCAAACAGGTTAAATAGTAACAGATACTGTTTGTAACTACACAAGCACCCACCCACAATTTTTTCCCGCCAAAACTTAAGACAGTACATCTATCAAATAAATGCCTAGTCTTAAAAAAAAAAAAAAAAAAAAAAAAAAAAAAAATATATATAAAATTTTTTACATTGTAACAAATATTCATTCATTAAGCAACACACTAAATCTACTTGAAATTGTTAAAATTACATTCTGCATGATTTTAATCCTGAAAATTAGATATGTCAAAAAATTTGGTGATGTCTAATCTTCAAAAATGGCTTAATGGAAATAAAATCATTTAAACCAGGTTCCATAGAAGCGTTTAGCTTCAACTGCCATAAAAGATTCTTTACTTTCCAACAACAGATCATAGTCACCGCCATGTTCATTCTTGAAAACTCTTGGAAAGTAAAGAATCTTTATGGCAGTTGAAGCTAAACGCTGGACAGCAATTTGTCACAAAGTGTCTCATTAGGCCAGTCATTGAATATAATGCTCCCTTTGGCATGCATCAGTCCAAACATATACAACAAGTGGAACACACTAAGATTCCTTACTAAAAGGATACAGGTCCTAAACAATACGTCCTACATAAACCAACTCAACATCCTGTCACTGTACTCAGTAGCCTACATAGATTCATAGGTGTTTACTAGGCTAATGGCTCTGGAGCCTTTACAAGCATATAGTCCATAGAGTTACCTTGGCATTGTGCCACATGACCTTAGTTCCCAGTGCCTCAGAGTAGAGCCACTGGAGTGATCCCAGGGGTGCATTTTCTATTTCTCTTGAAGAGGGCCAGTGAGGTGCTCTGCTTGACATGTAAGGGAAGTCTATTCCATAGCATCGGCAGTCTCTGGGTTATGAACCTGTCTCTCCAGCATGTTCTATTGATTATGGTAATGAGGGTGAGGTCTCTGGAGCATGTGGTGCGGAGGGATTGGGATTTCGTTAGATGTAGCATTTCTAACAGAGCTGAGTCAGACATGGCTTTGTAAGTCAAGCAGTGATCGCCTCTAAGAAGGCGATATGAGACAGAGAATAGTTGGAGTTTTTTGAGTCTGTCCATATAGGACAAGTGTTTAAGGCCTAGGATCCTCTTTGTAAGGCGGCCTCTCCAGTTGTTGCATGTGTCTAGTGAGGTACATGCCAAATGGGGCATTGTACTCAATGCCTCACGTAATGATGGAAAAGTGGAGGGAGACAATGACCTTTTTTCTCCTAGATGCAAAACCCTTAGTAATGAGATGTGCCACAAAGAAGGACTTTCTGACCACATTGGCAATGTGGTGGTGAAAAGAGAGGTTGCTGTCAACCTGTGTTCCCAGATCTCTTATAACGTCTTCTGTGTTCAGTGGACTACCATCGATGTGGTAATTCAAGAGAACCAGGTTTTCCCCAAGGGGGATGAAGACACATTTTTTGGCACTGAGCTTAAGGTCATGGTTCTGACACCAGTCGTCGGTCTCAGTGAGGCCTTTCTGTAGGATGTCAACATCACTTGGGGAGTTGATTGCTCCCAACGTGCAATAGTCTGTGAACTTTGTCAGAGTCCCTTTGTGTTGGCCTGGACTTCAGAGAAGTAGATACCAAACAGGAGAAGACCCAGGACCGAACCCTGTGGGACTCAACTCGTAACTGGTCGGCAGTCTGACTTGGACTGAGCTTTCACACTGTGGGTTCTGTGAGCAAGTTTGCAACCCACCTAGTGATATAGGGGTTGATGCGTACCTTGAGTTTTTCTGCGACTCCTGAGTGGGGAATGGTGTCAAAGGCCTTGGCCAGATCAAGGTATGCTGTATGATCTGCCTTGCCTTCATCCACAGCTCTGATGACTGACTCAAAGAAGTCGACCAAGTTCAGCAGGCATGATCTACCCTTCACAAAACCAAACTGTGCAGGATCCAGAGTTTGGAGATTCCCTATATCCTTGTTTATTAGGTCCATGATGATGCATTCCATAGCTTTGCATATCAGAATCTTCAGGCTTAAGGGGCGATAGTTCGTAGGGTCTGTAGTCGCTCATCCTTTGTGGAGAGCTATGACTGCAGCAATGCACCATTCAGTAGGGACAAAGCCTGAGGAGAGGCTGTGATTGAACAGGGCACACAGGTGAGGTGCCAGTTCACTCTTTAGTTCATGTAGAACACAGCCAGGAATATTGTCAGGTCCCATAGAAGCTGTATTCTTGGCCTTGGACATTGATGTTTTAACATGTGCAGCAGTAATACTGAGTGCCTGGCAATCTACTGGTACTGTGATTGGTCTTTTGTTTGGTGTGGGGGGGGGGGTAAAGTTGGCACTGAATCTGTCTGCCAGTATATTGGCAATATCTGTTGGCTCAGTACAGGGGGTAACACTGTGCAGTAGCTCAGAGAAAATCTATTGCCATGGAGATTCTTTGCATAACTATAGAAGGCATTGTGGTTGTCTTTACTATGTGCTGCAAATTCTGTTTTCATAGCTAGCTTTAGAGGATTTGATGAGGGATCTCAACTTCTTGTTGAAGCTGATAAGGGAGTTTTTCCAGTCTTGGGACTTCACCTTATTCCGCATCGGTTTCCTCCTTTTGTTGTAGAGTTTTTTTTTATGGCAGGGGACCACCAGATTTTTTTTGGAGGGGAGCATCCTGGTTCTATTGAGTATGGTGAGATTCATGCATTTGTGTACGTGTTCGTACAGTGCATTGGTGTATGATCCGGCGGTAATGCAACTATTCACCATTTGCATGGGTGCCATGAAGTTAGCCACCTCTGTTTTTAGGAGCCCAAAGTTAGCTTTGGAGAAATGCTTTTCATGGTGGTTACCTCTGCGGGGGGGGGGTTTCCAAGGTGATTAATTTGTGCCAAATTAATCTAACTAGGGAGGAGTTGACTACTGGTGTAATGACCAGGTCAAGGATGTTGTTTAGTGGGGGTAAGAATGAGCTGGTCCAGGGCACTGGAATTAATAAATTCCAGGAAATGTTGGGCAAGTGTATTGGTACACGAGTAGTTTTCCCAGTTAATGGAGGGGTAGTTAAAGTCGCCCTGTATGAGAGTGTTAGGTTGGACCCTAATATTCTCCAATGTGCTTAGGAACGTGGAGTGCAAGTCTTGGGACTTGGTTGGGGACCTACAGCAGGCTACAACCTGAATCACTGCCTTACCCAATGTTAGCTGCACCTGAAGTATCTCAGAAGAGTTATATTGGGCTACCAGTCTGGAGGTGTGCACATCCTTTATGCATATGGAAAAGTACAGTTTTGTACCTACCATAAATGTAGATGTTCGAAGATCCACATTGCTGCAGTCCTTACACTTGGGTAGTCCGCTGTCCTCGGTCGGCCAGAATATCAAAGTATAAGGCTGACGTCGGTCAAGGCGCATTAGACTGACATCAGGACGTCAGGGTACAAATGCGCATGACCGACGTCATATCCTCAGTCTTTTCTTGCCCCAGATGTCAGAAGACCCTAACAAGAAAGGTCAAAACCCAAAGACAACAAACAACCAACCAACCACCCTAGCACTAATAATATGTACAATATACACAATATTTACAATCCAACCCACACAACCGCCTCTAACTACAGAGGGGAAGGAGGGAGGATTGGACTGCAGCAATGTGGATCTTCGAACATCTACATTTATGGTAGGTACAAAACTGTACTATGTTCTTCATCTCACATTGCTGCAGTCCTTACACTTGGGTAGAATCCCAAAGCAGAGGTAAGGGAGGATGGCACAACTATAAGGAAGCAGGAGCTGCCAAAATGCCCTGTAAAATAGCAGTGGCAAAACCAGCCCTAGATTTAGAGTAAAGTGGAAGGTGATAATGCTTAGAGAAAGTATGCACTGAACTCCAAGTAGCTGCCTCCAAGATATCTTTAGTTGCCACCCCTCTTAAAAAAGCTGTTGAAGTGGCAGTAGCCCTAGTGGAATGAGGCCTAATCCCAGCTGGAACCTCCTTGCCATGATGGGAATAACAGAAAGCAATGCAAAACCCAATCCACTTTGAAATAGTTTGTTTTGACACAGGCTCGCCCTGAGAACTCAAAGCAAAAGAAACAAATAACTGCTGAGACTGTCTGAACCCCTTAGTTCTGCTCAAATAATATCGCAACTGCCTGTGTACATCTAAAGTGTGCAAAATCTTTTCCCCTTTATTTTGGGGATTTGCATAAAAAGTAGGCAAATGAATAGTCTGGTTTAAAGCCACACTAGAAACCACTTTAGGCATAAAGGAAGGATTTGTACGTAAAGATACCCTATCCTTATGGAAAATTAAGAAAGGCTCAACCGCCATAAGGGCCTGCAATTCAGAAACCCTTCTTGCAGAGGTAATGGCCAACAAAAAAGCAGTCTTCCATGATAAATATTTCAACTCAGTAGTAGCTGCAGGCTCAAAAGGTTGTAGAGTGAGTTTCTCCAACACAAAATTGAGATCCCAAGCAGGAGTAGGAGCTCTCCGTGGGGGTCTTATATTCTTTGCCCCTCTAAGGAATTGCTCAAAGGATGAGAAAACAATGGTGGGTCACAGTCATAGTGAGCCGAAATTGCTGCAGCATGAACCTTAATAGAAGAGAAGGACAAACCTTTGTCCAGTAACTCAGTAAGATATTGAAGAGCCACACTTAAATTAGGCTCAGAAACATCAAAATCCTTTGCTGCACTCCAAAATAAAAATCTCTTCCATTTATCTGTGTACACTTTCCTTGTACTAGGCCTTCTAGCTTCCAAAATAACATCCAAAACTTGCTGTGGAAGTTGAGACCCTTTATGATTCAAAACAGAATATGCCAGGCTGTTAGATGAAGAGAGTGAAGCTTGACATTGAGTAAATGACTGTTCTCCTGAGACAACAGGTGTGGAATCAAAGGCAAAGACCATGGAGGCTCCCGTACCAGACTCCTCAGTAATGGGTACCAGTGCTGTCGAGGCCAATCTGGAGCTATTAAAATCATCCTTGGCTTGTCCTGTCTGACCTTTAGAAGTACCTTTGGGAGGAGAGGCAGAGGAGGAAAGGCATACACATGAAGATTGCTCCAATTGAACGAAAGAGCATCCACTTTCCAAGCTGTGGGATGAAACCTTTTTGTGCAAAACTTTGGCAGCTGGTGGTTTAGTGGAGAAGCGAACAGATCTATGTCTGGAGTTCCCCATGACACTGTCAATTTCTGAAATACATGAGGATCCAATTTCCACTCGTGGGGATCCATAATTCGTCTGCTCAACACATCTGCTAAGGAGTTCTGTGCTCCCGGCAGAAACCTTGCCTGAAGATTTAGCTGTAAACTGAGAGCAGTCTCCCACAAAATCATTGCTTGCCTGCATAGCGGATAAGAATGTGTTCCCCCTTGCTTGTTGATGTACCACATGACAGTTGTGTTGTCTGTTAGAATCAACACCTGCCCTGGAAGAAGTAAATCCTTGAAAGCTATTAATGCAAACTGGACTGCTAACATCTCCTTCAAGTTGATATGTAGATGTTGTAAGTCTGGCAGGCCACTTGTCTTGTATCCACTTTCCATTTAGATGAGCTCCCCAAGCTTTGTCTGAGGCATCTGTCGTTAGAATCTGACTCGCCTCTGGCCGGGTCACAGAGAGTCCCTTGTTTAGGTGACATTCCTGAGCCCACCACAAAAATTCCTTTTGAATGCAAGGTATTATTTGAATGACAGTGTCTAGATCCTGGCAGTGCTGTGTCCATACATTTTTGAGATACCATTGCAGCTTCCTCATATGCAGTTTGGCAATGGGAAGCACCAGAATACAAGATGCCATGAACCCCAAGGCTTAAAGGACTGTCCTTGCAGTCAGCCTGGACTGATGAGACAACTGATGAAAGTAAAGGGAAAGATTCTTTTGTTTGTCCGGGGTCAAAAAGGCCATCTGGGATGCTGTATTCAGTCTTACACCCAGAAAGCACATGTCCTGAGAGGGTACTAGACTGGACTTTATTTCGTTCACAGAATACCCCAGGCATCTTAGCACTGCTATCACATATTCCAAATGATGAAGAAGCTCGTCCTTTCCTTGAGCTAGAATCAGGCAATCGTCCAAATAAGGGTAGATCTGTATTCCTTTTAGCCTGAAGTAAGCTATCACTGGAGCCAGAACTTTGGTGAACACTCTGGGCGCAATAGATAAGCCAAAGGGCAATGCAGAGAACTGATAATGAGAAGTCCCAGCCCGAAAACGCAGATACTTCCTGCAACTCATTCTGATAGGAACATGAAGGTAAGCTTCCTTGAGATCCAAAGTTACCATCCAATGATCTTTGCCCAGCAGAGGTAAAAGCTGTTGTAACGTCAACATTTTGAACTTGGGAATGTCCAGATAAGTGTTGAGGATAGATAAATCCAAAATTGGTCTCCACGTGTTCCCCTTCTTTGGTACTAGGAACAGGCGAGAATAAAATCCTAGGCCCACTTCTGGCATAGGGACCGGCTGTATGGCCCCTATTTGAAGTAGCATAGAAATTTGTTTGTGAGCCTCTATTCTTTGCTGAGGAGGAACGTCTGGCATGCCTTTGAAAGGAGGCAAGGTATGGAAATAAAACCTGTAACCTTGGTGAATGATATCCAATACCCATCTGTCTTGGGTAATTAAACTCCAATTTTCCTTGAAAAGTGCCAACCTTCCTCCCAAAAGTGCTGCCAGACGAGAAGGCTCTGGCAGCTGAAAAGGTAGGCCATTGGGTCTGTTTACGAAAGGACTGACCCCTGCCCTCACCCGACTGTGCAGGTGAACTCCCTGTTCTAGGCCTGAAAGAGCCCTGAGCTCTGCCTCTACCACGTCTAGATCTACCCCTAGACTGGGAATCATAAGAAGGATATGTCCACCCCTTGGCAGGCCAATTTCTACTAAACTTCGGAGGCTGAACCTGCAAAAAATCCTTAACAGTCTGCATAGACTTAGCCTTGTCTTCCATTTTCTTTAAGACTGCCTCAACAGGAGAACCAAACAACACATCAGATTGTAAAGGAGCATCTAAAATCCTTGTCTTAACATGGTCAGATAAATTCTGATCCCTCAGCCAGGCGTGCCTGCGAAGAACTGACCCAGTGGCAGCCACCCTAGACGAGGCCTGTACAGCATCAAAACCACATTGCAAAGAATGCTTACCCACCTGTTCAGAAACATGTACTAAATCTTGTAACTCTTTACACTCAATACCTTCCGCCAGAGCATCAACCTTAGACTTCAATTGAGAAAGTAGATAGTTTTGGTATTTCAACATGTGAAACTGGCAATTCAAAGCTCTCATGGCTAGAGTGGAAGAAGTATAGACTTTCTTTCCCCATCTATCCAAAGCCCTGGCCTCTTTATCTGGAGGAACCGGATTTTTAACAACAGAAGCCTTAACACCCTAAGGCCCCTGACTAACAGTTTCTGGGTCCGCCCTGGGACTCTTAAAAAGATACTTATGAGCTTCAGGCACCCTGTAATACCTATCCGGTTTAACAGGAGCAGGAGGCAAAGAATCAGGATTAAGAGAGGCCTCTGCAAACACATCTTCCACAACATCCAGAACAGGAGGTATAGCCAAAGGCCGATGCTGGGGTAAAAACAGAAATTCCCTAAGCCTTTTCCTAGAATCAGAGAAGTCCTGACCTTCCCACTTAAAATGCTCCCTCATGGAATGAAGAGTCTCTGAAAAAGAAAAATCCTCAGGAGGAGAAGCAGAAGGAGTAGAATCATCCACATCAGAATCAGAATAAGGAGAATACTCCTGCAAGTCTTCAGCCGAAGACTCTGAAACATCCGAAGCCTGCTCAAAACTCCCCAACTCAGGTTCCACCCTAGGTCTCTTATCAGGAGGGGGCAAAGAACCTCTAATCAAAGTAATCAAATCTTCTGCCATTTTAAGCATATGCTTCTTGGGCACAGATCCTGAAGAACTAGGAGTGACACCAACTGAAGCTAAACCTGGCCTGCCTCTGGGAGAAGCCTTGGAAACAGAAGGAGAGGGCCTAACCACCCTAGGAAGGGAGGGGAGTACAGTAACCTGAGAAGCCCCTTCAGCCTGACCTGCCTCCTGAGAGGCCACATCCTGCAATAACAATGTTTCCCCCTGGGATTCCAGAGAAACCTCCGGCAGAACCACCGGCTCCACCGACACCTCTAAAGAACCGGCGTCCGGTACGGACGACTCTTCCTGCCTGGGCTTAGCTGCTTTGTCCTTGCGCTTCTTCGAAGAAGCGGACGTCGGAGTATCCGACGGCATATTATAATTGCACCGCTTCCCAAAGACTAGCCTGGCACAATCTAACCTTCTCTTAATAGTGTGCTTATTGAATCTAGCACAAAAGCGACACCCAACAACGTCGTGCTCAGGCCCTAAACAAGGAATACACAAAGTATGGTAATCTCTATGCGGTATCTGTTTCCCACAAGAAATACAGTTATTCACTTTTTCTGACATCCGGTAAACCACTGAGGCAAGAAAAAACTAAAATATTCCCCAACGGGGTACTTAGCCAACTTTGACTCGGTCTGAAACTCCGAATTCGAAAAATTTCAGAACGCCGAACGGCACTTGCAACGCTGCTTCTGCATCGGACCATGCGGCAAAAAAGACTGAGGATATGACGTCGGTCATGCGCATTTGTACCCTGACGTCCTGATGTCAGTCTAATGCGCCTTGACCGACGTCAGCCTTATACTTTGATATTCGGGCCGACCGAGGACAGCGGACTACCCAAGTGTAAGGACTGCAGCAATGTGAGATGAAGAACATCACCACCGCCTTTGGAGCTTAGTCCAAGTTTTGGGGCCGAAAGGTGTGGAATGAATTACAGCCTGGTAGTGCAGGAGTGCTTTCTGATGCCTTGAACCAGGTCTCTGTTACAGCACAAATGTCGATGTTCTCCATTTTAAGGAGTACTTCGAGTGAGTGCATTTTGAGATTTAGACTTCTAGCATTGAGCAGCATGACCCTCAGATTGCATTCATTTGTAGCAGTTATGGTGTTAATTTGGTCTTTGGAACACCACCTAAAAAAGGCACGATAGGGGTGCAAGAGCCTTGGCCAGTATCTGAAAGCCCAGGGGTACAGATGCAGGCCATCTCTGGCAAAACATTGAGGTCTGTCAATCATGCCATCCCAGGCAGACAGATAATGGATCCCCCCCCCCCCCCAAGAATGACTCCAGAAACATAGCCAATTGTTGAAATCAATCAATCATTTTCTGCTTGTACTGTGGTATCATTCTGGGAGATGGTAGGATGTTGCTCAGGGCTAGGGTCATACTCACCTGGGCTACATAATCAGAGAGCTCCTCCAAGTCTCTTTTCATGTAGTCCAGGGAGGTATGTCACAGGTCATTCACACCCACGTGTACAATGACAGAGTCACATCTGAACCTGTTGTTGAGGGACCTAAGTGTGTGCATTATGTGGTGGATCCTAGAACCTGACAGGCAGCTGGCTGTTACTATCTCCTTATTAAACCTAGTGAGAGTGTGACATCAGTGTGCCTCACTATCGAGTCACCTATGAGTAGTGTGTTGGGCATGCTATTTTGCCTTATGGGCTTTGGTTGAGTGGCACACTGTTTAGGAGCGTTACATGTCTTGTTATTAGTGTTTTGTTGTGGTGGTCGAGTGTGTTTCTGCCTTGGATGTCTCTGCTGTTTGGGTAGATTTTTATTGAGAGCCGCCATGAAGGTGGGTATGTGGTTTGTGTTTTTATATGAAGGCTTTGCTGGTGTGTGTGTTCTGGACAGCTATGTGCTCCATGTGGTGTGGTGCAAGTGTTGACCTTCTCCTCTTAACCAGCTATTCCGGTCTAGGCTGGAGAGTGCGTGGCTCCTAATCTGGATATACAAGTGCATCTCTCGCAAGTCTGAGTGTTGGGGACTAAGAGGAGAGGGTTGTCAGTGTACATAAGGCAGTTGTTACATTGCTTCAGGATGCCCAAGTTCACCAGGTTAATAGGAGAAAGCACAGGGAACTGACGTTTAGACATGCCTGGAGGGGTGGGCATTAATAATAAGTACTGGAGCTGTTTCCTCGTAGGACGTTTAGTGCTAGTACCACTTTTGTGTGCTACAATAATTGCTACAAGAAGTCTGGTAAAGTGCCAAATTAATAAGCTAGTAAAAGTGCAGGAGAGGAGAGAACTAGCAGATCTAAGAGAACATTTGAAGAGCAGACTTTGGCACCACTCAGAAGCTTACAAACAGTCCTAGATACAGCAAATCGGCATCTTGACTAGACTAGTTACAGGAAAGGCGGGAAACTAGCGCAAATGCTATGTTTTAAACCAGAAAGGTGAAAGAGATGGAAAAACTGCTCAAACGGCCAATAAACTAAACTTTCTAGGCCAGAAACCACTCCTCTCGTGGTAGATAAGCTAGAAGGCTTCGCTCCAACACAGAAAGGCTTGGGGGCTCAGAAACTTACCAACAGTCCTAGATACAGCAAATCCGTATCTGGAAAGGCAGGAAACAAGCTTATGATTTTTTTTTTCAGAAAGCAGCTAAAACAGGATTAAAAACAATTCAAGTGCAGCGCAAGCTGGCACACTTGACTGTGTAGCGATATTAAAGCAAATACAGGTTAAATAAATGCAATTTATTCAAAATGTATTCTGAACTGAATTCAATTGTTGTTTTTTTCAACTCTGAACAGTTAAAATAAGCCAAATAATATACTTATCAGCTGAGAAGTACACTCAGTCAGAACACAAGGAGATTTTTTTTTCAGTAAAGTGCAAAGGGAGAGCTGAAGATAATTCAAGGTTAAGAACCTAAGGTGGTCTGTGCCCAGCATACATGGTTTAGAACACAAGGTGGTCTGTGTCCGGCGTACAAGGCATCCTCTGACCCAATACTGATGAATTTACTGCAAGTCAAATGGCATCAGAAATATTTGGTCTGGGTATCTAAAACTCTTCTGCAAGATCAACAGAAAGGTTTGGAGGAGTAGGTGTGTGTGTATGTATGTGTGTTTATATATATATATATATATATATATATATATATATATATATATATATATATAGATAGATTCACTGGACAATCTCGAAATACTGAAATGTCGAATATTTTGAGACGGAATAGTCGAACACCCACATACCCGAACACCCAAAACCGTGAATAGCACAATCGCGACCACACATACATACACACACATCTAACTACACTAAAACAAACATAACACACACACACACACACCTACCCTACCTATAAACAGGGGGCAAGCACCCCTGCACCCCCCACACCCTCCTACTTGTATATATTAACTCAGAGGTCGCACTAAAACACACAAACACACAAAAAACACCACTACACACACACACACACACACTAAAATCCCTAGCCAATACCCTTACACACACACCACTTACTTGAAACCCCAGATAAATCCACAAACCGCACTGCACGTCACCAACGCGGCACCCTGATTGCAGATTCGACATTTCCGCATTCGACATAGTGCAGTTTCGCGTAACTGCACTTTATTTGAATATTCAGTCTTGAAGCACTGAAATTCAACATTTTAGTACTTTGAGATTCTCTAATGTATATGTATGTATATTATATATATATATATATATATATACACATATACACACACACACATATATATATATATATATATATATATACATACACACATATATATATATATATATATATATATACATACATACACACACACAAACACACATATAGGTGTGTGAATGCAATTGCATCCAATGTATGTTTCTTTAGTCGAAGTGTGAGCAGAGCAAGCATTTTTGTCAATTCACACTTCAGACATGCAGTGTCAGGCTTACTGCAACTGGTGAACAGTGGGGTTTAAGGATTTTTC
This sequence comes from Protopterus annectens, assembly GCF_019279795.1. Classification (NCBI taxonomy): domain Eukaryota; kingdom Metazoa; phylum Chordata; order Ceratodontiformes; family Protopteridae; genus Protopterus; species Protopterus annectens. The sequence continues at coordinate 835,429,609 of NC_056743.1, forward strand.
CCTTTTTCCCCACTGCTCTGCAATCTTTAAGTTGGCATATATAATTAGCAGGGGGTTGTGGGGTACATCTAATGGAGTTTCAACTAAACGTGCAGTCATAGCCTTGGAGCATGCAAAACTACAAACACCCTCCACACCCCCTACTGCTTACATACACCAACTTCTAAGGTCTCAAAATATAAGGGACAGGGCTTGCACCAATGCCAATCACCCTTTCTGATGATCAAACAAAACAGACAGGAAAAATTTTAAATATTGCTACAGACACAAACACACACAGACACACACCATCTATAATACACTGATGTATTACTTCTAAAAGAGAGATATTTTACAAACTTTAACTCCCAATACGGTAAAGCCAGTTTACAACCTTGGTATATGGATGGCCCTAGCATTTTCTAGATGTAAGCAGCTGTTACAATTTTTCATGCATCTGTACTCCAAATTAAAAAATATATTTGTTAATGGAGTAAATTGCCTAGACACAAGTGCTACTTTTCAAAGGTGACTGAGCTAGTCATACAGTGATCCAAAGTTGCCCAGCAGGCAAATGGAGACTGAGGGACTCAAACTCAGAGCTACAAAATTAACTTTATTAGCAGTTAGGTCACAGTTAACCCTCTGTGCTAAACAACAAAAGTTTACCATGGCTGTACTAGAAAAAAAGAGCAGTGTAAACTGGGAAATTGTGTCTTGTGGGTAAAACCGCATGTATGCATGGTGAGGAGAAGAGCATATGCACAGGCACTGCTAGTTAAAGGGCTTCCTTTTAATGTACACCGAAACAAATATAAACATCTAAAGCGATCAGCAAGTAAAACACCAACAGCAAGTGATCATAAATTTAATTCCTGTTTACACGACTTACCAAACCAACCTCAATAATTTAAAAAAAATGATAATTTTTTTAAAGCAATGTGAAAACTTCATTAAACACCATATTTCCATTCTTGCATACTGTGCAATTCCCATGTATGATTATTTCAGCAGTGACTGCTGTTACACCAGGTTTATAATTATATTAATATCATTAATGTTGCATAAACATGGGCAACACAACGGTGCAGAGGTTATCATTGTCGCGTCACAGCAAGAGGTTTTCTGTTCAATTCTCGGCTGGGGTGCCTTCTGTAGAGCCTGCCTGTCCTCCCTGTGCACATGTGGGTTTCTGCCAGATGCTGCAGTTTCTTCCCACATTCCCAATACAGGCTGCAGGTGGATTGGACATTCTAAATTGGTCTTAGGTGTGACAGTGTGCGCCTTCTGAAGAAGGCTGAGCACCAGGCTGGCAACTCAACTCTACTGCCACTTGTTCTGCAGACCTATGTTCTGCTGTGGTGACCCCTAACAGGAGCAGCCAAAGAACAACATTGCAGAGCATAAATAAACCTCATGTCAGACAATCAGTGCTTTTACTTAACTTTCAGTGATTTGCCATTGTTAAACATGTAAATCCAAATATCATAAATGAACTATTCTACTAAGATTGAGTTAACAGTGCCCCTTAAACAAAACTGCACCCAATTAACTATTTACAATATAATGTGACTGCAGGGATTAACTAGTGAACACATTGTTTTATTTTCACTAGATTACAGATCTAAACAACCGAACCAGTAATTTAATTTTCCTGTATAGATACAGATCCTAGCTACTTTGTCCCACGTCTGTGTCCTTTTCAAATTCAAATTTCATTACTGAATCCCATACATCCCATTTTTTTAATACAGAATTCTTTTTTATGTTCCACTTCTTTGCAGAGGAGGAGCGCAAAGCTGACAGATCTATAATTATCCAACTCTATAATTACCCAAGTCAGTTGTAAAGCCACCCGTATTGGGTGGTGGGGGCATCACCATTGCAGTGTGCCTTCAGGTAAAGGAGCATGTCTGACAGGGCATGTTTAATATCATTAATTAAGCAACCAGCTACATTGTCATGTCCCATGGAGGAAGTACTTTCTGCCTTGGTTACCACTTTCAGTAAATGATCTCTAGACGTAATTGGGGAGCTAAGGGATTTACATATACTGGGACTTTGAATAGAAGTCTCAGGATGAAGTCAGAACTAAACTTGTTTGCAAAGACATTGGCAATATCTATTGGGTCAGAATAAGAGACGGTGGTGCAGCAGTTAGCGTTGTCGCCTCACAGCAAGAGGTTCTCCCGTTCGATCCTAGGAGGGAGCACCTTCTGTGTGGAGTCTGCATGTCCTCCCCATGGTCGAGTGACATATAAAGACATGCAGGTAGGTGCGTGCGTGAATGGGTGGGCCTTCTTTTAAGGTTGAGCGTCGGGCTAGCAACTCTGCACTGTAAAAATCCACTACCAATCATTAGCGGACTGGAGTTCTGCTGTGGTGACCCCTGACTGAGAAAAGCCAAAAGACATTACTACTATAAGTTCAGAGCAATGTGGATGTTTTTTTTCCCTTTTTAAGTTTTCAGTATAGCTAATAACGAATTTATAATTATTTTTGGCTTCAGAGGTCAACCCAAGTCCATAGACTCCTAATAGTAGTCATTTTTTCATACTACTATTGATATTATCCTGGGGAAATGTCGTTTTGAATCTACTAAATAATTTAAGGAGTTTTTTTGCATTTGTTGTATAATTTACAGAGAAAGACTATCAGGGTAGCATGGTTTTCGAATTTCCTGTTATACCTGGTTCTGTTAGGGACTGCTAGCTCTATGCAAAATGGGTGTAGAATTTGGCAGTGAAACTTCCTGATGCATTAAGGTTAGGGAAAGTGAAGTCATCAATTTATTTCGATAGTTCACCACATATTAGGTTGAGGTAGCATATTTGTAGTCCTTAAATTTATTGGGGTTTGCAGGAGCTTTTGGGTGTTTAAAGGAAAGTCTCACGTTTTTAGTAAGATTTTAATGGGGAAGATGATACCAGCGAGGTACTGCAAAAGGCAGCCATATTTGTAAAACTCAGGTTAAGACTGTTGTGTCCTCAAGACTTCCAAGATGGCTACACATTTAACTCTAGCTCTTCCACTGTGAAAAACACACACTTAGCAGAAAAAGACAGTAGACATAGATTTCTGAGTAAAGTAAATGACTAGTAGGTGCACTGCCTGTATGTCAGGAAAAAAGAAATGCAGAGGACCTGAAGGAAAATAGGGTACCAAAAGGCAACAGAATAACACTGAGAAAAGTACATTAGCTGTTCGGCAAAAATCAGTGCAAGCTCCAGACATGACTACCAGTAACCCTGAGGAAAGTATAAAGCAACTGCACACAGACGTGACTAAAATAAATGAAACCCTGGAGTACATCAACTCAAACAATAAAAGGCTGGAAAAACGGAAGAAGCTTTAGAAAGATATTCAGATAAGGTGATCAAACTGCAAAACTCACAGGTTGTAATGAAGAAAAGGCTGGCTGAATATGAGACTGCACAAGAAGAGATGTTTCAAAAAAATAATATAACTAGAGGACAAAGCATATAGGGAAAACCTGAAATTTTCTGCTGTACCTGAGAAGCTGGAAAGAACAGACTGTATTAATTTCATGAAAGCACAAATAAGCAACTGGACTGGTATTCCACAGCAGGAACTGTTAACTGAAAGGGCACTTTTTTACACTCCAAACCTGGATATAAGAAAACAACCTAGACCTTTAACAGTAAAGATTGCAGGAGGAGCTGATTCTGACAACTGTAGCAGAAGGACAAAGTACTAAAAGTGGGAGACAGCAGTGTATTTCTAGAGAAGGACTACTCATTGTACAGCAGGAAGAAAAGGAATAAATTTACTCTTATTATTCGTGGAATGTTAAGAAGTAGGCATGAGATTCAAACTGCTGTACCTAGCTATTTTCAAAATATTTTCCCTGGAGGAACAAAATCATTTTTGATGAAGTACATGCTAAGGAAGAAATATGAAAGTCTATCCAACAAAAATGGAGCTGTAAAACAGGAGGAGATTCTACTTCTTGTTGTTCTGATAATAAACAGACACTGTACCAGTGAAACATTTTCTACTGCTTCAACGGAAAATGCTTGAGATAGGGAAACAAGCACAGGAACTGACTTAGAAGAATTGAGAGTCCACTAGAAATGAAGCAGAGAAACAGTTTGGGAGATGCAGACAAACAGGAACAGAACATGAAAATCTAGAAATATTGGACTTTTTGGACTTTGTTAAACTTGTAGGGACTAAAGCACATGCCCTACTTCATGTCATTAATGTTCAAAAATACTCAGGAGAGGGGAAGAAAGTTAAGTAAGTAAAACAATTTTGTTTCTTAATAGTACTATTTAAATGGTGCATGATTTTCTTTGCATGTTCTACAGTAAAGTATTTGTAGTTATTTTTAAGTGTACTTGGGATACTACTGTAAATAGGTCCTCCTGCCCCCCCCCCCCCCTTCACCCCTCTTCTCTCTTTCTCCTTGTTTAGATTTAAGAAATGTAGGCACTGCAATGTATATAAAAATTCTGGTTAAAAGAGCAAGACAAGAACATTTAGTGTGCTTTTTTTCATTCTTGCATAGGGAAATTATTTGGTTAAGGCCATTAGCTTTGTATAGCAACAAGTGTTAACAGAAAGCAAGTAAATGAAAAATAATATGGAATATTATAAGACTTTTTTCTAGTAAACAGTTTTGTATCTGGTTCTCATGTCTCTAGCATCTGATAAAGAGAAATGGCTTGCAGAAAATGCTTTCTGATGACATTCAAGTGCTTTCCCGGGTGAGAGCTCTATAAAGATAAGGCAAAATCAGCCAGCATTAACAGAATCACAGCCTCTGCTATGAGTCTTTAATATGGATAACCTTTCCTTTAGTTTAGCTCAAGTAAGTGTGTGTGTGTGTGTGTGTGTGTGTGTCAGTTTGGAAAATTTGTTCCCATTAGGAGGGTAACATTTCAATAACTGAAGATGTACTTTCTTTTGTGTGTTATTACTATGTTTTAGGGGGTTATTGGGTATGTGCGTATTTTTGTTTGAGGGTTTTCAATAAAACAAAAAGTCTGAAAGATGTAGGTTCAAATGCAAATGACAGGAAACAAGTGTATAAATGATTACCTGCTAAACACAAAAGCTGGAACCAGACATTTAATAAAAAAAGATATTACACATTAAAGGTGGGAATGATAATCCCTTCAGGAATATGATTCTTTCTGTGTCTTTAAACGTTAATGCTCTCACAGATAAATACAAAAAAGAAAGTAGTGAACTACATTTAAAAATGTACACTGCAAATAGCTATGCTACAGGAGAGACACTTGGAAAGAACTGAGCATGTGAATTTGATAAAGAAATGTTTTCAGGATGGTTATTCAACGGAATACCTGGGGCAATGGTAGACAGGAGTGCTTACATTAATTGCAAGAGGAATTCCAATAGTAATAGAGGAGGCTAAAAAAAGACAATAATGGTAGATTTGTAGTACTAAGGAGCTAGTGGCAAGGGAGGAGAATAACACTGGCATGCATTTATATTCCACCTAAAACTGCTACAATGAAGATTCTGGGAGAAATATATTTATTTACATTTGTTGACCGGGAGTGTCCGACTGGATGTAGGTCCATTTTCAGCGGAGGCCCGGGAGGAAAGCTCCACAGTTAAAATAAACAGACAGTAGTTACATTGGATTACATAGCAATTAACAATTTAACATAGCAATTACTTACAACATATTTACAGATGAAGAACATAATACATCAGTAGACAACTAGAATCTTTTTCTGTGAAGTACATAACTAGACATTAACAAATGTTACAAGAAGAAGTTCCTGCTGTATAATAAGTACTAGGCTTATGAGCATCTGAGCTTGCTATAATCAAGGTAGTTAGTGGAGTGGAAAGAAAAGTAGTGGTTGGATGGGGTGGGTGATATTAGAGTGGGAGTTGCAAGGGCATAGACAGCATGTTTTTAGGTGAGCTTTTGGTAAAGGTTTGAAGTGGGTGCATGATGGTATGGAGGTAATTGTGGGTGGGAGAGAGTTCCATAATTTCGCTATGGTGCAAGAGAATAGTGCTTCACCAGCAGAGTTATTGGCTTTAGTGATCTGCAAGTGATTTTTGTTGCTGGATCTTAGTGGTCTGGTGGTGCGATAGGGTTGGAGTAGATTCTGGAGGGATGGGACACTTAGTGGATGGTTTACTAGTTTGTGGGCGAGTGAGAGTTGATACCATTGAAGGAGGTGAAGGAGTTCAAGCCAGCCCAGTTCAGCAAGTAAGAAACAGTGGTGACTACAGTAGGATGCCCCTGTGGCGAATTTGGCGATTTTGTTGTAGCAGGTCTCTAGCTTGTTTAGATCACATTGCCTTAGGTTGGTATACATTGGAAAGGCATAAAGTAGGATGGAGATAAGGTGGGAATTTGCTATTGAAATCTTTGCTGAGAAGTTGCTTATTTCTGTATAACGCTCTTAATTTTTTGTGGACTTTATTATGGTCATGGATATGTGAATGCCAAATTTTAGTTTATTGCCTATTTCTACTCCTAGCAATTTGGTGTGTTCAGTTGGGTATATAGTGGTATTGTCTTTTGAGGTGATGTTAAAAGTGAGTATGTTTGGTGGGTTGGAAGATGAGTAGTTTAGTTTTGTTTGGGTTTTGTATTAATTGGGCATCGGATAACCAAGTTTCAACAGAGGAAAAGGCTTCCTGTGTGACTTTTTGCAGTTTGGGTAGGGACTGGGCTGAGCAGATGATGGTCGAGTCATCTGCGTATTTGTATGCGTGTGCCAAGTTTGGTAGCAGAGGCTAGATTATTGGTGAAAACAGAGAAGAGTAGGGGTCCAAGGATGGATCCTTGGGGAGCCGCTGTGGAGACAGGTAGTTGGGGAGATATGTTATTCTGCCATACAACGGATTGTTGGCGGTCAGACAAGTAATTCTGAAACCAGCTGGTGACTGATTGAGAGAAAGATAGGTTATTGAGGACAGAGATAAGTTGTTTGTGTGGGACCATGTCAAATGCTTTAGATAGGTCTAGGAAAGTAGCACAGGAGAGATAGCCATTGTTTTTATGCTGAAGGATAGTGTTAGTAAAGGAGAGTAAGGCAGTGGTGGTGCTATGGTTTGGTCGGAAACCATGCTGAGTACTGGAAAGGAGGTTGTTAGTAAGGAGGTAGTCTGAGACCTGAGAGTGTATGCATCTCTCTAGTATTTTGGAGAGTGGAGAGAGAATAGCTATGGGGTGGTAATTGGTTAGTTCTGTGGAGGGTCCGCCTTTGTGGAGGGGAATTATATGCGATACTTTCCACAGTGTGGGAATGTAACTTTCTGACAGAGATCGGTTAATCAAGATGGATACTGGGTAGGCCACAGCATCAGCTGTGATTTGTAGGTATTCACTTGGGAGGTTGTCTGCTGCTAATTTGGTGGGTTTAAGTTTAGTTAAGAGTTTTTTTATGTTGGAAGTAGGTACAGGAGAAAAAGAGAAGGCACTGGGGAGATTACTAGTTGAAGGTGTGGGTTGGAGGGGGGGGTGTTGTTTAGCTAGTGATAGTATGGTTTGTGTGAAGTGTGTGCTGAATGAGGTAGCAATATTTTCTGAGGAGTGAGGGATGTTAGGAGGAGGGGTACTGACTTTACCTGGGTGGAGGATGGAGTTTATGGAGGACCAGAATTGTTTGGGGCTGTTTTGGGAGGAGTCTAGGGCAGACTGGTAGTATTGGAATGTGTCCTGTTTTATTAGCTTTTAGACTCTATTGCGTAGTTCTAGGAATTTCTGTCTAGTTGAGGGGGTTTTGGTTTTGCACCAGTGCTCCCAGGCTTTATCCCTGTTTTTTCATTTCTGACTTAATGGTTTTCTGTAGCCATGGGGAGGGTTGTGCTTTGGTTATGGAAAGTCTTATGGGGGCATGGTAATTAAGGATGCTCAGGAAGGTAGTGTTCATAGGTTCATAGGTTGGTACTAGGCTATCAGCCCTAGGGCCTATACAAGCCTAGCCATAACAATTCCCTGGCTATTTCTTCCCACATTATTTACTTTCCTGGACCCCTGTCTAGCAGGGCGACTGACGTGATCCCTGGGGAGAATTTCCTTTCTCCCATCCAATCGTCAAGGTTCCTCTTGAAGAGGTCCAAAGAGGCACTCTGCTTGACATGTATGGGCAATCTATTCCAGAGTCTGGGGAGTCTCTGGGTCAGGAACCTATCCCTCCAGCATGTTTTGTTTATTGTGATGACAAGGTTTAGATCCCTGGGCGTGTAGCTCTGAGGATTGGAATTTCTTTAAGTGTAGCATGTCCAACAGCTCTGGGTTTGACATGGCCTTGTATGTTAAGCAGAGATCGCCTCAGTGAGCGATATGCGACAGAGTATAGCTGGAGTTTTTTAAGGCAGTCAGTGTAGGGCATCTGCTTTAGGCCTGTGATTCTTTTAGTGAGGTATTTCTGAGTCCATTCCAGTTGTTGCAGATGTCTTGAGAGGTACATACCAAATGGGGCGCTGCATTCTATAATGGGTCTAATGAGGGATGAGTACAGTGGGACAATGACCTGTTTTTTTCTGGATGAAAAGCCCTTCGTGATGAGGTGTGCCACATTCAAGGATTTCCTGACTGTTGTGGCGATGTGGTTATTGAAGGTGAGACCACTCTCCACCTCTGTCCCTAAGTCTCTTATCACACTTTCTGTGTGTAGTGTACTGCCAGCTATATGGTAATTCATGGATACATGTTTTTTCCCAAAGGGGATAACAATGCATTTCTTGGCATTGAGCTTGAGCCCATGGCTCTGGCACCAAGCATCTGTTTCTGTAAGGCCTGTTAAATTCAACTGAGTCATCAAGACTGAGGTATTTACAGGATTCCAGTTACATTCTTTGAGGGATGAGATGAATGTGAGTAGGTTAAAGTTTAGTTTTTTACGTATTTGATGGTAGATGACAGGTTTAGCTTGACATAGGTATTTTTTGAGTAGGAATGTTGGGGAGTGATCACTGAGGCTATCTGATAACCAGCCTGTTATATATGACTGGGGGCTCTTACTGACTAGTATCCAATCCAGGGTAGTGTGCTTGCTGAAGTTTTTATTTATCCTGGTTGGCGACTGGACTAGTTGGGTGAAGCCATGAAGGTTTAACATGATGGGTTGGGATGGTTGCCAGAACAGGATTGCCAGTCAATATTGAAATCACCTAAAATGATAGTTTCTTGGGGAGATGGTGGATAGACCAGCTAAGGAGGTTTTCTAGTGGAGGGATGTTTTGGCCAGGTGGGAAGTAGCATCCAATTATGTTGATGGTTTTGTTTTGGTTTATTTTGAGGTTGGTACTTATTATTTCTTCATTGCCTATTTGTGGAGTTGATGATTTTAAGATCTGGATGTTTAGATGCTGTTTAAATATTATAGCTACACTGCCTCCTTTCTTGTTTAGCCGGTCTACTCTTAGTATGCCGTAACCTGTAGGGAGTTATTTGCTCACTGGTAATGTGAGGTTTTAGCCAGTTTTCTGTCAGGATGACTATATCTGAGGAGTACAAGTCTATGGTGGCATGGAGTTCATGGACTTTGTTGGATATACTTCTAATATTTAGGCTTAGTAGAAGGAAGTCACTTGGCTTTCATTGGCTGTAATATGGGAGAAGTTGTGGTTTCAAGACCGATTATGAGGATTGGGGTTGGAGATGGTAGGGCCAGGGTTAGGGTGGATGTCTCCACTTAGGGCTAGTTTTGATATGCATGAGGTTATTAGTTTTCTCAGTTTTTGAATGTGTTTGTTTATAAGGGAAACTTTATGATTGTGCTCTGTAGGTAACAGGTATAGTGGGAGGGTTACTATGTTAAGTTGTAGGGATGCTTTATGTTTGAGTAATACAGTTGGTAGAATATATGGGGGGGTGCATAGGGATGGTTCTTGAGTTGGTGGGAGGGGAGCTGAGTGAGGGTGAGACATGAGTGGTGGTGTGAGTAGTAGTACAGTGGTAGTGGTTGAGTGGGGGAATGATGGAGCTTTGGTAGGATGTAAGATATGCAAGGAGAGTGCATGCAGTGAGCATAGGTACGGTATGCTTGTATATGTTAGTTGCGGAGGTGTGACAGTAGTGGAAAGATGGAGGAGGTAGCGTTGGGTCAGCGCTGTGGTTGGCTATTGGAAAGATGGGAGGGGTGAGTGTAATAAAGGTGGGACCACTGGGGGCCGGAGGGAATAGGGGGAAGGGTGGGGAGCGAAGCAGGTAGAGACCCTGTTAGTTGCTCTTATGAGGGGGCTGGAAACAATCAGATAACAGAGTTAACTGATAAATGAACATATGATAGTGACAAGGGTGGTTGTAGTTTTAAAAATGGTGCATGCCACAGGTAATATTTATTAACTTTGGGATTATCTTAAGGTAATAAACAGGGAAGGGGGAGGGGAGAACTAGGGTGTGGAGCAGGCAGTTCTTTGTACTGCTGCTAATGAGCCAAAGCAAAGGCAAGTTTGTGTTTAAGAAACAATCACAACTGACCAAGGACTGCTCTGAAACTAAGTCATTTCTTAACCATTTCTCAGGTGGAAAAACAGGATAACCTTGTATCAGTAAGCTACTGTGGTCTCAGTTTAAGTTAACAAACACACAGCATTGATCAGTTTATGGATATTGTTTTGCTAACAGAAGGGAATAAGAGAGAAAGTGGAAGATGGGTGTGTGTGTGTATGGGTTGGGGGGGGCTGCTTACAAGCCAAAGCAGAGTGCTCTCCAGGGGAAAATGAATATTGGCTCAAACAAACCAAAAATCAAACAACCAGTCAATACCAACAGTTGCCAACCAAAACTAAATATATTAACTGGTAAATCAGCGGTGTCTGGTTCCAAAACATGAAACTAGAGCTGAATGAATAAATGTTTATTTTAACGTCAGGTTTAGCGCTTTCATCTACTCATGGTAGGAATCCGGTATCAGGAAGTAAAAGTAAAATTTTCCCTTTTGGAAAAGTTATTGATAGATGATTAAAAACTACCTACAATGAGGTCCCACATATAGTAAAAGATTTGTGGGATTTTTCTCAGTAGAATCAAACCCCAGTTATGGAAAGAAAATTTAATATTTTTAACAGTTGACGTAGTCGACTTATTTTCCTGTGTACCTAGGGAAGAAGGTATGATCAGATTCATAAATAGTGTACAGAGGTATACATCATTTGACTGGGACAAAATAAGTCTGTTGGAAGAATTTATGAGTAAAGTGCTAGACAATAATTACATATACTATGAAGGAGAACATTACAAACAGATTCAAGGGGTTGCTATGGGGGCAGATTGTGCCCCTATGTTTACGAACCTTGTCTTATTAGACTGGGAAGAATATATTTTCAAGAGCCAATGGTACCAGCTCATTAGTTGTTACAGCAGATTTTGGATGATATATTTATTTTGTGGACAGGTACCTTGGATGAAATTGTAATATTTTTGGAACATCTTAATAATTCTAGTACATACTTAAAATTCACTTGCAATTACAATAGTACTGGTATCCCATACCTTGACACTTACATTTATTCCAATAATGGGGGGGGGGGGTTAAATCTAAAATACACAGAAAGAAAACCTTCAGTAACACATACCTAGAATTTTCCAGTAATCACCCATGGAATCAGAAGAAAAGTATAATCAAGGGACAGTGTATTAGAGCTGCCCGGATGACATTGGATTATTCTGAGATGGTGATAGAGATTGATAATATAGGAAATATGTTCAGAGAGAGGGGGTACCCTAATCAACTCATTAGTGATGTCACAGGGTATGTTAAAGGAGAGTGGGGGAAAAAGTATAAACCCCTGTTGGGTGTAGATATGCACACTACTAATGGGTCTACTCATACAAAAGATATGGATATTAATATGAAATTTAACAGAGCCTGTATTTTACAGTTTAATCCTTATGTTAAGGATGTTAAAAATATTATATACAAGAAATGGAATATTCTGCGATGTGATGAAGGGGTGCACAACAAACTAGGAGATGAACCCCATTTTGTTTATAAAACTGGATTAAATTTGAAAACCAAAATTCAAAACTGTGATAAACATAAGGAAATAATGAAGTATAGGACAGAAGGTACAAGTAAATGTGGGCACTGTAAACAGTGCTATGTAATAAGTGAAGACCATACCTGTATTTTGGATAACATTAATAAAACAGTTGTTAGGTTTAAAAAGGGTAATTGTCAGACACAATATGTGGTCTAATTAGCTACTTGTACCAACTGTCCAATTTTTTATGTAGGAAAAACAGAGGAGATTAAGGAATCGTATATATGACCACCTTTACTGTATAAGAAAGAAAGATACAAACAATGCCCTATACAGACATCTAAAGGATAGTGAGACTTGTAATACTTTTAAATTTGCCATATTACAATGTGTCAAGACCGACCCTAGAGGAGGAGATATGAAAGCTAAACTGGGGGAGAGTGAAGTGAAATGGCAAATTTTATTGAACGCAGCTAACCCCCCAGGATTAAATGACAGTATCTCTACTAAACCCCTATTAAGAGCATGAAAGGGGTATGTATACATGTATTTTCAATAACACTACTATAGGAGTTGGTATTAGCTTATCATTATTCATAATATTGTTTCCCATTGTAATATATTCTATATAATTTTTACATTTTTTTTTTACTTTAACCAACACTTAACATATATGTATTGTGTGTATTAGCTTATAATGTTTTACAATTGAAAATTATAGTGATTACATATTTTTAAATTGCTAAGTACATGTATTTGCACTGTCAGACTGCAGTAGTAAGAATTTAATTGATGAATATTAATGAGTTTAATTAATGCAGTTACATGATTGGAAGAATGTTCTTATTTAAAGTCTGTTGCTTCTAAATATGGTGTTCTGAGGAAGTCTACCGTGAGTAGATGAAAGCGCTAAGCCTGACATTAAAATTGGCTCAAACAGGTAGACACATACTCAAAGTTAACTTTAGCTGTTTGCAGACAGTTCACACCCGGACTGCGCTTTTCTTATAAGAATGATAAAGGTGGTACCGCAGTTGAATACTTAAGAGAGGTGTTAGGTTCAAAGTTAATAATCAGGTTTCAGCAAGGAATATTACTTAATGGTGGGGACTGGAATTTGATTTGCAACATTGAAGATGTGTCTGGGAGACCCAGAAGGGAAAGTATAACAAAGGGGGAGGGTAGATTTTTAAAGAAATTTATTTATTTGTCATGGACGATGTGGATTCAGTACCAGGAGCTAGGACTGAATTTACATATTAGTCCCCAAGCTACAAAAACTAGGCTAGGCAGAATTTACATTTCACAGGAACCAATCTACATGAAGGTCCCCAGGAATAGATGGTATTCCTGTGGAAGTTTGGAAGCTAAAAGGGAAACAAACTGAAAGATCTGCAAGGTTTTATTTAACAGCAAGAACCAAAAGACACGACACAAATTTAAAATATTAATTGTTTTCAATGCATATATAAGTGGCTAAGCTGAGAAACACATTATTCTGAAGAAGTCTGTGTTATACGGACGAAACCTAGGTAGATCGTGTACAGCATTTGTGGAGCTGCCCTCGGCGGTTCATTGTGTTTGTGACAGTGTTCAATAAATTGTGGAACTGCAATTTGGTCGTTTGTTGACAACTACTTGCCTTTTTGGACATTGTTATTTGTTTGATCAGGCTGCGAGCTGAACCTGGGACGATTGGAACTCACATCCATTTTATTTAACAGTATTTTTAAGATAAGTACCAACATCCAGGAAGGGAGCAGTGGTAGCTGTAATACATAAAGAGGGTAAAGATCCATCTGATCCAGATTCCCATAGGCCCATTTCAATATTAATCCACGACTATAGTGTTCATATCTATAATGGCAAATGTGATGCTAAAACGATAGATATGGATCAATATAATTTTGTGGAGAGGAGACAAACATTTGACAACATTAACAGAACAGTGATGATCCACAGGGAAGCAGAATGTAAGAAAATACCACTGCTATTGGTGGGTCTTGATGCAGAGAAACCATGTGACAGAGCAAGCTGAGACTTTGAGCAAGGCAATGGAAGCATTTGCATTCCCTGATAAAATTATAAGGTTGATTAGGAGGATGTATGAGGGATCAGAAGCGAAAATTAAAGTGGGTGGGATCCTTTCTGTTAATCTCTGCTTGAGGAGAGGAACCAGGCAGGGGTGTCCTCTCTCCCCTTTGTTATTTGTATTATATTTAGAACCAATGGCAAAGAAAATAAGGGACTCTGAAATTCATGGATGTAACTGGTACGGTAGTCAAGAAAATATGTCTATTTATAGATGACATTAATTTTATACCTGACAAAAGCAGAAAGGGACATTACAGCGTTGTGGAACATACGGAGTCAGTTTAAGATCTTTTCAGGATACAAAATTAATAAAGTTACAGCAAAGGCAAAAGTGGTAAATTATGTACCCATATATGAATTGGTTCAGCGATATCCATACTTACGGGGACATGATAAAATTAAGAATTTAGCAATATGAGTGTCAGCTAACAATATTTGGGAAGAGACTAAACAAAAGACAATACAAAAACTGAGAAAATGGAAACTCTGTTATATGGACATTGATAGTAATAGACATGCAAGCAGTTAAAATGCTTGTTGTCCCTTTAGTCTTATATACAGGTCAGACATATTTTTATCAATGAGAGGAGAAGTGGATAGCAATTACTAAAGAGCTGAAGGATTTTATCTGAGAGGGGAAGATGGCAAGAGTCAAGTGGGATAAGCTTATTCTTCCAATAGAGCAGGGTGGATTGGAAATACCCAATCTAAAGGGGTATTTCACAGCAACACAGTTAAGTCTCCTATACATAGCACAAGCAGAAAACTACAACTCGAGATGATGATGAAACAGGGAGAAAGCTCAAGAAACAAGGAGAGACTGGGATTCTGGATGCAGACCTTTAAGGAGCACAACAATAATCAAACAGAATATTATATTAATAAAGTAGCAGAAAGTATTCTAAGAACTAAACCAACATGGGAATGGAGAAAGGAAATTCTGCCGATAGGGATGAATGCAATTAGGGATATGTCTGAAATACCTTGAGAGGCCCAAGGAGAACGGAGGATGAAATGCTTGAAGAGCCAAGCAGAACAGCTGATCTCTTTGATACTGATGTGGTCTTTCCTTTGCTAAGGCAACTAAAGACCCTGCATCCTTACAGAGCCGAAGGATGCTCCCCATACCTCATCTGAAGCATCAGTGAACAACTCCTGGGAAGAAGAGTGGGTTGAAATGGGAGCCCTGAATTGAGAGGCAACTGCTGAATCCACCACTGGAATTCCAGGTTCAGGTATGGAAGAACAGGAGCTACGAAGTCGAGGGGATGAGAATGCTGAAGCCAAGCTGTCTTTAGAAACCAATGAAGTTTTCTCATCTGGAGTTTGGCAAAAGGGAGCACAGGAATGATGGGGGCCATATAACCCTACAGCTCTAAGAAACTCCCTGGATGTGATGGAGGCCAGTGGAAGAAAGGATTAAAAAAAAGGAAATGAGACTTAATGCCTTGGGAGGAGGCACAGATGCCAGCAGTGGAACAGTCTGGATCCCGCACTCCAGAAATACATGATCCTGTGAAGGAGTCAGAAAAGACTTTTGGAAATTTATAGTGAACCCCAGGCAAGACAGAAATGGCAGTGAAAATGCTGTAGCAGAATCCCTGTACAGGATGCCTAAAAAAGGAGATGGCCAAGTAAGGAAAGGCCTATATTCTCCCAGTCTGAGAAAGCAACATAGACAAACTTTGAAGGGACAACATCCAAAAAGAAGGGACCTTCAGAAAGGTGTTTAGGTGAGAGAGATCCAGAATAGGCCTCCAAGTACCTTCTTTTCTGGGGACCAAAAACATTCTGGAGTAAAATCCCTCCCCCCTTTGAGAAGCTGGAACTGCCTGAATAATTCCCAAAGACAAATGACCCTGAAGCATCCCTGGAAGAAATACCAACTGTTCCTGAGGGGACTGAGGAAAGCCCATGAAAGGGGGAAGAGATTTCCAGACCATGTAGCACCCTAGGCAGATAATGGACAGAACCCAGGAATCCTGAGTAATCTTCAACCAAACTGGAAGGGATATGGAAAGACAGAGAGAAGAATGTGGTTGAGAACAGGAGTCAGACAGCACCTGGTTTTGTCAGGAAAATGAGCTTAATGTGTCACAGAGTAGGTTTAGGAGGAGGAGCCCTTTCCCCACCCTTTTTACCCTTGGGAGGAGGACAGGACTGCCTACAAACCAAGGCCAGCTTATTAAGGTAATTCCTTTGAAACTTAGGCACAGGAGAGACAAAAACATCTTTCAACTCCTGCAAAGCCTTGTCCTTATCCTGAAAAGACAAACAAATCAGCAGCAGCAGATAAGTGTTTGTATTCCAGAGAAGCATCCATCAAATTTAACCTTAATATCATCAGGCAAAGGTTGAAGCCGAAGCCAGGAATACCTCATCACAGAACCAAAAGCAGCAGCTTTTAACTCATTACAGCTGAGTGACACCTCCTGGTGCATCTGCAGTTAAACTCCTACTGACGCCTCGAGGCAGCAAATGATGATTGTTCAGATTTGCATCAATAATTCTAAAATGATGCTATGTACAAGGTTTTAAAATATTTCATCTTAAAGCTTACACGATATCAAACAACTGCATTAATATTTGACGCATGTCTAGTGCAGCAAAATAGATACTAACTTTTTTAGGATATTAATTTATATAGATATAATTTTCACATTTTTCTAAATAGCTCGACAACCAAGTAACACAGGTAGAACTTATTCGCCTCGTATGAAAACCCTCAGCTAGATGAATAAAATGATGCTGATATTAGGTGAGTAACTGGAGTGGTTGCTGAGATATTGTATTTTGTTTACAAAATATTACAAATGTAATAGTTACTGTGACTTATGAAATTCAGTTTAAGACCTAGAACCTAAACAATACTTGTATCTTTCGGCTTTTCCCGGTTAGGGGTCGCCACAGCGGAACTCCGGTCCGCTAATAATTGGCAGTAGATTTTTACGTACCGACTTGCCAGGCCTGACGCACAACCTTCAACGAAGGTATGCCCATTCACACATGTCTCCACGCAGAAGACGCATTAGCTGAGAATCGAACAGGACATCTTACTGTGAGGAGACAACGCTACCGCAGCACCACCACCGCAGCAGAACTTAAACAATATTACCATCATAAAAACAGTTTGCACTGAAGCGTGTGCCATTCATACTCCTTTCACAGTTTCTATGGTTCCAAAGATGTGAACATTTGTTTGAAATGCGATGACACAATCTGATTTCTGTCAAAAGGCTAAGGTTCCGCCCATTGAAAGTTACAGTGCAAACCTCCTGAGTTCCATTGGAGTGAATGAGTTGCTGTATCATAAGTGCACTGAATAGAACCTGAGCCACCTGAGAAGCCCCTAACAAGGAAAAAGCAGAGGTCTTGCCCTCAGATTCAGGAAGGTCAGAAATTACCTGACAGGCCTGAGAAAGAAGATCCAAAATATATCTTGCTATATGGGTCTGATAAACGCCATCCCTAAAAGCAAGGGTAGCTGAAGTATAAACCTTCTTACCTAGCCTTTCCATAGTCCTGCTGTCCTTATCAGGAGTAACTTCACAGAAGGCAGTAAATGAGATGGCTTATCAGATGCCACAGAGGGATCAGCAGGACAACACAGAGAAATTTGTAATCAACAGGCACCCTGTAAAACCTTTCAGGCTTTTGGGGTCAGAGGGCTGGGACTCTGGAGCCTGAGATGCAGCAAAAAAGGCAGTCAAAATGGGGAAAAGTAGGTCTACTAGAGTCCATTCATAGATGCCCATAATACACTTTCTGAACCTCAAGAAACCTTGGCACAATCCCACTTAAAAAAAAAAATCCATCATTCTGGAAACTGTGTCCTCAAAGGAGATCTCTTCAAAAAGGTGCGTCAAGACTAGTTGACTCCTCTTCCTCAGAACCACAGTCTAAGGGACAAGGAATATGGGAAGAATAAGCAAGGGAGTCCTTACCTGCATCCCCCTCCTCCTCAGAGGAGTCCTGTTCCCTATGCCTTTTGAGTGGAGTAGAGGACCATGGTAGAGCTGAATAGAAACTGCTTGGGAAGGCTTTAAAGCCATAAGGTCATTAAACAACCCCTGAGTGAAATCCTGCTACTCTGACAGTCCATAGGAACAGGAGAAACACATTTTGTTTTTGGTTTCTTTTTTAATGGGACATCCGCTTTTAAGATTTAGAAGGCTCATACACTGGATGGCATTCCACAATGGTAGTTGGTACTTCCTCCCTAACTAAAATCTGAGAAACACCCCTAGGCTCTTAAGTAATCAGCAGCAGTTCCCCCTCACATCCAAAGCAGACATCTGCAAGGCCTCCAGAGACATGCAAGAGGTTAGATCCACACCAGCCTCTGAAACGGTAGTGGCAGAAGAATCCATCAATGGAGCTGGGAGAGATCCTCCGGGCTTTCACCATCCTCAGGAGAGATGCCTTGTGGAGATGGTACAGAAGAAGAATTGGACCTAAATTTCTTGGTCGCCTTCTTCACAGATAGCTGACCCTCAGAGCGGAAACTTCCTTCCATACTGTCTTTTGCTTAAAGCTTAAGACATTGGTTCCTTAAGTAAAGAGTCAAATAGGAAAGCTGACTACATAAAGTCTTTGGGATGAAAGCCTGACAAATGCTACAAGGTGTATAGTTGTGGGAAGCACTGAGACAAAATAAACACTAACAGTCTTTTTGGGGAATCTGTCCCCATACTGACATTTACACTTTCTGGATGACATGAACCTCAAAAAAAAAAAAGAGAGAGGTTAACGCAAAAACTCCACTGGGGCACTTATCTTAAATGGCTTTGTGAACCAGCAAATGAAGTGGGCGTTCACACCAACGATCAAAAGGTGGCATCCGGACTGGCAGCAAAGAAGTTCTGAGGATGGTATGTCTGGATGTTACCTTTATGCTGTACGTGGAAGCATACGTGTGATGTACTGCGTACCTTAAGCTACCTAAAAGCTTTGGTATACTGACAGGACAGCGGGCCTCCCTTGACAGGGGAACCCTATATAAGGAATACTCCAACAGTGAAATGGAATGACATCTGTCCTTTATTTTAATATGTCACCTGTCCCTAAAATACGGTAGCCAAATTATGTACACTTAATGTCAAATGAGAAAAATGGCCTCAGCAACCCATTTCAGCTTGCTGCTAAAATACATACACTTCCCCCAATAAGCCACACTAAATTTTTACTTATTTATTCTTCCTTTGTTGACCCGGTTAGTCTCACTACGCTAGTAACTGCTTTTCAGGGGACAACTGAGGTGGTATTGATACTACAAGGGGAAATTTGGCCAGGGCACTGGGGACCTTCTCTTACTCTTTTCAACAGGTGACATGAGATCTTTTACTTCCACCTAAAGTACCACCAACTCAAGCAGATGGGGCAGCACTTTAATGTCTCAGACAACAAAATGACCACAACAGCTTATTTCAACTTGCTGCTGTTAAACACATACATTGCTCCAATAAGTTTTTTAAATTTTTATTCAAGAAAAAGTATATTACCCTGTGCTTTCACATACAGCAGGCTCCTCACTCTCACCACAAAAGACACCTATTAAGCATCTGTTGTTTGACTGCAAGAAACTTTTAAAGGAAAACTACACCCTAAAACTAAAAAACATTTTTTCACCCTATCTTTGTTTCCTGACCTGTTCCAACACCTCAAAATCATTCTAAGTGCTTTATTTGTAATTTTAGCCTGTTTCCCACAACATGGCTACCAATGGGGCTTGAGGTATCAATGTGATCTTGTACTCCCTTCACCCCTTTCTCTTTACCATAATACTTTGTAAGACTCATGCCAAACATGAGGAAGTAACTTTGAATTCCCCTGCCATTGTGATATAATGGGATTGGGGAGGGTCATTGCTATTTTCTTTACCTTCTGTAAAAGGACTGCTTCTTTTCTATCTGTAATCACCCTCATTTATGTTTGTCTCAGACCTTTGAAGTTATCCAGCTACAGCAAGAAAAGTAACTAAATTGCAAGTCTTTGTTGAGTGTTTTCTTTGTAGTTCAAGAGGAATTGTGAGTCCCCTCCCCCCACATTATTGCAGAGGTGTTCAAACGGTCACTGCACTGAGACCCCCTTGCAGAATCAATTCCTTAAACTAGAAAAGAAAACCCTGAACAAAGACCTGTAATTCAGTTACTTTTCTGCCTGTAGCTGGGTAACTTCTAAGTAAAACATGGTCTAAGCCAAACATAAATGAGGATATTAGAGACAGAAAAAAAGCAGTCCTTTTACAGAAGATAAAGAAAATAACAGTTTGTTTGGGTCTTTTGGCTTTTCCGGGTTAGGGGTCGCCACAGTGGAACTCCGGTCTGTTAATGATTGGCAGTTGATTTTTACATACCAGCTTGCCAGGTCTGATGCACAACCTTCAACGAAGGTATGCCCCATTCACGCATGTCTCCACGCAGAACGCGCTCTAGCTGAGAATCGAACCGGACAGCGTCTTACTGTGAGATGACAACACTACCGCAGACCCTCACAAATTCCATTATATGTCAATGGCATGGGAATTCAAAGTTACTTGTGTCTAGCATGAGTCATACAAAGTATTATGGGAAAGAGAAAGGGTTAAGGGAGTACAAGATCACGTTGATATATCAAGTTCCACTGGTAGCCATGTTGTGGAAAACAGGCTAAAATTAGAAATAAAGCATTTAGTGATTTTGAGGTGTTAAAACAGATCAGGAAACAAACCGTGAAACGTTTTTTTTTTTAGTTCTAGGGTGGAGTTCTTCTTTAACTCAACCCTTAGGTTGCTTTCCTTCTTGCACTATAGTACCAGTATTGTGGGGGTAAAAGAAACCTTTCTGTACTTAACTTTTCACATAATTTACAGAGGAATTTGTCTGTGGCTATATGACATACTACAGACACAGAGAATCTGTAGTTCACCCCGTCACTTACTGCTAACAATATTAGCTGGGCAATTAGTCCTGCTGACGTCCGTGCTTAGAAGCTACAATAAAAAAAGACAAAGAACTGTGAAATAATGTGTCGTTATTGCAAAGAAAGAAAGATGTGTACTGATTCACATCTGCTTCCAATGTAGTCATGCCTTTTGTACCAAAAAAAAAAAAAAAAAAACAAAGTTGTCACCTCTTCTGACAAATTTATGTTAAGCAGCATCACAGTACTGAAATGCTAAGCTTTAAAAGTTGTTATACTACTTTATACAGCAAGATGGCTTAAGCGTAGTGTCAACGAAGTCTTCAACATTTACAGAAAAGTCAGAATATATTTATTTTGTAAAGTATCAACATATTTACCATTTTCATGCCCCCCCCCCAACAGAACTGCCCAATCAGGGCTGTTCTGCACAGTGGGAGGCAGGTGGCAATCCTATCAACCAGGTGCAATGATGCTGTTTATAACCATGTATTTTATGCTTTCTTGTGACATTCTTCCATATGAGGATGCATATCTGATACACAAATCGATGGGAACAGACATCTTCCACTGACTGGGAATTTTCTAGTCTACAAAGGAAATGTGACCATTGATGTCAACCATGATATTCAGCTGAATTAACTTTTGCATACATGTGCTAGGTTATTAGATCATTAGGTTATTAGGTCATTAAAAACATTAGGAAAAGGACATCAGAAGTACCTTATTTATCTATACACCTGTGTATATGTCTGAGTGTGCATATTTGTGGAGTGAGCACACAGAACACATCTTACACGCATGTATAAAAACACAGGGTCTATATTACATTATCGAATGATAATATCATCGAAAACATAATGCCCGACCTCTAAATATCGAACGCTCATACAGTTGAACACTAAAAAGCACGAAACTGAAAATGTCGAACTACTATAGTCGGCCCGCTTCACAACCTGAGCCTCGGTCTAATTATTTATTCATGAAACGTAAATAAAACAAAACAAAACGTCAGTCCAACTGCGACTGCATGGTAACTAGTTACTCTGCTACAAATTACAAAGGAAAAACATAATTCTACAACTAAACTTTAAAAATGCTTAATTCAGCATTTTGATTTCCTTTTCACTTGTACGATAATAAACGGAAAATTAAGTTATGTCATAACGTACACACATTTTAACCCTATTGCACTGTCATTATTTAAATTAACATTTGTCTGCATAAGTGAATGAGGCTATTACTGCTATATAGTGTCAAACACAAAGTATTAGTAACATAGAAAAAGATCATAAATACATACAATAAATCATACAAGTTATGTGTAGCTCAAATTATTTATTTATTGACATTAACCGGGTTTGTCCAACTGGGCTTGTGGCCCATTTTCAGTGGAGACCTGAGGAGAAAAGCTCCAGTAGTACATTTAAAACAAGTACAATTTTAAACAATATTGATATAATGGCAGTTATAGAAAAAATATTCACATATGTTGGGTTACATGCATAAAGTTAAAGTTGCATTAAAAAGAAGCTAAGTAACAATTTTACATCAATATAGTTCAATAGGTCAACAACAAAACTTTTTTTGTTTGTAGAAAATTATGCAAATGCATAGTAGACACATTGGAGAGAGAGAGGTGTAATGAGGTACCAAGTATGGTCCTTTTGCGGGTACATAAAGGGAAGGAAGACTAGGTGAGGTCATAGCAAGGGCAGGTTCTGGAAATGAGAAAATAAGCTTTTAGTTCATTTTTAAAGTGTGAGGTGTGGGAGATTGAACGTAACAAGGGGAAGTTTGTTCCAAGCATGGCCAAGGGAGTGCTTGTAGAGTAGTTTGCCTACTGACCTTTTTGGGTGGTAGATATCAAGTATTTGTTGGTTAGAAGAACGGAGGGTCTGGGATGGGATGTAGATGGAGACTAAGGAAGACAGAGATGGACAGAAGGAGGGTTTATAAAGAATACAGTGTAGCATATGAAATTGAGAAGATAGCAGAAACTGTGGAAGTTCAAGGCATTGAAGAGAGTTTAAAGAAATGCAGTGGTGTGACTTGTATGGGGAGTTGGTAATGAATCTGGCTATTTTATGGTAAGTCTGTTGGAGTTTGTTTAGAGTGGAGACCTGGATATTGGTAAGAACTGGGGCGGCGTATAAAAGGGAGGGGAGGAGAGTGTCTGGCCCAGGGTAAGTCTAGATTCAGGGGTTAGGAATTTTTTGTTCCGATATAGCAGACCTAGTTTCGTTTTTTTTTTTATACATTGGAGTATGTGCAGGTTGAACTTTAGTTCGTCATCGATAATGACCCCTAGGAGTTGTGTGTGGGTGTCAAGTTGCATTGTTGTATTATTAGAAGATGCAATAAAAAATTAGGTTTTGTGATGAGAAAGAACAGGGAAGGAAAAGTAGGATTTTAGTCTTTTTGGGATTTAGGATCAATAGGTTGTGAGAGCCATTGTTCAGTGGATAGTAAGGCCTGTTGTGTCAGGGAGTGTAGTTCAGGAATGTTATTTGAGATGGATATAAGTGTGGAGTCATCGGCATACTGAATAAGGGAGGATTCTTTGCATGAGGTGTAAAGATCACTGGTGAAGATGTTAAACAAAAGGGGTCCCAAGATGGAGCCTTGGGGAACACCAGTGGAGATGGAAAGGAAAGGTGAGGAGGATGAGAGCCATTTGACTCATTGTTGAGAGTCATTTGACATATTGTTCCCTGCCAGACAGGTAACTATTAAACCAGGCAAGTGTGGAGGGGTTTAGGTGGAGATTTGCAAGTTTGGATAGTAGTAGAGGATGAGACACAGTATCGAAGGCTTTGGAGAGATCTAGGAAGAGAAAGGAAATAAGTTTATTGTCTAGGGCCTCTGCAATGATACGAGTGAAGGAGAGGAGGGCAGTGGTGGTGCTGTGGGGTGAGGATGAAATCCATGTTGGATAGGGGTAAGTAAGTGGTGTGTGAGGAGGTGACTGAAGCTTGAGTGAATACATTTTTCTAATATCTTGGAGAGAGGGGACAGAATGGCAATGGGTCGGTAGTTTGAGGGGTCAGTGGAGTTTCCACCTTTATGAAGAGGGATAGTGAAGAAAGATTTCCAAAGGGTGGGGACAGTAGATTCCAGAATAGATTGATTAATTAGTATAGATATAGGATAGGCAATACAGTCAGCAGCAAGTTTGAGGAATGTAGGAGATAGATTGTCAGTGGAAGGAGAGCAAGGTTTTAGCTTGAGTAGTAGAGATTTGATGTAAGTAATGGGAACTGGCTCAAAAGAAAACAAAGTTGTGTTAGTGGGACTTGGAGGGGTGGATGTTGAAGTAGAGTTTGGCTTAGAGGTTACCAGATTTTGGATGGAAGAGATAAAGTGTTTATTCGGGAGGGTAGCTGTTTCCTGAGAGGAAGAGTCAGGGTATGGGGAGGGATTTCCAGGATAGGAGGATGTTGTTGAGAACTGACCAAAATTTTCGAGGATTGGATTTGTTGTTAAGCTGAGCAGAGCTATAGTATAACTTTTTGTCATTAGTTGTGTGTTTTTTGCAGGTTCCTCAGTTGCCTGTATTTTTGAAGAAAAGGTGGTTGTTTAGTTTTAGGCCAGGTTTTCAAAGCACAATCTCTTTGTTTCATAAGGGACCTGGTCTTTTTGGAGAGCCAGGGAGCATGATTTGATTTTACTCTGATCTTCCTAGAGGGAGCTAAGGAGCTTAGAGCAGTCATGAAGATGCTATTGAAAGTGTTTACAGCATCATTTAGGGGGAGGTGTTTTAGGATGGACCAATCTATGTTATGGAGAATGGATTTAAATTGGGATGAATTGAAAGTCGATAGTTTTCGACAGTCTTTGATAAGGTGGGGTTTAGGAATATGGGAGTAGTGTCTTAAGATGGTGGTAGGGAGATAACCACTGATGGAGTCAGGTAAGGTGGTGGGATTATGGTATTGGTGGGGGGAACTGGTAAGGATCCAGTCTATGATGGAGCTGGAAGTGGGATTTTTACAGAAGCGAGTGGTAGATGTTATAAGTTGGGGGAAGCCGTGTAGGTGGATACTGAGTTGGGGGGGGGGTCAGTTCAGTTGTGAGTTTGGACCAATCAATGTTGACATCACCAAGGATAAATGTCTCATATAGTATGTTGTGGGAGAACCAGGATAGAATGTTTTCATGAATGGGCAGATTGTTTCCAGAAGGAAGGTAGATAGAGGCAATTGCAAGTTTTTTGTGGGGATTCAGATGGCAGTTAAGGATGATGACTTCAGCTGGGAGGAAGTCAGGAATTGGGGAAGGGTATGGTGAGAGGTTAAGGTTGTTTAAGTAGAGGATGGCCATGCCACCACCTTTTTTTACAGGTCTATCGGATCGGAAGATATTATAATCTGGTGGGAGTATTTCACTATGTGAGACTTGTGGCTTGAGCCATGTTTCAGATAGGGAGAGGATGTGAGGGGTATGGAGAGCTATTCATGAGTGCAGCTCAGTTACTTTATTTGCTAGACTCTGAATATTCAATGAGTAAATAGTTAAGTATTTGGATGGAGATGATTGTTGTGACTGAGGTTGGTGACTGTTAGAGGAGTAAGATGGGGGCAGTGTAGAGGTAGTTTTGGGGAGAGAAGAGGGGCCAGGGTTGGGATGGATATCTCCAGAACAAAGTATTTTTTTTAGTGAGGAGAGTGTGTGTAGTAGATGCTAGATGGAGTTTGTATTGTTTTGTATAGCTTTGACTTAGCTTTGTGGGAAGGTTTAAAAATCTGTATTATGGATAGTTTACAAAGACCTGAGGTAGATGTAGTAAAGAGATTATGGGAGATAGTAAAATATGAAGTAGTTGGGTATATGTTGTATGAGAGAGAAGCTGGTGAACATAGGAGTGGGTCAGAGAGACTGGAGTGGCAAGAGGTGGAGATAGAGAGAATAAGCAGTTTAGAAGATATTAGAAAATAATACATGTTGGAATAAAATATGGTCAGATAGAGTAGGTAGAGAATAAGTAGTGTAGAAGATATTAGAAAATAATACATCATGGAATAAAATATGGTCAGATAGAGTAGGTAGAGACAGGGGTATTGAGGAAGTGGTGTTGACAAGATTGACAGATTAGTAAGGTGGTTGTGGCAATAGGCAGGAAGTGGAATTGTAGTGGCTAGTGGGACAGGAATGTGAGGGATAGTTAGGTATAAAGGAAATTTAATGGGGTGGGTGGGAATGGGGGTAGGGTAGGGGAGCAAAGTGAGCCCAAGCGTAGCAAGGGCGAACGGAGTGGGGCTAGCACCCTGGTCAAGTTGAAGTCATAGAAACAATCAGAAAAAGATAGTGAAAAACTAGCTTGAGAGACAAGGATATAAAGTTTCTAAAGGTATAGTCACCAGAAATAAAAAAATAAATAAAATATGAGCAGAAGTAAGCTTACAAAAGGACACTGGCCTCAAGCTATACAAGTAGATTTACTTGAAGCAAACCCAGTGTTGTATGGTTAAAATAAGCTACAACAGAGAAGGGCGTTGGAGGGGGGGAGAGAGGTATTGCTAGCAACTAAAAGCAGGGCAAAAATAAAATTAAGCTACACTTTTAACAGCATCACTACAGCAGTTACAAACTCAATACATGAATACTCTGCCCTGTTTTCAAACACTGCTTGCATACGAGAATACATCTCCATAGTTTTCCGCTTCTTAGGAGATGGAGGATACCCTGCCTTTAACTGAATTCCTCACCTCATTCACTCTGTTCTGCTCTTGTAGTAACACATTTAGAACCGCAGGAATATCGCATATGCATTTGCCCAGTAAACACCTCAATCGCCTGTGCCATCCCTCTATGTAGTTCTGCGTGCGAGGCAAACCCAACTCATTTAATGTTGACACGTTCCAAAATGAGATTGGAAACATAGGAGGAAACCTATTAGGACATGCATTTCTTGTGTAATGCTTTCTCGGTTGACCTACAACATACGTTTGAGAAGTATGTCAAAAGTTCTTTACCCTCCACATGGAATGTCTCAGATAGTGTGTTAAAAGCAAGAAGAACTGCATTTTCAGACAGAAATTATAGTGCAATCAACTTTTTAACTTCTAGTTGAAAAGTGGAAGTGTGTCCATAACGCGATGCTAAACCTAGTGCTTGCACTTTGCGCCAAACACTCTGGGCAAAGTGGAAGAAGCAACCTTTACCAATTACATCAGCAAAGTTATGCTTTACGCTCTTGATAGATGCTATCTCAAAGTCTGTCATAATAAACTTTACTGTTGACTCATACTTAAGTAAGTCTAGCAAAGAGAATAAGCACTCCCATAAATAGTTGTATGCCTTGAAAGACTTCCTGGACATCAACAGTTCACTAAAGGCACACTTTTACAGTTTCCACCACAGGATATTAAAGCATGTATAGAATATAACTGCCTACAGAGTCGTCATTTGGTCAGAAAAATGCCAAGCGTAAACCAGACAGTACTTTAACATAAATTTTGTAAGCTGTCCTTAGTGCTAAATATAATAACATGCACATTATTTTGCAAATCTACCATTCTCTAAAGTGGCCTTCTTTAAGTGACAACTGTGTAGTAGCTACCATACCTAAAGTACTGCCTACAGACTTGTGTTTTAATAGCTTTTGTTTCCTAACACGGTTTACTTGTTGCAACATTGACCGTCTTGACGGCAAACTTACTGTTGTCTCTACAGAAGTTGAGGCTACATCATCATCTACCAACAAAGCAGGTGTACTCCTGGACACCAGAGCAATTTCTTTCAGTGCATAACAGGCTCTATACCTTTCTTTCAGTGCATGACAGGCTCTATACCTTTCAATTTCAGTAACATCTGAAGCGCGATCATGTCCCACAGATTTCAATAATACCTCACCACCCACTTCCTTTTCTGTTACTGCTCTACCCTTGCATTTGAATAATGACTTAAATCTACAGCACCAGTACTTTCTTTTACTACTTTCTCGAAGTTATACAAGTACCCATCGATAGACAACATTGCTTTATTCTTTTGAGACGTAACTTGTCTCATACATATTGCCTACAAAACCAGTGAGTTGCAAGCCATAATCTACATTAGACAGTGCTATCACACACACAATACGTCAGTAAAGACATGGCTATTTAAATAAACTGAGTACACACTTTAACAGCACAACGTCAATATACACAATTGCATACCAGTAAGATGTTATGCACGTTTACAGTGACATGCATAATGGTTATATATAAAAATGTACATATTTGATCTTTTCATGAACACATAGGCTCATAGGTTGGTACTGAGCCATCTGCCCGAAGGCATATATTAGCCCAGCCACATTGTGTGGTATTCACCGCCCCTTTAGTAGTTCCCTAGACCCTTGTACTAGCAGTTAGTACCCTTGGCCCCTATCTAGTAGTGCTGTTGGTGTGATCCCCGGTGTGAACTTTGTTACCCATCCACTCATCAAGGTTCCTCTTGAAGGGTGATAGCGAGGGGCTCTGTCTTATGTAGATAGGGAACCTGTTCCATAGTAAGGGAAGTCTCTGCGAAGGGAATCTATCCCTCCAGCATGTTCTATTCATTGTTGTGTTGAGGTTTATATCCCTAGAGAGTGTAGCTCGAGTAGATTTGGTTTTGCTAAGATGAAGCATGTTCAACAATTCTGGGTTGGACATGGCTCTGTACGTTAGACAGAGATCGCCTCTGAGAAACCGGTATGCAACAGAGAACAGTCTTAGCTTTTTCAATCGTGCTGCATAAGGAAACTGTTTGAGGCCAGTAATTCTCTTGGTTAGGTACCTCTGTGGTCTCTCCAGCTGCTGGAGGTGTCTAGCCAGGTACATTCCAATTGGTGCACTGTACTCAATAATGGGTCTAATAAGGGAAGAATAGAGGGGCACCATTACATCCTTAGATCTTGATGTGAACCCTTTCATGATCAGATGGGTCACATAGAAGGATTTTCTAACCACTTTGGCAACATGGTTATCAAAGGAAAGCTGGCTATCTACTTGGGTCCCTAGATCCCTTATTTCTTCTTCAGATTTCAGGGGATTACCTCCTGTGTTGTAGTTTGCGGGTACTCTGTTTTTTCCAAAGGAGATTACTACTCATTTTTTTGCATTTAGCTTGAGACCATGGCTTTGACACCATGCACCAGTCTCATTTAGGCCCTTCTGGAGGATCTCCATGTCGGCCAGAGACTCTATTATAGCACCCAGTTTGCAGTCGTCCACAAACTTAGTCAGCCACAGCCCTTCTGTGCTTGTCTGTACTTCTAAGAAGTATATGCCAAACAGGAGGGGCCCCAGGACAGAGCCCTGAGGTACACCACTCGTTACTGGTCTGGATTCAGACATAGATCCCACTACTCTTACTTTATGAGATCTGTCTGAGAACCAGTTTGCGATCCATCTTGTGACATAAGGGTTTATGCCCAGGCTGGTGAGCTTATCAATAATACCCGAATGGGGAATGGTGTCAAATGCTTTAGCAAGGTCAAGGTAAGCCGTGTGTACCTCCTTTCCCTTATCTATAGCCTGAGTAACTGTCTCAAAGAAATCCACCAGGTTCAGGAGGCATGATCTGCCCTTGACGAAGCCGAACTGTGTGGGGTCCAGCGACTGGAGGTTCCCAATCTCTCCATTTATGAGTTCCATAATGATTCGCTCCATAGCCTTACAGATCAGACTGGTCAGGCTTATTGGTCGGTAGTTCCCAGGGTCAGTTGTGGCCCCACCCTTGTGTAGCGGGACCACTATTGCCGTGCACCATTCTCTGGGCACATATCCTGTGGAGATGCTGAGACTGAACAGGGTATTAAGATGCGGGGTTAATTCCTTTTGGAGCTCACGTATGACACAGCCTAGGACACCATCTGGTCCCATGGAGGCAGTGTTTTTAGCTTTAGATAGAGCCTTGTTAACCAACGTATCAGTAATAATTGGACTTGCACAATCCCCTGGAATGGTAATAGGCCCTGTAGGTGGTGGTGGGGGGGGTTTGCACTGAACCTGTCAGCCAAGATGTTGGCAATGTGGCAATGGCAGAAGGGTCAGTGTATTTTGTTCCATTTTGTACTAGCTCAGAACAGACCTGAGCGTTGCTATTTAGGTTTTTGACGTAGCCATAGAAGGCCTTATGGTTATCCTTGGCAACTTTCTTTTCAAAATTAGCTTTAGTTGACTTGATGAGGGCCCTCAATTTCTTACTAATGCTGATCAGGGATGATTTTTCTACTTGAGATTTGGCCTTTTTTTGTATAAGTCTCCACCTTTTATTGTAAAGTTTGCTTATGGCCGGGGTCCACCAGACTTTCTTTTCAAAATTAGCTTTAGTTGACTTGATGAGGGCCCTCAATTTCTTACTAATGCTGATCAGGGATGATTTTTCTACTTGAGATTTGGCCTTTTTTGTATAAGTCTCCACCTTTTATTGTAAAGTTTGCTTATGGCCGGGGTCCACCAGACTGGTTTCTTCTTGCTTGAGGAAGGAGTCTTGGTTTTATTTGGGATAGCATGGTCCATGCAATCCTGAAGATGCATATAGAGTGCCTTGGTGTAGGATTCCGCATCCTGGATATCATTATCCTTCTGCAAGGGAATAGTGAAGCTTTCCACTTTGGATGCAAGTAGTTTGAAGTTTTCTTTGGAAAGGTTTTTGACTGTTTTTTTTGACTGGGGGAGGTGGAGGGGTGAGGATGTCCAGGGTTATCAGTTTGTGGTCGGATCTGACCAAGGAGGGAGTGATAACAGGTGTGGTACAGTAGGCGCCCATATTTGTGATGATTAAATCCAATATGTTGTCCCCTCTAGTGGGGGAACATACTAGTTGTTCAAGGGCATTTGAATTTATAAATTCTATGAATCACTGAGCATAGGAGTTGGAACATTGGTAGTTCGCCCATACTTAAATAGCACTGACGGCAGCTCACCTGTACGTCAGACGTCATCATCCTAAAGTTGGCCAACTATTACTTTTCGAAAACTCTTACTTCGCTGTTTTTAGCATTTGTTGTACTCTGCGTTCGATATTTAGGGGTCAGGCATTACTTTTTCGATGATATTATTATTCGATAACATAATATAGACCCAAAACACGAGTGTGAGTACAATGGAGAAATTGATTATATGCTTCTGTGCATGTCTGTGTGTGCACGTATATATACAGAGAAATAGTGACTTCACCTCCCAATCTGCAGTTAAATATTTTTCATGTAAATAACTTCTTTAAAGTATCTGTATTGTACAATGCATCAAAATTGTTAAGTTGGTACAAAAAGACTCACTTTAATTTATGTGAGTGGCACAATGAACTTAATTGTTGAAATATTCAGACGTTTCTGTTATAAATTTATAAATGCTTTTGCCTTAATAGATATTTTGCACATTGTCATAATAACCTTGTATAAGTACCCATGGAATTTTTCTCCACAAGTACCTGTTAAAAAGGTGTTTTAATTCCCAGATGGACTTTCCAGAAAAGCAAATACAAGTAAAACAATGGTAATGGTGGGACTGAAGGCCCAGGTTCACATATATGCCATTTCTACTTCCAATTCAGTCTGAAATCCTACTTCCAATTCAGTCTGAAATCCTAGCTTTTATCACACTAAACTTTCAGCAACATAGCCACTAGATACACAACCCAGTAATGAGAGCAGATAAGGCAGAGTATAGACAAACTAACAAGCAAAATAAGAGTGAAATACTGTTTCATTAATCAGTTTATTGATCTCGGAGCCCTTGATTGTGGCATTCATGGATTACATATGAAAATATGGTAAGGAAAATAAATGACATACAGACTGCATGGGAAGACTAAAAGCACAACAAAAAGATCATACAAGATGTTGCTGAAGTATATAAAAGACTGGGGGGTCAAGTTTATGTAGCATTTCCAGTGCAACACTTGGAAAATCAAAGGAGAAAATGGGCTTGACAAAGTACACTATGATGCTTCTTAAACGTTCAGTGCTTTAATTAACATACTATACTTCCTAAGTAGCGTTGTCGCCTCGCAGTAAGACGTTGTCCTGTTAGATTCTCAGCTAGAGCATCTTCTGTGGGTTGACATGCGTGAATGGGCGTACCTTCGTTGAAGGTTGTGCGTCAGGGCCGGCAACTCGGCACGTAAAAATCTACTGCCAATCATTAGCAGACTGGAGTTCCACTGTGGCGACCCCTAACCGGGAAAAGCCGAAAGACACAACAACTTCCTAAGACTGTGCAGTAGGTGGAGAAAACAGATGATGATTTGAATTTGTGCTGTGCATTGCCTTTTTACCACTGTATAAGGGGAAAATGCAGACATGCATAGAACATACTGAAAATTCAGCATCTTTGACAGCCATGTTGCGCCCGTTTAACTAGCACTGTGTTCATGTTGGTCATCAAACCATTGTACTGAACACCCTTAATGTGTGGCAGTGCTAATGTTGTAGGTTTCCAAAGAATGCATGAGTCGAGCTTTGTTACACAATATAAAGAAATACCATGTGGAAAATAATGTGTTAAAATACAGAAAGACATCTATTTAATATTCAGCAATTTATGGTCAACTTCAGCTTGTAGTGATTGAGGTAAAAAAAAAAATACCTGTAGCACAAGTTCAGTTGTATCAGATAGAAATAAATCAAGAAATGAGATAAAAACATTTTATACTCCCAACAATTGTGGAGTTTGCCATGGGTACTCTGACATATTAGTGAGTGGTCAGAAGATTGTCCCCCCTTTAGTAGCAGTAAGCATCGCTAAAATATCTACATACTCACACCAGATAATTACAGAACTGTCGTCAGACAGTAAACTGGGGACACCATGCAAAGAGAAAAACAGAAATACAGAAGAGTACTTGAGCAAAAGAACATCACTGATAATGTAATTCAAGTATAGTTAGCCATGGGGAAGTGAGCCAAAAATGGAACAGAACATAAAAAGAAATTGCATAAAGTAAAATTAAGGTACTTGCGTATTACGGCAACCAGATTGTCGTGGTTGCAAAATGGCCATACTTTAATAGGAACGACTGCATGAAACACTGTAAGGTGTGAATCATACTCCGCTTTGCATTAGCAAAAGTATGAATTAGCTGCAGGAACAGAAAAAATGCCAAAATCCTATTACAGACTAACGCTTGAATTGTCAGGGATGCCACATTACTGATGAATGCAATGTTTGGAGCGTGAGGAACGAGTCCTTCATAGAAGAACACGGACACAGGAATTAACTGGTAAAGTAATAGTTTGTCACAAATGTGTGAACATTCTTGAAAACAAACACTGCAATAAAAAACTGCCATAACTAATGGTTTTAAAAAGTGAGGGTGGATTATGTTGACAGTAGCTTGTGGGTTCCTTTCTCATGGAAGAAGTTGGCACTTCTGATTTTGCACTGTTTTGTAATGGTGGCATGTTTGGGAAAATGAAATACTACTGAAGTGATTTGATTACTACAGTGACAATGTTCATTGCTCATTCCATAGTTTTCTTTCTATGTGGTTTGTAATTTTTCAGCAATTGCAAAACAATGTGTTTTACGAGTCATACGACAAAAATTTACACAGCTGTGATTACCAAATGAATTTATGACCATCACTTGACAGCATTTGCTGGCCCAAAGAATGAACGTTCAATGGACATACTTGCAGGAAGCGACATGGTGCCAGTAAACACCATTAAGAAAGAACAACCGTATGTTTTGCACATTGTACTGATAGCAGTCCGGAAAATAAACTGTACTGGTAAAAAACTAAAGAACACGCACTATATTACATTTTAACAACATTAATGAACATCTGTCATGATCGAGAACCAACCGCTATTACCGCAAAAATATGGATGCGATAATACGCAAGTACCAAAATGTATTTTGTTTACCCTTTGTTTGACAGGATTAGCCCCACTAGAATAGTAGGCTAGACCCGAGCTGGTATTTATACTACTTGGGGAAATTTGGCCAAGGCAAACTGATCTTCCCCTCATTGTTTCAAAAGCTGTTATGGGATCTTGTACATCCACCTGAGCTACCACCAACTTAGGCAGATAAGGCCTCAGTTTGACATCACATCCACAAGATGACATACTCAGGAGTGCAGCATCAGCAATCCATCTACCTGGTGTGGGAATACAACAAACTGCCTTCTGCACACTGCTAAATACATAAACACAATAGAGTTGGGGGGGATACATTTCCAGTCCTTTCCTTTTACTGTGCTATCGTCAATGAGTCAGGTTTGTAGACGACTGATTTTCCTTTACTTTAAACACATTATATGGTCCAAGCAACAAGAACAGGTAGAAAATACAATAGCATAGAACATCTGTGCCCAGGAAAAATAGTTACTTAAACTTAAGGACTAGAGAAAAGTGGGAAGACATAACATCTATTACAAGACAAACCAAAAATAAAGCTTTTTCTATAATATTCAGGTAAAAAAAAATCTTTCCTCTACAGGCCTTTTCTGAGGAACAGAAAAGTCGCTTCCTTTCTAGTATCAGCTGTTGCTCACGGTTTACTATCAAAATGTAGAATTAACTTTGGTGAACAAGGAAATGTCTAATAGCTGCTGGCCGATTCCCATGTTGCTGAACATTAATAGGGTAAGATTTCTTACAAGTTCATAGGTGTGTACTAGGCTAAGGGCCCTGGAGCCTTTACAAGCCTAGCCCATAAAGCTCCCTGGCATTGTGCTGCCTGACGTTAGTTCCCAGTACCTCTATCAAAGTAGAGCCACTGGAGTGATCCCCAGGGTGAAATTTCTATTACCCATCCACTCATCAAGATTTCTCTTGAAGAGGGACAGCGAGGTGCTCTGCTTGACATGTATGGGAAGTCTATTCCAGAGCATGGGCAGTCTCTAGCATTTTTAACAGAGCTGGGTCAGACATGGCTTTGTAAGTCAAGCAGAGATCGCCTCTAAGTAGGCGATATGAGAGAGAGAATAGCTGGAGTCTTTGGAGTCTGTCCGTGTAAGACATGTGTTTAATCCCTGGGATCCTGTTTGTGACTTAATTCTGTGGTCTCTCCAGCTGTTGTAGGTGTCTAGTGAGTTACATGCCAAAATGGGGCATTTTACTCGATGATTGGTCTAATGTGGGAAGAGTATTTAGAGAGACGATAACCTCTTTCTTCCCGGATGCAAAACCCTTGGTAATGAGATGTGCCACATAGGACTTTCTGACCACAGTGGCAATGTGGTGGATTTAGGACAGCTTGCCATCAACCTGCGTCCCCAGATCTCTTATAAACACCTTCAGTGTTCAGTGGGCTCCCATCGATGTGCTAATTAGTGGGAAATTAGTTTTTACCAAAGGTGGTGATAACGCATTTTTTGGCATTAAGCTTAAGGCCATGGTTTCGACACCAGTCACTGGTCTCTGTGAGGACTTTCTGTAGGATGTCTGGATTACTTGGGGAGTTAATAATGGTTCCCAGCTTGCAGTCATCTGCAAACTTGGTCAGCCAGAGTCGCTTTGTGTTGGCATGGACTTCTGAGAAGTAGATACCGAACAGGAAAGAACCCAGGACAGATCCCTGTGGGACGCCACTCGTGACTGGTCGGCAGTCTGATTTGGAGTTTGCAACTTTCACACTGTGTGTTCTTTGAGCCAATCTGCAATCCACCTAGTGATATAGGGGGTGCCTAGTTTGGTGAGTTTATCAATAACAGAGTAGGGAATGGTATCAAAGGCCTTGGCCTGATCGAGGTAGAATGTATGCACTGCCTTACCTGCATCCAGAGCCCTGGTGACTGACTCAAAGTCAACTAGATAGAGCAGGCATGCTCTCCCTTTCACAAAGCCAAATTGCGTGGGGTCCAGAGTTTGGAGATTTCCTGTCTTTGTTAATCAGGTCCATAATGATGCGCTCCATAGCTTTACATATTAGACTCGTCAAGCTAATGAGACGATAATTCCCAGGGTCTGTAGTTGCTCCCCCTTTATGGAGAAGGATGACTGTAGCAGTGTGCCATTCGGTAGGGACAAAGCCTGAGGTAAGGCTGTGACTGAATGCCACTGTGCTTTCACTGATAGGAGCTCGATGTTGAGTAAAGATCATAGTACAGTGCAGACTGGGAAATTCATCCCTTTCGTTAATGTAGTGCGATCTCAAGAGTTGGAATATATACTTAGCAGAGAGTGTGTGGGGCGCAGTAGGACAGTACACAAGAAGTGCAGTCTGAGCATGCAGAAGTAAATGTCCAAAGAAATTTGGTGAACATAGCATTGATCACCAGAAGTACAATAAGAGAAAAAAAAACATAATACAATATTAAATACAATAAAAAAAGTTTAAAAAAAAGAATGGTCAAACTATGCACAAGGAGCTTGATACACATCAAGGTGGGCTAACGAAATGTTACACAAAAGGCTAGACAATGTCAAAGGGATAACAGATGACAGTGACAAGAAAGACAGGATAAATTTTAAGTTATATGTTCTGTGGTATTACATGAACATTTTGACTGAAAGACATGCTTTCAGCCGCCCACAAAATTTTGGATAAAACAAGCAGTCCTTGAGTCAGTGAGGTAGGGATTCACATAGTTTAGGGCCAAGAATACAGAAAGCAAAACTGGGTATATAAAGTTTGCATGGGGAGGTGGGCCTTACAACAGAGGACCAGAGTGGCCCAGGTTCCTTTGGTTGTCTATAGGGACAGGTATAATAGTTTTCAAGTTAAAGAGGGAACAGACTGTTCATGAAGCAGCTTGAATAACTGACAGCCCAGGAGGAGGTTAGCTCTTTAACTGGAAGTCAGTTAGCCCGGCCAAGTGTAGTGCAATGGCAATCATGACAGGGAGAATGTGTGACATGCCTACCATTTGATTTTAAATGCTTTACCGTGTTGAAGATTTTTTTAGCAGAGGCAGCAGCAACCACTGGGAGACCAAATTCAGGTTGGGGCCCCGTGGATGGATCTGGATGAGTTGGAAAAGGATCTCCTACTGCATCCAGAACAGGAAGGAGTTAAATTTTTGTGTGTGCTGTCCAGGTGTAAGCAGAGTATAAGAGAGTGGATTTTGCTGAAGTAATATTTTGTTTAATTCCAAAAAAAAAAAAAAAACAAGTTTGGTATACCTTAGGGGAAATGTACAACTATTAATCTATTTCAAAATACAAATACAGTCAGAATCTGCTTCCTGAATTACAAAGCAAATGTAACCAAAAAGCTGTCCAAATTGAAGACAGAGATTCTTTAAAACTTTCTGCTTTTCCTCTATGGTCATGTTCTCTGAAACTGCAAAGACCCTGTTATTGAAATAACTCTTAAGGTTTTTGTCTAGAATGTTGACAAAATGTCTACAGCTAGTAAGTATAAAAGGCTGGTTGTTTAAACATTAGTGCTTTCTCATTTTTAACAGATTCAAGACTGTTCCTGCACCTAACTCAAATGGAGCTACTTCTTTTTCATTATTGTGTGTAACTTACATATTTTTGCTGGTATTTTCAGTGCTTTGATCCTGTACACTACATCTCCAAATCCAAACATGAAAGCCTTACTAATCGGTATATCAACATCTGATATATTTTCCAGCTCATTCTGACTTGGTTTATTAATACAGATGTCAAATTATTTTCACTGTAAAAGCTGCATGTGCAGTATCAGAATCCTGTGTCAGCAGTTTTTACCACAAAAATTTCTGCTCTTGAATGCATCCCTGTGGCAAATATAATTAGGCTGCATTTTCTTCATCTTCGGATACTATGCCTTTCTCAGTTACCTTAACTTGATCACCTCTAAACAGTCTAATGTCCTGTAATAAATTCCATGGCCTACAGCATATTCTGGATCTTTTGTACACTTATCTAACGGAATCATATCCAACAATGATGGCCTCACTAAGCTCTTTTTTAGTATCTGCTTTGTGAAATATGCTGTGTCTTGGCTTATGTTAACAGCCAGTGCAGTGCCTGGTGCCCCCCCCCCCCAAAATGCATTTTAGGGTTGACTTTACTAAACGCAAAAATAATTTCAGTGCTTGCTACAAATGTAAAAGATATGATTTTATAGCAAGTACTGAAACATAAATGCTGACCTATCTTTTACATTTAAACATGCAGTATGTAACAGCTCCTGTCAGACATTTCATCTGGGAGCATACTTCCATATCCAACCACATCTCAGATTAAAATAATTTACATACTCTACCAAAGAAACTGCACTGTCTCCAATAACCAAATCAAGATTAGAATAAGACTTTTAAGAGAGTACCAAGTCTAAATATAGAAATGGAAATAAGCTGCCTGTGGTCAAATCCCCTGCTTAAGTCTCTATTGTAATGGCAAACCTATGACACGCGTGTCAAAGGTGACACCACAACATTCTGGGTGACACCACCGTTCACCAACACCCGAGTTACCAAATAAACTGCTTTTGCATTTGCTGCTATTGTGAAGTGCATTTGAATTATTTTGTGCCAGGAGTCAGTTCAATAAGACTGCTGCAAAGGTAAGGAAGTTATTAACCTCAAAAACTATTTTGGTATACTGTCTCGATACAGTCTGCAAAGGGCAGTGCTGACATTTTTTTTCTCTTTTGTGATTACATTTCTGCAAAGGGCAAATAGTCTGAATTTCTAGAAGTGTGCATTCCTCTCAACTGTCCCTCTTAAAACTGACAACTTTTTACACTTAATGACAAATTAGATTTATAGACCAATTTTACTTAAGAAAATGTATATTAATACACGTTCATTTTTTTTTTATGTCCGTGTCTCAAATTAATAGTACAAGTAGTTTAAAACTGTCCATGTCTCTTGCTTCTAGATTTGTTCCCGATTCTATTGAGATTTATCTGTGATGTAGAGAGCCATGCTGTTTTTATTTCATTTTTTTTGTTTTGTTTTTTTTGGGGTGGGGGTGACACACAAACTGAGTCAAGTTAGGCATTTTCCAACACGCCGAACCCAATTCGGCTGTATTGTGACGTCTTTGTTCTCCTAGTAAGTGACAGGGCAACTTCAATGGTGTAATTTATTCCAGCCCAATAACCAGTCCAGAGTCCAAATCATAATTGTTCCTGGTGTCTAGTGTGGCTTTCATAGGCCTTACTTTCATCAAACACAGGAGGGAAACTATAGCTGGAAACTACCCCATGCTACCAGTGAAAAGAATGTACGAATTATAGTGTTTAAGCCATTTTGAATGTGAGCTTTTGAACATCCAAGCTGCATAATCAAAATCACAGAGATATACAACTACAATTCACAATCTTAAACTGCCAGAAAAGTGCTTAATCACTGGCACAAAAGCATATACTGCTGAAAATGTCAAAGCAAATGCAAAGTTGATATTACAGTAAAAGTCTCCCACAAAATAGGTGCTTCTGTAAAAGATACAAACAAAGGCAGTAATTACAAGCTTAGCAAAAGTTACACCAAACACAAACTGAACAGGTGAACTATACAGTGTGCTCTGAAAAAAAAAACACAGTAACCTTGGTTAAAATCAGCAACCTGGGTCCCACAAAGCTAGCAGGGGAAGGAAACAAACAGCTAACTGCTCACTGATTTGTTTTAGGACAAAAGCTTGAGCAGGTCCACAGAAGTTAGCAATACTTCTGGTGAGACAATCATAGCAAAATTATACAAGCATTCTACGAGATATGACAGCAGTGCCAAGTTTCTGGAGAAAAACTTGTGTAACCATCTCAATGCCTATTATGGTACACAAAGGAAAAAGAAAGATATTACAAATTATTAAAAGAGCTGCACTTGTCAATGTGTCACTTTCTGGTTCTACCACCCAGCTCTCATCCTTTAGTAGGAAGAGATATAGAACACAAGCATCATGAGGGTCTTCATAGAACGTGAAGTCAAAGACTGGCTTTTTTTTTTTTTGGAGGGGGGAGTAAGAAAGGAAAGTAGTACATATATTTGGCAGCTGAAGTATGCTCTTAAACAACATAAAACATGGGTGCAGACTAGATTACATGCTTTATAGGATCTCTGCAGAGATTGTAGCTGTAGGATGCATGGCTGCTATAACTGTGACATAGTATTTATTCAAGGAAAAAGGGAGAAATACTGCAAACTCTGTACTAACATGAGAGGAACTGACAAAATCCAAAAAGACAGCATCTTTTTGTAAACAAACGTGTGAATGTAAAAGAACTGTAAATACTAAAAGTAGACAGTTTTATGAGAAATGCACAAATATTTTTATGATGTTTAAAGAAACTACTGGGGTCAGAGTAGTGACAGAATTACAAATTCAGAAGCCAGACATAAGGTATTTCTTGTGAGAAAATTACTGGAGTACTGGTTAACTAGATTCTATAACTTAACACTGCCTAGAAAAATGGTCAGTCTAGACAGAAGAATGAAAAGATATGGACAGTGTATACTGAGACTTCTCCTGTACTACAGCATCTAAGGACACAGTTTATAAACACACTGTTTACTTCTACAGTATCTTCCAAGTAGGCTTCACAGGCAACAACAAACAAATAACTTGACTTCCCTTGCTAAAAATAACATTTGAATTAAGTAAAAATAAGCCCACATTTTCCTACTTTTTACTACTACTGCCCCTTCACAGGGAAGACAAAAGAAGCTACTTCTTTCCATAAAAGGTTCTGAACCCCCACACTTGACTGAAAATTGAAAAACAGCACACCTAAAATTAAAAAAATCTCTTTAAAGTTTTAGAACAGTTAAACCTATAAATGTTGGCAGCAATGTGTCATACAGCAAAATAAAATACTCTGATCTGACCCGACTTCTAGGTCAAAATTTTTTTATGGTAGCAAAACTTCTTGAATCAAAAAAAAGGTGTGAATTGTTCTTTGTGTATATTTTTCCCTGGGCATCTTTCAAGAAAAAAAAATGTAACTAATGGCTATAGCACAATTTAATTTATTAGCACGTGTTGACTGCAAGACTAAAGCCAGGTACAGACCAAGAAGAAACAAGAGAGGTACTTAAACAGACTGAAGATAGCAACATTTTGAATCTCAATTGCATACCATTCAGTTATTTGCATCTTCTACAAAAGGAAGTAAGTACAGTCTACGTAAAGTTCACATTATCGACACTTGGTTATATAAATGTAGGCGCATTTTCAGTTTACAAAGCAGAGAAGAAAATGTGCATGCGCATGATGGGGTGATAAGAAAAACTTAGCTCAACCACTCATGCCCAAGTTTATACCACCACAAAACTTATGGGACCAATACATTTCTAATATTTCTGGGAGCATGGTTAGGTTTAAAAATGCCCTTTAGAGTTGTCAGCCCAGTATTCTCCTATGATCCCATGAGAAGAGGAGTAGTGGTTCATAGGTAGGTACTAGTCTATCGGCCCAAGGGCCTAAGTAAGCCTAGCCAACAAAGTTCCCTGGCTTACGCCAACCTAAGAAAGTTAACTTCCTGTGCCTCTGTCGAGCAGAGCCACAGAAGTGATCCCCGTGGTGTAATTCCCATCCACTCATCAAGATTTTTCTTGAAGTGTGTGTTAATGAGGAACTTTGCTTGACATAGATGGGTAGCTTATTCCAGAGTATGGGAAGTCTCTAGGACAGGAATCTATCCCTCCAGCAAGTCCTGTTTATTGCGGTGACAAGGTTTAGGTCCCTAGGGCATGTAGCTCGGAGGGATTAGGATTTCTTTAGGTGTAGCATGTCCAACAGCTCTGGGTTTGATACAGCTTTATATGTTAGGCAGAGATCGCCTCTGAGTAGGTGATATGCTACAGAGTAAAGTTGGAGTTTGATACTATCAGTGTAGGGCATCTGTTTGAGGCCAGTAATTCTCTTTGTGAGGTACTTCTGTGTAGCCTTTCCAGCTGCTGCAGATCCCTTGTGAGGTACATTCCAAAAGGGGTGTTGTACTCTATAATGGGTCTAATGAGTGTCGAGTAGAGGGGAACAATGACCTCCATTTTCCTGGATGAGAAACCTTTTGTTATGAGGTGTGCCATGTAGAAGGATTTCCTGACTACTGTGGCAATGTGATTATCAAAAGGAGACTATTGTCCACCTGGGTTCCCAAGATCTCTTATCACACATTCGGTGTTAAGAAGACTGCTGCCTATATGGTAGCTCATGGGTATAGAGTTTTTACCAAAGGGGATAACAATGCACTTTTTGGCACTGAGCTTGAGGCCATGGCTCTGACACTAGGCATC
Organism: Protopterus annectens; assembly: GCF_019279795.1. Classification (NCBI taxonomy): domain Eukaryota; kingdom Metazoa; phylum Chordata; order Ceratodontiformes; family Protopteridae; genus Protopterus; species Protopterus annectens. The sequence continues at coordinate 835,471,624 of NC_056743.1, forward strand.
TGTCTCAGTGAGGCCCTTCTGTAGGACGTCCTAGTTTGCAATCATCTGCAAACTTCGTTAGCCACAGGCCTTCTATGTTAGCCTGTACTTCAGAGAAGTAGATATCAAACAGGAGAGGTCCCAGGACTGAGCCCTGTGGTACTCCACTTATCACTGGTTTGAAGTCAGATTTGGAGTATGCAACTTTTACAGTGTGGGTTCCGTCAGTGAGCCAGTTGGCAACCCATCTTGTGACATAGGGATTTAAACCTAGTTTAGTGAGGTTTAGCTATAATTCCAGACATGGGGATTGTGTGCCTTGGCGAGGTTCAAGATAGGCTGTGTGAACCACCTTACCCTCGTCTATGGCTTTGGTGACTGCCTCAAAGAAGTCGACCAGGTTCAGGAGGCAAGATCTGCCTTTCACAAACCCAAACTGGGTGGGGTCCAGAGTTTGGAGGTTACCAATGTCTTTGTTTATGAATTTCATGATGATACGTTCCATGGCCTTGCAGACTAGGCTCGTCAGGCTAACAGGGCGATAGTTCCCAGGATCAGTGGTGGCTCCCCCTTTGTGGGGTGGGATAACTGTTGCTGTACGCCATTCAGTGGGCACAAAGCCTGACATGAGGCTATGATTGTACATGGTGCTTAGGTGGGTAGCCAGTTCGTTCTGAAGTTCATGTAAAACGCAGCCTGGGATGTTGTGTTTTTGACTTTACAGAGTGCTACTTTTACCTGTGAAGTTATGATTACAGGGACTCTGCATTCTTCCTCCTTTAGGGGGGTGAGAGGGGGGTAAAGTTAGCACTGAACCAATCTGCCAGGACGTTGGCAATATCAGTTGGTTCTGTAATTTTTGTGCCATTGTGCTGTAACTCACAGCAGACCTGGGTGTTGCCATTGAGATTCTTGACATAGCTATAGAATGCTTTGTGGTTGTCCTTAGAATCACTGGCAATCTTGTTTTCATAGCTAGCTTTGGAGGATCTTATAACGGATAACAGCTTCTTGCTAAGGCTGACCAGGGAGCTTCTCCACTCATGGGATTTTACTCTCTTTTGCAACAGTTTCTTCCTTCTGTTGTAGAGTTTATGGCAGGGGACCACGAGATTGGCTTCCTTTTTTTGGAGGATAGTGTCTTGGTTCTGTTTGGGATAGCACAATCCATGCACTCTTGTAAGTGCTTATAGAGTGCATTTGTGTAGGATTCAGCAGTCATAACTGTATTGTCCATCTGCATGGGTGTCATGAAGTTCACCACTTCTGTCTTAAGAAGCATGAAGTTGGCTTTGGAGAAATTTGTTTACCATGGTTTCCTTAAAGGGGGGTGGGGGCAGGATGTGGATATCTAGGGTGATTAGTTTATGGTCCGATCTGACCAATGAGGAGTTGACTTCAGGTGTGGAACACCGGTCACTCATGTTGGTAATGACTAGGTCTAGGATACTGTTGCCCCTGGTGGGGGTGTGGATAAGTTGATCCAGGGCATTGGAATTTATGAATTCCAGAAAGAGCTGAGCGAAAGTGTTGGTACATGAGTAGTTTTCCCAGTTAATGGTGGGGTAGTTGAAATCACCCAATATTAGGGTGTTTGGTTGAACCCTAATATTTTCCAGAATATCAAGAATAGAGGAGTGGGAATCCTGGGGCATGGTGGGGGATCTGTAGCAAGCTACAATTTGGATTGCAGTTTTTTACAAAGTTAGTTGCACTTGGATAACCTCGGCTGCATTATGCTGAGCAATTAGCCTAGAGGTGTGGATATCCTTAATGAATATGCACACACCTCCGCCTCTGGTGTTCCGGTCCAGGTTAGACTGCCGAAAAATGTGGTAGGAGTTATAGCCCGGTAATGCAGGAGTGCTCCCTGGAGCCTTGAACCAGGTCTCAGTCACTGCACAGGCATCGATGTTCTCCATTTTAAGGAGTACCTCGGGTGAGTGCATTTTGAGATTTAGACTTCTAGCATTGAGTAGCATTACCCTACGTTTTTGCTTGCATGTTCCTGTTATGGTGGTGAATTTGTTAGTTGAACCTTGCCTAAAAAAGGCACTATAGGGGCGGCAAAAGCCTTTGCCAGTATCCGGAATCCCAGGGGTGACAGGTGCAGGCCATCTCTGGCAAAGCATCGTGGTCTGTCGACCATGTCATCCCAGGCAAACAGATACTGGGATCCCCTCAGAATGACACCAGAAGCTTAGCCAATTGTTGAAGTCAATCATTTTGTCCTTGTACTGCGGTATCATTCTGGGCGATGGCAGGATGCTACTCAGGTTTAGGGTCATACCTGCCTGGGCTACAAGATCGGAGAGTTCTTCCATGTCTCTTTTCATGTAGTCCAGGGAGGTACATCTCAGGTCATTCACACCAACATGGACAATCACACAGTCATATTTGTACTTGTAGAGTGACCTGAGTGCATGGGTTATGTGGCGGATCTGGGCACCCAACAATGACCTTCTCCTTGTTTAGCCTGGTGAGTGGGACATCAGTGTGCCCGACTACAGAGTCACCTATGACTAGTGTGTTGGGTACGTCATTTTGCCTTACGGACTGTGGTTGAGTGGCACACTGAGTTTATAGGCTATGTGTCATTTGGGTTGTGTTGGTGTGGGAAGTTGTTTGTGTTTCTGCTTTAGAGGTCTCTGTTGCTTGGGCAGATTATTATTGAGAGCCTCCGGGAATGTTTTTGTGTTTCTATGTGGGGATTTTGGTGGTGTATGTTTGGTGGGACCAGGGTTGCCAGATTTCCAGCCCCCCAGGTAGGGACGAAAAAAAAACAGAAGGTCTCTCACGGCAAGTGAAGACAAAAAAAAAAGGTCTTCACGGCAAGTGATGACAAAAAAAAAAGGTCTTTAATGCGGAACACAGTTCCACATTAAAGAACTGAGCTCGCTCGGTAGCTCTGCACTAAACACGGAGCTTCTCGTGTTTAATGCGTTGCAGTTCCGCATTCAACACAAGTAGCTCCGTGTTTAGCGATTTTTGATTGGCCCGTATACCAGTATATGGGCCAATCAAAAAAAAAAATCGCTAAACATGGTGCTTCTCGTGTTTAATGCAGAACACAAGAAGCTCCATGTTTAGCAATTTTTGACTGGCCCGTATGCCAGGTATACAGGACAATCAAAAAAAAAAAAAAACAAAGCGGAGGCTGGCCGGGATTTAAACCGGCAGGGCGGGAACTCGGGATCAGGCTGCTGATCCCGGGACAGTCCCGCCCAAATAGGGACGTCTGGCAACCCTGGGTGGGACTATGTGATGAGTGTGGTGTGGTGCAAGTGTTTACCATCTCCTCTTGACTATCAAGTTCAGTCTTGGTTGGAGAGAGCTTTATCTCCAGTTTGGCTAGATAAGTGCATCTCTCACAGGTTAGTGTTGGGTGGTAGGAGGAGAGGGTTGTCTGCGTACATGAAGCAATTGCTATATTGCCCCAAGATGTCCAGATTCATCAGATAGACAGGAGAGAATACTGGGAGCTGACCCTTGGACATGTCTGAATAAAAAAAAAATATTTTCCTCTACACAAGTGAGGAAAGTGAGTACAACAGCTGTTTTTCTCTAAGCAAGGGAGGAATTAAGTACCAAAACGATTTTCCTATAGGTAATGACTAAGGGCGAGTGCTGTAGTAATTTGTAGTTTATTTAGTGCTTACAAGTTCTGAACAAGTGTTGAGCACAGATAAGCAAATTCAAGTGCTAAAACTAAGAATCTGTATCTTGTTGTAGATAGGCTACCTAGTGCTTACCACTCCCAATGATAAGCTAGAAGGCTTCCCTCCAACACAGAAAGGCTTGGGGCATAGAAGCTTACAGTCCTGGATGCATCAAATCTGTATCTGGATTAGACTAATTACAGGAAAGGCAAAACACAAGCTTGGAATTTATAAATATATATATATATATATATATATATATATATATATATATATATATATATTTTTTTTTAGTTAAGTGGGTAGAATTTCTCAAAGTTCTCTCTGTATTAGAAAGAATGAGCTAATGACAGTAGCAAAAACACTGTAATGCAGTACAAGCTAGCAAACAAGTGTGTAGCAATAATAAAGCAAATACAGTTTAAATGAATGCAGATAAGTTAAAAAATGACAAAAACAAGTTTATGAAACATCAAATAAGAGGACTTGAACACTTAAAAGCACAGAAAACAGCAAATTAAGGTAGAAGACAATTATGTAAGAGCAGCTCAAGAAACTTTAAGCATTTTTTTTTTATTTTGTGAAGAGGGAACAGAGCAGATTAAAATGCTATAGGGGATGTCCTTCCCAAGTGCTTTCTCTGTACACAGCGGAGGAGATGGGAATGGTTGGAGTGTCTGAAATCAAAATATGACCTCACTGTATTCAGCTGAGTAAGCAAATGAGATGGGCCCAGTAGGAGTGTCCAAAAACAGATTTACAGCAGGAGCGGGCAATTCCAAAACCACCAAGATTAACACAACAAGAACGGGGGAGGAGGGGGAGACTAACTGCAGCTAGAGACAGGGAGTACTATATTATATCTAACAATTATCTACAAATTTCTAATCTTAAATAAGTGCAGAGAAAAGTATACTTATATCAGCTTTTGTCAGTTGATTTATGCAGGTGAATCTCAGCAGCCAACAACTCGGACGATAGTGACCAGCAGTTGTGGTTTTGAAAAATAATAAAAATGATTATCGAAAAAAAAAATGTGACCAGCAGAGATTACAATGCAAACAGAAACCCTCAGGCTAAGTTAACACAATTTCAATGCATCCAAATGGCTACATTTTTTCACACTCCAGGCAGCTAGAGACAGGGAGTATTATCTCCCTGTATTATAACAATTATCTACAAATTCCTAATCTTAAATACGTGCAGAGAAAAGTATACTTAAATCAGCTTTTGTCAGTTGATTTATGTAGGTGAATCTCAGCAGCCAACCACTCAGAAGATGAGCAGAATGATTACAAAATGTGACCAGCACAGATTATAATGCAAGCAGAAACACCCAGGCTAAGTTAACACAATTTCAATGTATCCAGATGGCTACACATTTTCACACTTCAGGCAACTAACTGCAGCTAGAGACAGGGAGTATTATCTTCCTGTATTATATTATATATAACAATTATCTACAAATTTATAATCTTAAATAAGTGCAGAGAAAAGTATACTTAAATCAGCTTTTGTCAGTTGATTTATGCAGGTGAATGGAAATAATGCAGATGTCGGACTAGTGAAAATGAGTAGTCAAAATAAGCAGTGGACAGTGGAGAGAAAATAAACATGGCAATTAATACCATTCGAGTCGTGAGAAACTATACAATAAAAGTAGTTAAGTCAATGCATATAATTATATTATAAAATGTCTATGTCATTAAATTATGGATATAAACAGTCAACTCAATAATTACAGTTAATTAAGGCAACCTGTGAACATTACTTGCAAAGAGTAAAGAATACAAATATTTTAAAATCAATCTTTTTTTATGGTTATAAAAAATAACAGCTGTAAAAGATAGGTATAGTAAGAAAATGTTTCGGTAATAACATTAGCAGAGATGCACATTTTAGTTCAAGGTGACATCAACCATATGAAGCTGAAAATACAAAAAAAAAGTTTCTCACTGCACTCCAGTTTGAAATGTATTTAAGTTAAGCATGTATATGCACTCTTCCAATCCAAGTATAAAACATTTCATTTTTTATAGATATTGCAATAGTAGGAATATGTGTATGCACCATCTTTTATAAGTACCATAACAACTTGTCTGACACACAGCAACATATCAGTGTTCTTGTCACAAAAAAAACATGATCTTTTACAATCTTAACTCTTCTCTAGGATCTAAATTCTGAAAATCAATGCCAGGGGAGAGTCTGGTACAATGGTTACGGTCTTTACCTCACAGATAGTACGGAATTTAATTCAGACTTGTGGTTATTGGCTAAGCATGCCATAGTCTGAAGACTGATAGCTTAGCACTTACTTATGAACAGACACTTAATATCCTCTTGCACCAAATTCCAGTCCCCACCTGAAAATGTCTCTTCTCAAACAAGCCCAGTGCAAGCAAGCACTCACCATCAAGCCACATTAACTAACTTTGTTGGCAAATGTGATGATTAGGACACACCACAACGTACAGTAACAAGTGCTTCCCTGGCTGTGACATCTGCAGCAACAGAACCCAAGAGGTTGTCAACTACTTAAAGCTGAATTATGTAACATATGGTAAATGAAGTGAACAAGAAAGAGTGGCAGTCAGAAGCGTTACTCTTTGCTTGCTTTACTGAACAGCTATTAATGTGAAAAGTAAACGTTATACCAAATTAATGAAAAATAAATGTATATTAAGCACAACACTTGGTTTGTGGCATGGTTTATATATATAATAATGTGAAAAGGCTTACTACAGAAGAAAACTGCAAAAATGCCTGGGTAAGAACAGCAAATGTACAGGCAAAGCAACGGAGACAGTACAAGATATCAATGCACTTGCAGATTAGCCATGTTCCAATGTCACATGGAAGTTGAAATAATTTTAAGAGATGCTTCAGAACGTGTGTACAGTAATTTCAGTTTACTACTGTTTTGTAAATGCACATAAGCTTTTCTTATACTGTCTTTTGACTACCTAATAACGCACAAATATTTTCATGTTATCATACTGTACTTTTCCAGGCTGAATCTGAAAATGGTCCAATGAGATCAGTGCTCTAGCCTGATTAACAGACTGACACATAAATAAAGTAAGTTTACACGCGTATTCCTTCTATTACACAAGCACTCTAGACAAAAGGCATACAAATGGGGGCAAAGGACCAAAATCAGTGACAGACGTTAAATATTACTGTAATTCACTTAAAATGGGGAAAGCACAACAGGCTTTGCATTAATGCGCATTTTCTGTAATAGTATAAGAGCCTAATGTCTGTTTGGCATTACTGACCGCAATCTTCAAAGACTTACCAAAAAGTTTTACAACAAAGCAACAATATTAGGCAAAAATCAGAAACAGCTGAGGGGTAGGCTTTTTTCATATGCAGTATTTTCTTACTTGTACGACTTACTAAATACATTACCAACGGGGTACACACATGTGGGTTGCACAGCATATCCCCTTCCGTTCTTGACGGATGAGGGAGAAGCAGTTTAAGAGTGGTGCTCCAGCATCTACACACTCTAGACAGATGCACTGCCTGTAAATAAAGGGTGTTGTGTCTAACTGCAAGGGAGCAACTGTATATCGCCAGAACTAAAAAGGTCCTCCAGTCCGTGTATAGGGACTGAACACTGCACGTGGGTAACTTACTAGGTAAATACAGAATACAGGGCTAGACAGAGCTGTTTACATATTTTAATGTGCTTGGGGTTATCAGTGTGCACCAGTTAAGCATAGTATATGTAATCAAGGTGAGCATAAAAGCTTTGCCATTTGACCAGCGTGTGTGAATAGCACTGCCTGAATATGAATGCAAAGTGCATGGGTGTTTACAGTACATACAAAAAGGACAATCAAATGAGGAAAATATGTTTGCAATATTACGTCAATACAATCATTTTTCTTTCCCTGCCAAGACGATGGTCATTCAAGAAAACAACAAGCAAGAGCGAATAACTGGATAGTGGAGACCCACCTTAATGATCTGGGAAGCACCCAGGCAAGAAGCAGCAGAACAGCTCTTTGACTTGAAAACACAAAGAATAGAGCACCCACTGTCAGCTCCAGTTCAATGACAAATACAGCGACAGACAGCGAATTTCTGAAACAGGCCCAATCGACGAGCACCGTGACAGACTCCGTTTTAGTACTTCTCAGCTCAATAGCAGTGGGAAGCACAGCAGCTCTTGCCACGCAAGTACTTTTATGCTACCATTCCACAACTCGTACCTAGTTCCCGTTGTAATTTACACTGACTGCAAACATCGATGGTTAAGACAGTTTCTCCCTTCCAAATCTTCCATCCCCGAACCTTCTACAATGCCTTTATCCAAGGGCCAAGTAGCGACAAACCGTGGGATGACACATTACTTCGTTGGGACTGTAGAGGGCACACTAGTGTAAACTTTGTCGGAACACCGACCAAAGCTGCTAGCTATGAACTGTGTAAATTGGTATGATTCGGTTTAGCCGCGGAAAAGGTGATCTGATGGTAGTTGTGCAGTCGTGGTTTATTTTAATGAGCCAGTGTAGAAAGAAAAGACAAAATGTTGTGCTGGCTCGTCAGAAGAAAATGCTGGGACTCGTTAGTGATGTAACTTTTACAGAAGCAGACCAGAACTTCTGTGTTGATCCAGTAAAACATACTTTGAGTTCCAGCATTACAAATATACAAAACGTCCTTCACTAGAATCATTCAAATATAGCTCTCGTTTTCTTTACTCAAGAATTCTGGATAAAGGCAAAAACGTGAGGGTGCAATGGCCCAAAGTCAGGACATTTTAAATATTATAATTTACTTCATATTTTGTATCAACTCCTATTTTCAGAAATATAAAATGTCTAAAACTCTAATGCCTCGTATTGTTGACTGACTGCAAGTCTTCATTATTAAGTTTAACCATAAAAATACCAAATACAAAGATTTGGTTAAAATACTACACAACCTTCTACGCGTAATAACTAAAGCGCCAGGCCCACGTGTACTTGTTTTATATAGCTGCTCCACAACTGCGAGAATTCCATATTGGTAGTAATGACCTGACGTCATCAACAAACGCTGTGGACTGTGGTAGTGTGGTTAGTAAAACGGATGGGGGCAGGCAGTAAGTCTTAACTGAAAACTGCTCAAAACATTTCCACAGATGTTATAGTAAAACGCTGTAATAAAGTAGAGCTATATGTATTTAGTTTTGTAGTTTGCAGATTAATTTACTCGCTAATTATTATAACTGCAGAATAGCCGTAGATTTTGGGAAACACAGGTAAATGTGAAGCATACCTTGCAACTGTCCCTGGTTTTGACTCAGATTTTAGGTCCCTCACTCTTAATCCCGGTGATTGTTGGAGGGTGGTGAATTCGCCCTTAGAGTTATAGACTTCTTTTAGTAAATAAAATGTATATTAATTCAAATTCTCGTATTCTGTCAGTGTCTCACGTTAACAGTGCTAATATTTTAAAAGTCCCTGATTATTTCTAGATTTGTCCCTGATGCATACCTCTCAAGTGTACCTCATTACGAGGAACGTACTTCATTTGGGGTCTTAAAAAGTTCATGTTCCTATAAGTTCCACATTGAAAGAGTCTGTCACACATTCAGTGTTAGGAATTTTTTAAAGTGAAATCCACGGTAAATAGAAATTAATCATATTAATTCATTAAAAGATCTTTATAAGTAAAATCAGCGTATTTTAACCATTCTATGACCTTCCTAGTTGAAGTTGTTAGTAAGCCATTAGTATGTGTTCCACATTTTGCCAATTTGTTCCACATTATGAAGGGGAGTGTTCCTCATTTTGGAGATGGAAGGTTGAGAGCTATGCCTGATTGGTTTAGAGCTATGATAGTACAGTTGTGTAAAATCTTACCATAAGGGTAGATGTCCTTACCTTCACCACTGCAGTATTCCTTACAAATGGGATTCCCTGCTGTGAAGCCCTCCTTCCGCCAGTTTACCAAAGTCTACTGTTGCTTTAAGGTACGCTGAACATCACCTGCACACTCCTTGTATAGGGTAGGGCATAAAGGTGACATTCAGGCATACCATCCTCAGAACTGATTGCCCCAGTAGAAACAGCAGTCCAAGGAAAACCAAAGAGAACCTGTACATCCAAGAAGGAAAAAGACCAGGGGGATGGAGGGAGGGAGTGAACACTGCACCAGTGAAGGCAAGGACGTCTACCATTATGGTAAGATTTTACACAACTATACTATGTCCCTTACATTCACCACTGCAGTATTCCTTACAAATGGGAGAGTGCCAAAGCTAAAGAAGAAACTTGGGAAGAGGAAGCAGCAGAGCCCTCTAAGAAGCCATGAATAATGCATCAGCAAAACCAGCTCTAGGACTGGAGATAGCATCCAAGTGGTAATGTTTGAAGGTATGCACAGAAGTCCAGGTAGCAGCTTCAAGAATAGAATTAGCGTCTAAGCCTTTGAAAAAAGCACCAGAAGAAGCCACAGCTCTAGTGGAATCAGCCTTTATAGAAGAAGGAAGGATCTCATGAAAAGTGTAACAAAAGGAAATAGCCTTTGAAATCCAAGTGGAAATAGTTTGCTTGGAAAAAGCCAAACCTAAAGACCTAGGATGAAAGGAAACAAACAAATGGTCAGATTTTCTGATAGCTTTAGATTTATCCAAAAAAAATCTTTGCTGTCTATGCACATCTAAGGTATGCAGCACCCTCTCACTGTCGGATAGCAGAGAGGGGAAACAAGTAGGCAAATTAATAGAAAGTGACAACTCATTAACCACCCGTATGAAAGAAGGATTAGCATGCAAGGACACTCTGTCCTCATGAAATATCAAAAAAAGGTGGACAAGCCATAAGGACTTACAACTCAGACACCCATCTGGCAGAAGTAAGAGCTAACAAAAGAACCGTCTTCCAAGAACAATGTGACAAGGAAGCTGAAACAGCAGGCTCAAAAGGAGCCTGAATCAATTTTTCCAGAATGAAATTCAGATCCCAGGGAGGAGGAACAAGCTTCCTGGGAGGTCTAATATTAAGGACACTTTTAAGACATTACTTAGCCTCATCTAGGAGCTAATGGGGGAGTTAAAGGTAGACAAGCAGAAAGAGCTGATAAGTGGATATTAACAGAAGAATAGGCCAAACCAGCATTGAGCAACTCAACCAAATAAGCATCCACAGAAAGTGGGTCCAAGTCATGAGAAAGACACCAAATAGAAAGCGTCTTCCATTTAGACAAGTAGGATTTCCTAGTAGTAGGTTTCCTGGCCTCTTGCAGGACCTGCAGCACATCCTCAGAAAAAAAAGATGTCTATGAGGGATCACAAACCTATCACCCACAGTGTCAGCTGAAATATGAACAGATGGGGATGGATGAGACCCCTTGTCTTCTGTGAGGAGATCCACCCTGTGAGGTAACTTGTGATGACTGTCTTTGGCTAGATGCAGACGTGGAGGGAACCAGTGCTGTCGCAGCCAAAAGGGAGTCACCAACAAGATTTTGGGAGCATCCTGTTGAATCTTGAACAGGACTCTTGGAATGAGAGGAAGTGGAGGGAATGCATAAAGAAACATCCCCTTCCAAGGAAATGAGAGGGCATCCACCTTCCATACCAGAGGAAAAATGGTAAAAAAAATGGATGGAGCCAACAGACCAATGGTTAAAACAGTGTTCGGACTGGCAGCAAACAAATTCTGAGGATGGTATGCGTGACTATCACTTTTATGTTCTACCCTACGCAAGGAGTGTGCATGTGATGTTTAGCGTTTCTTAAAGCAATGGTAGACTTTGGTAAACTGGCCGGATGGTGGGCTTCATGGCAGGGAATTCCATTTGTAAGGACTACTGCAGCAGTCAATGTAAGGACATCTGAAGAAACAGCTGCAACCATAATGCTGTGTCTAAAATGTAGTCTGTAGCTGTTGACGTACCTCAGTCTCATCTATATCTTATGAAGACATTATACCTTATGGACAACATTGAAAATTCATATTTTCTGCTAATCAAACCATCTGTCTCACAAAATTTACTTGTTTGGGCAGACTAACAAATTGTAACCTCTTGTTTTCCTTCTCTGAGTTAAACTACATGTCTCTTGTACTGTGACAGTGTGATTATGCAAGCAATAATGGGTGTGGATTACTGTGGAAATACTGCCCACTTAGGGGTGTTTTGAGACCCGATGCAGACATTGACTCTACTACCTTCTCACTTACCACAATTCCTACCACCATTTAAAAAAGAATATTCAAAAACTTAAACCCATCTCTCTTGCAGCCGATAACCTACTAAAAGAATATCTCAAATTAGATGCAGAACCCATTTCATACCCAATAAATAAAGTTATACATTGCTCTTTCCGAGAAGGAATAGTCCCCACACCCTGGAAACAATCTGTTATTCCTTTACAGCATGGTGGCAAACAATATGAATTGACAAACTACAGACGTACAGCAAACCTGTCTGCCCAATCTAAAATACTTGAAAAATATGTTCACATACAATTGATCAGCTAACAATGAATGTTACTTTCCACAAAACAGCATGGATTTAGGCCAAGCCATTACATAGAAAAAAAGTTATGTACTCACCATAACTTTCCATCCGTATTGTCCATTTTCATTCTTCATGAACTGTTGGGTTTAGATCCAGTCATCGGATCTGACTTGGCCTCTTCTTCCAGATCGTAGAACAGAAAATCTGGAGCTCTTCCCTTTAACCATAATGCCCTAGTTACCTTACATACCTCAAATCTAGTTTGCTACCCATAGACCTACAGAGTAGTGGAAAATCAGGAAATAATGGAATCTGTGGCTCAAACAAAGGATTAGTGGTTCCTCCAATATCCTTCAATATTTCAAGGAGTAAAGCAAAGGAGGGAGTTGGTGGGAGGGAAGTTTAGGAAGAATGAAAATGGACAACACAGATGGAATGTTATAGTGAGTACATAACATTTTTATCTGATGTCATTTTCATTCATTCCTTAACTGTTGGGACAGAGTCCCCAGCTACCTAAATCCCATGAGGTCTCTATGGAAGGATATTCCTGAGTGCAGCTGAGCCAAAGGCTGCTTTTCCCCTAGAGACCACATCAAGTTTGTAATGAGCAATAAAGGTATGGGGATTAGCCCAAGTTGCAGCTGCACAAATATTATTCAAGGAAGTTCTAGACAAAAAGGCTGAAAAAGTTGCCATAGACCTGGTGGAGTGGGCTTTTGGTAGTTTTGGTAAAGGAAAAACCCACATTTTCATAAACAAAGGTAATACAATCAGTTAACCATTTGGCTAAAGTCGCTTTACAAACTGGTTTGTTTAATTTTGATTCAGAAAATGAAACAAATACTTGTTCGAATTTCCCTCTATTCTTTGGTTCTTTGAAGGTAAAAATGCAACTGGCTGTGGACATCCAATATATATAATGCATATTCTCCTTTGTTTTGAGAAATTTGGAAAGAAGACTTGAAGGTTGATAACCTGATTAATATTAGAGTCTAACATCACCTTAGGTAGAAAGGAAGGAGAGAGGGAGACTCTATCTTTGTTAAAAATTAAATGAGGTTTACAAGAAAGAGCCTGAAGTTCAGACACTCTTCTAGCAGAAGTAATAGCAACTAAGAAAATAGTCTTTCAGGTCAAAAATCTTAGTTCAGGCTTAGCTGATGGTTCAAAGGGGAGGTTGGGTTAAGGCCTGAAGAAGAACAACATTTAAATCCCAAGGAGGAGTAGGATCCTTTAGGGGAGGTATAAGTAAATATGTTCCTCTTAGAAAGGTTTAGCAAAGCTTGGAGGAAGCTAAGGTCGAGTTATTTACTCAAATATGAAAATTGGAAGTGGCTGCTAACTGTACTCTGACAGTTGCAAAGCTTGCCCTGTCACTGAAAATCATAGCTAAAAAGTCAAGAACCTTAGAAATCGGTGCTGAAAATGGCTCTAAATTATTTTTATGAGTCTAAAAAACCAATCTTTTCCATTTATTTTTGTAGACTTTTCTAGTGGAAGCTTTGTGGGATGATAACAGAATGTGACACACAGGGAGGAGAGCCTGGGCTGTCTAGCTATCAATGGAACTGTAGTCAACTTGAGGCCTGAAATGTTTGCATGAGGGATGTCTGTGGGGTGAGGCAGTAGGTCTGGAGTTGGATCCAGAATCTAGGGTGGATGTAGACGATGAGGCCAAACAAAGGGAAACCAGATCTAATGAGGCTGGTACGGGACAATGAGGATAACGTGGCTCTTCAATCGAGAGGCTTTCTGTAGAAATTTGGGTATTAGGAGTAATAGGGATAAGCATAAAGGATACCGGAGAGCCAAACGTGAACTAGAGCATCCCTCAGGGGACCCCCCCCCCCGGGAGAATCAGGGCAAAGAACCTGCTACACTTGCTTTTGAGAGGAGATGCAAAAAGATCACAGCATGGTTAGCCTTATCAACGAAAAGTCTTCTCCGCAACCTTCATGTTGAGAGACCAGTCATGATGCATTAGACTAGACCTGCTTAACTTGTCAGCAATTATGTTGGACTTCCCCTGGAATGTGCTTATCAGAAAGCAACTGGATGAGATCGCCCATTGCCATACTCTCATAGCTTCTCAACAAAGAGGGTAAGATCTGGTTCCCCCTTCTTTGCTGATATACCAGACCATAGACATATTGTCTGTCTGAATAGCAACAGTCCCAGTTGGGAAAGTGTCTTGGAAGGCCTGCAATGGTAGGAGGACAGCTCTCATCTCCAGGACATTGATATGTGTATTGGCCTCTTCAGGGGACCATGTGCCTTGGACTGTCCTTCTCAAGACGTGCCCCCCCAAACTGATCTGAGAGGTGCCCGTGGTCACTGTGGCTTTGGGTTGAAGGAGAACAAAAGGATGGCCTTCTTGTATTTAATTGGAATGGATCCACCATAGAAGGTAATTTTTGCAAGCTTGCATTACTTTGACTTGACTAGATAAAGGTTGTTGGAGAATTGACCACTGAGTTGCGAGTGTCCATTAAGGAATCCTCATATGGTACCTTGCCAACTGTACAAGAGTGATTGTCGCTGACAAGTATCCCAATGCTTGGAGTATCAGATGAACTTAAAAAGAAGAGCTTTGAATAATCTTTTTGACCTGGAAGTGAATTGTTTGAATCCTGGACAAAGGGAGAGAAGCTATTTGTGTGACCGTATTGAAAAGATCACTGATGAATTCCAAAATCTAAATTGATTTGGGTTGAGGCTTGTTGTAATTGACAGAAATCCTCAGACAAGAGCACAACTGGAGTAAGTAGTCCTGAGCTTGAATTAGTTAATGCCTGGTCGAAGTGGTTAGGAGCCAGTCATCCAGATATGGAAACAATCAGAATCCTTGGAGTCTCAAGTGAGTTGAAACTACTGCCATACACTTGGTAGACACCCTGGCATCTGTAGTGAGACTGAAAGGCAGATCTCTGAACTGGTAATGACTGCCTGCAGGCCAAAAGTGTAGATATCTTCTGGATCATCTGTTTATTTTTATGTGATAGTATGTATCCTGAAGATCTATCAAGCACATCCAGTCATTCTTGTGCAGAAAAGGCAGAATGGACTGAACTGTGAACATCCATAACTTTGTATGCTGAACTGATCAATTTAGTTTGCTGAGATCCAAGATTAGTCTCCAGTCCCGTGTCTTTTTGGGTATTAAAAATAATCTTGAATAAGTTCCAGACTATTTCTTGTCCTGAGAGACCTCTTGGATGACTCTTTTTTTTTTTCTAGCAGATTGTTTATTTCTAGTGATGCTGCTTCCCTCTGACTGGGTTGAACATCAGGGATTTTGTTTGATACTTGAGGGGTGAATGGGAAAATGGTATTGTATAACCTCTGGGTATTATCCTCCGCACCCATGTATCTTTTGGAATTTCTACCCTGGCTATCCGGTTGGCAGGATAAACGACCCTCAACTGACTCCAGAGAGGGACAATTGGGCCTCCTTTCAGGAGCACTGATAGGATCTGTAAGAGAAAGTATCCCTAGATCTCTACTTATGCAGACCACCTTTGCTGCAATAATGGTATTTTCAATTTGAGTTCCTCCTCCCTGCCCCTGGGGGAACTGTATCCACTTGGATTTTGGAAGGGACCCTGGAACTTTTTTGAACCACATTTTCCATCTACCACATTAGTTCCTAGAAAAGGTCCGTTAAGGAGGCGAAAGATGTACACTCACAGCAGACAGGGTTTTCCCTTCCTGCTCACACTTAGAGAGTGTGTCTTTTACTTTGGGGCCAAATAATGAGGTTCTGTCAAAGGCAGCACTGACAAAAGAAGATTTGAAAGGTTACACAAAGTCAAGCACATCCAGGCATATTTTTTGAAGGAAATGCCTGAACCCGACACCCGTGAGGTACCTTCAGCCATGTGGGAGATAAGCCTCATATATGAAATTGAAATAGACTGAAAGGTAGCCAACCACAAGGAAATAGTATTCTATACCTCAGAGGATATGGTCCCAGAGAGACAGAGAGATTGTAAAGCTCTTTGATCAAATCCCTCTGTATTCTTGTAAAATGTGCCAAATAATTCAGCAACCTAAGGGTGAAGGTTGCTGAAGCACAGACATGCTTCCCAAACCAGCACCCTAGACTCCCTGATAGGGAGGGGTGGACAGAGGAACTTTGTTCTGCCAGTTCCTTCTTAGTGGCCACTGCTATGACCATGGCATCAACAGGCACTCCTTTACACCAGTGTATCCAGTATCCTTAAGTGGTACCAGGATCCTCTCTTGTCTCTTAGGAATTGGCTTAGTCATGACTGGCTCCTTCCACTCCCGTTGAGAGACTAAATCAATGAGCTCATCAGTGGATGTAGTCACCCAGGAGATAGATGGGCCAGTGCTGAAGGCCTCCAGGAACACCAACTCCTCTTAGGAAGGGTTATTGGGGAACCAACCACCCTTTTGTTTTATAAGTTCTAAGATGTCTCCATATGAGACATGTTTGGGTGGTGATCTGGGAGAACTTCCCTTTCATTAAAGTCAGTGTCCTCAGTGCCTCTTTTTGCACCTCCTCTTCCTAGGAACCTCGTCGGTGGGATGCTGCAGGAGATATCGGATGAGATAACTATACCTTGTTGGGTGGCCTGGAGACTGGTTCAGGCTGGCTGTCCCAGTGGAATGGATGACTGAGATTTTGGATGCAGAATCGAATGGAATTGGGGAGTCAGAGCCGAAGAGGGTAGAGAATCTGAACTCTAGGAACAGAGAAGGTTCTCTCCACTACCTCAAAGGCAGAATGACTGAAAGAAAGAGAAACCGATGGATCTGACAAGGCAGGCTTATGGACCACTGGCTTCTTTCTCCTCGCAGGTGAACTACTTGAGGAGGTAGTCGGAACCGAGCTGTCCAGCACTGCAGTTCCAAGGGACAGAGATGGCTCTGACAACTTCAAAATTGAACACAACACCCCATAGTCAGTGTCAATGCTAAGACTCTGAGAGTCATTTGTCTCTGAAGTACTCAGTGCCAGACAGCTCAGAGACACCACTGGATTCAAAGATGCCAACATCATCAGATCCAAAGCAGACAACTCCTGGACTTTCAGATCCAATGGATCCAAAACCAAAGGTCAGATCAGAGAAGGAGCTAATATCGGAGGTGTAGTACTAACAAGGGTCTCCAGACTCAATTGGATTGGAGCTGGAAGAACTCCCATTTGTATCTGCATCCTGAGAAAACTTCCTTATCATTCTGTTCACATCTGCTTCAGATAGGCACTTGGAAGACCAAATGAATGAGGCCGTGGATGAAGAACTTGAGCGGTGATGAGGAGATTGTGCCAAAAAGGGCAATGGGAGCAGAGAGGTGACCAGCTCTAACAGTAATTGAGGAGAATGGATCTGGGGTGATTTGTCAGAACCAAAGCAGTCAGATCTGAGTTTTTAGCTTGTTTGAGAGGTGGCTCTGAGGATGGAGCCAAAGTAGAAGCTGGTATCCAATCAGGAGATCTCTTACTAGATTATTTTCAATGAGAATCTCCTTTTTTCTCCAACCTTTTAGGGGTGTGAGCCCCAGAGGCCGTAGATGCAGATTTTCAGGACAGCAAGCCCCTATGAATTAGCTCATTCTTATGGTCAATTAAGACACAGGATTTAAATCCCTTACAAATGTTGCAATTGAAATCTAGATGAGAAGGTCCTAGACAGTGCATGCACTTTGAATGTGCATCGAAATTGGGAATTTTGTAGCTGCAGGCCACAGATCTTTTAAACCTTGAAAGTTTATCAGACATTATTATGTAGATAGGGAAAGTAATGAAAGAATAAGGAAGAAAACCTTTTTTAGTAGTATAAAGAAAAAAATTACCAACAATGGTAATGTAAGAAAGAGTACTAAAAAGTACTATAAAGGGATAGAATACCAGGAATGGTAATCAAGAATAGTCTAAGAGTAAAAAGATAATATTACAACCTTAGATATAAAAGGGTTAAAGGAAAGAATAGAAAGGTATACCAAGTATAAGAATTATATATAAAAAAAAACAGCTAAATACAAAAATATTAAATGCTCACTCAAGAGTTTTGTGACCTATGTCCGAACCATATGGCAGAAAATGAGATCCGAGGTGCATAAGTTGGCTAGAAGTAAAGTAGCTGTTACTGTAGATACTGATTGCATTTAATATGATACCTTGGAGCTTTTGTCCCCTGGCCTCCTCTGTAAAAAGGCACATGTGCCCAGTCAGACCTACCCAGTAAATAAATATCAGTAAGTAAATAATAAATGTGGGTGCAATCATTGGCCTCTAGAGCCACAGGGAATGGGCTACTTGATATAATTCCTGCATAGTGGTGTTTCTGTTCTCTGCAGTCCCCGAGAACCACATGTACTCCCTTTCCCAAATGGGACTGTTCAAGCTCACTTCCCATCTAAATTACACTGTCATTTTTTTCAAACCTCCCTTCAATCTCATCTGCTATCACCTTTGATCACTAACATTATTGTTAGAACAAACATTAAACTTGTATAAACATTTTATGACTTGTACTTTTAATTATATTATTTGTAGGACTTTTGACTTTATCTGTATTTTAACATTTATGTTTTTTTAAATGTATATGCCCTGATTTTGTATTTGTATTTTAAATTATATATTTATGCTTTTATATACTGTATATTCCATACTTTACTTATGTTATATTCTGTTAACTGCTTTTGGAGATTTTCTCCCCAGGCCTCCACTGAAAATTGGCTCTGCTTGGCCCAGTGGACTTCCCCGGTCATCAAACTGGAAATAAATAAATAAAATAATTTCTAAAAGTCATTTGGGTTTCTAATATCACGATAGGAATGGACCTCATTCCTCAGTCAAAGTACGATTAAAATTCATGAAATTAGTATTGTTTCAATATTTGATGTTAGCCACAAATGCTCTTTACAGCACCTGCAGTGTGCCCAGAACTGACTCCTGCAATTAATAGTTACATGCATCAGTAACATAGCTAAGTATGATTATAAATTCTGTTTTATAAGACCCATTGCTCTTACTACTGTTGGAAATGTCTGGGTATTCTTCTTCCACATTGCCCTCATTTCTGACTGTAAATCCTGGTATTTTATGATTTTGTATCTTTCTGTACATAAGACACTGTAGTGACTAGGTGTAGCAATTTCAATGATCAATGCTACTTTTGTCTTCTTTTCATGGGCTACAATATCTGGTGTTCTTGATCTGGTTTTTGAACTATTAATAAATAAGCACTTATTCAGGCATGTCTAAAGGTCAGCTCCCGGTGTTTTCTCCTGTCTACCTGATGAATCTGGGCATCTTGAGACAATGCAGCAGTTGCTTCATGTACACAGACAACCCTCTCCTCCCACCACCCAACACTATGACCTGTGAGATATGCACTTATATAGTCAAACTGGAAGCAAAGCTCTCTTCACCAAAGACTGGCCTAGACAGTCAAGAGGAGAAGGTAAACACTTGCAGCGCACCACACTCATCACATAGTCCCTCAAAACCTACACCACCAAAACACACACACAGAAGCACAAAACGCACACCTACATTTGCGGAGGCTCTCAATACAAATCTGCTCAAACAACAGAGACCTCCAAAGCAGAAATGCAAGCAACCTCCACCCCCCAACACAACCCAAATGGCACATAGCCCACATACTCAGTATGACACTCAACTACAGTCCATAAGGCATAACGTACCCAACACTCTAGTCATAGGTGATTCTATAGTCAGGCACACTGATGTTCCACTCACCAGGCTAAACAAGGAAACAGTTACTGTCAGCTGCCTGTCAGGTGCCAGGATCCGCCACATAACGCACGTGCTCAGGTCACTCCACAACAAGTACAAATATAACTCTGTCATTGTCCATGTTGGTGTGAATGATCTGAGACGTACCTCCCTGGACTACATGAAAAGAGACATGGAGGAGCTCTCCAATCTTGTAGCCCAGGCAGGTATGACCCTAGCCCTGAATAGCATTCTGTCATCACCCAGAATTACACCACAGTACAAGGACAAAATGATTGACTTTAACAATTGCCTAAGCTTCTGGTGTCATTCTAAGGGAATCCAGTATCTGTCTGCCTGGGATGACATGATCGACAGACCATGCTGCTTTGCCAGAGATGGCCTGCACCTGTCGCCCTTGGGATTCCGGATACTGGCAAAGGCTCTTGCCACCCCTATAGTGCGTTTTTTAGGCAAGGTTCAAATGACAAATTTACCACTGTAACAGGTACAAGCAAGCAAAATCTGAGGGTAATGCTACTCAATGCTAGAAGTCTAAACCTCAAAATGCACTCACTGGAGGCACTCCTTAAAATGGAGAACACTGACATCTGTGTAGTGACAGAGACCTGGTTCAAAGCTCCAGAGAGCACCCTTGCATTACCAGGCTATAATTTATACCACACCTTTCGGCCACCAAACCCAGACCGAAACACTAAAAGTGGAGGCATGCCCATATTCATTAAGGATATCCACACCTCCAAGCTAGTTGCTCAGTATAATGCATCCGAGATTATCCAAGTTCAACTAACTCTGGGCAAAACCGCAATCCAAATTGTAGCTTGCTACAGACCCCCCACCATGCCCCAGGATTCCCACTCCTCTTTTCTTGATACACTGGAAAATATTAAGGTACAACCCAACACTCTAATAATGGGTGATTTCAACTACCCTACCATTAACTGGGAAAGCTACTCATGTACCAACTCTTTTGCTCAATGTTTTCTGAAAATCATCAATTCCAACACCTTGGATCAACTTATCCACACCCCCACCAGGGGCAGCAATATCCTAGACCTGGTCATCATCAACATGGGTGACTGGTGTTCCACACCAGAGGTCAGCTCCTCATTGGTCAGATCCGACCACAAGCTAATCACCCTAGACATCCACATCCCGCTCCCACCCCCCATTAGGAAAACAACCGTAAAAAAATTCTCCAAAACCAACTTCACACTTCTTAAGACAGAAGTGGCAAACTTCATGACACCCATGCAGATGGACAATAGAGGTACGACTGCTGAATCCTACACAAATGCACTTTATAAGCACTTACACGAGTGCATGGATCATGCTATCCCTAACAGGATCCCATTAGGAAAACAACCGTAAAAAATTTCTCCAAAGCCAGCTTCACGATTCTTAAGACAAAAGTGGCAAACTTCATGACACCCATGCAGACGGACAATAGTGGTACGACTGCTGAATCCTACACAAATGCACTTTATAAGCACTTACACAAGTGCATGGATCGTGCTATCCCTAACAAAACCAAGATGCTATCCTCCAAAAAAAGGAAGCCAATCTGGTGGTCTTCTGCCGTAAACAAACTCTACAACAGAAGAAAGAAACTGTTGCAAAAAAGAGTAAAATCCCACGATTGGAAGAACTCCCTGGTCAGCCTCAGTATGAAGCTGAGATCCCTCATAAAATTCTCCAAAGCTAGTTATGAAAACAAAATTGCCACTGATTCTAAAGACAACCACAAAGCATTCTATAGCTATGTCAAGAATCTCAATGGCAACACTCAGATCTGCTCTGAGTTACAGCACAACGACACTAAATATACAGAACCAACTGATATTGCCAACATCCTGGCAGACAGGTTCAGTGCTAACTTTACCCTCCCTCTCACCCCCTAAAGGGCCCATCTTTATACTGGAAGAATGCAAAGTTCCTGTAATCACGGCTGCACAGGTAAAAACCTCACTCTCCAAAGCCAAGAACACAGCATCCATGGGACCTGACAACATCCCAGGCTGCCTTCTACATGAACTACAGAATGAACTGGCACCCCACCTAAGTACCATGTTCAGTCATAGCCTCACCTCAGGCTTTGTGCCTATTGAATGGCACGCCGCAACAGTTATCCCACTCCACAAAAGGGGGGCCACAACAGACCCCGGGAACTACCGCCCCATTAGCCTGGTGAGCCTCGTCTGCAAGGCCATGGAACGTATCATCATGGAACTCATAAACAAAGACATTGGAGATCTCCAAACTCTGGACCCCACACAGTTTGGGTTTGTAAAAGGCAGATCATGTCTCCTAAACCTGATAGACTTCTTTGAAGTAGTCACCAAAATCATAGATGAGGGTAAGGTGGTTCACACTGCCTATCTAGATCTCGCCAAGGCATTCAACACCATCCCTCACTCTGGAATTATAGATAACCTCACTAAACTAGGTATAAATCCCTATGTCACAAGATGGGTTGCCAACTGGCTTACTGACAGAACCCACACTGTGAAAGTAGCAGACTCCAAATCAGACCTCAGACCAGTGACAAGTGGAGTACCACAGGGTTCAGTCCTGGGTTCTCTCCTGTTTGGTATCTACTTCTCTGAAGTACAGGCTAACACAGAAGGTCTTTGGCTAACTAAATTCACAGATGACTGCAAACTAGGAGCCATAATTGAAACTCCTAACGATGTGGACATCCTACAAAAGGGCCTCGCTGAGACAGATGCCTGGTGTCAAAGACATGGTCTGAAGCTCAATGCCAAAAAGTGCATTGTCATCCCCTTTGGTAAAAACTCTGTACCCATGAACTACCACATAGGTGGTAGTCTACTTAACACCGAAAGTGTGATAAGAGACCTTGGGACACAGGTGGACAGTAGTCTCTCCTTTGATAATCACATCACCACAGTGGTCAGGAAATCCTTCTACGTGGCACACCTCATCACAAAAGGTTTCTCATCCAGAAAAAAAGAGGTCATTGTTCCCCTCTACTCATCACTCATTAGACCCATTATAGAGTACAGCACCCCTTTTGGTATGTACCTCACAAGGCATCTACAACAACTGGAAAGGCCAAAAAATACCTCACAAAGAGGATTACTGGCCTCAAACAGATGCCTTACGCAGACCGTCTCAAAAAACTCCAGCTTTACTCAGTCGCATATCGCCTACTCAGTGGCAATCTCTGCCTAGCATACAAAGCTATGTCAAACCCAGAGCTGTTGGACATGCTCCACTTAAAGAAATCCCAATCCCTCCGAGCTACATGCTCTAGGGAACCTAAACCTTGTCACCACAATAAACAGAACATGCTGGAGGGATAGATTCCTGTCCCAGAGACTTCCCATACTCTGGAACAGTCTACCTATCTATGTCAAACAGAGCTCCTCATTAGCACTATTCAAGAAAAATCTTGATGATTGGATGGGTAATAAGAAATTCACTCCAGGGATCACTTCTGTGGTTCTGCTTGACAGGGGCACAGGAAAATAATTTTCTTGGGTGGCTAAAGCCAGGATACCTTTTTGGCTAGGCTTGTATAGGCCCTAGGGCCAATAGCCTAGTACCAACCTATGGACCTATGATAATGGGTGATCCCGTGTTGTATAAACTTCATAATTTTCTATAATGCTTTGTGGCTCATGTTTCCAATGCTTCTCAGCTACTTCAGTATAGTAATGTTTGCACAATCCTCAATGCAACAGTTTTGCCACATTATTATGCCTTTCATTATACAGTCCTTCTGCCATTAGTGTATCATACCCAGCAACAAGTTGTGTGACTGTTTCCAGCTCTGTTTTTCAAAACCTGCATTTGTCTGTTTCTCTGACATGTTCAATGGACTTTGTAAACTAACGTGTATTTAGTCCACTGTCCTGGGTCGGCAATATTAACCTTTCATCTTTTGGTTTAAAATCACCTCTCTTTAACTATTCCTGCATTTGGTCCTGATCGACATTGAGGTTGTTCCAAGAGTCTTCTGCACTTGCAACTACCTTTATGCATTTTCCCCATTTCTTGTCTTCACATCATATCCTTCACCTTATATTCTTTCTTTTTTTTGTTTTTTTTTGTCACATTCAGTTGCTGCCTGATTTTTATCTACTTCTGGTTTGATTTTCATTCCCACTTGAGACTGATATGCTTCTGCTAAACTAAACAGGGGTGTCATCTTAGACTTGTTCTCCTCATGTTTCAAAATTTTCACTACATTTGGGTCTTGCGAGGTCAGCAGATATGTGTGCAGTCCCACGATTGCAGAGCTATACAAGTAATCAATTTTGAGGAGGCCCATACCTCATTCAGAACAGGGAATATATAATCTTGGTATACACTGATTTTTATAAATCACTTGATAAGCATGTAGCATTTTTCTTGTTTTCCTGTCCAACTGATCCAATACCTTTTGGGGCCAGTCAGTTACTCCAAAACTGTAAGTTAGGACAGGAAGAGCAAATTGGTTTATAGCTTGGCCTTTGTTCCTAGATGTCAGAGCTGTCTTCAGTATTAATTTTAGTCTTCTAAAATATACCTTACTAAGTTTTATTCACATTTGCTCATGTTTTATTGTGGATCCTTCATCAATCCCCAAATATTTGTACACTCCCTCTTGATCAAGTTATTTTATGTCACATTCCTGTCCCAAACTAATATCTTGGTGCTGCAGTTTTCCTGCTTTAAAGGTTGCTTTTGCACCTTTATCAAGACCAACTGAATACTTGTATCATCTGAGAAAGTTTTGACCACTTGTAGTTGTGCTTTCAGTTCCTCATCTGATGAGCTACACAGTTTTAAATAATCAACAAAGAGAAGATGAGAAGTCTTTACACTTTGTTGTTTTCTGGGAGCCAAAGTGTAGCCATGACCTAATCTGTAAGTAGACCGCTTAATGGATTAAGGGCAAGACAAAAGAACAGTGGTGGCAGAGTCATGCTGGAATATTCCCCTCTGAATTGTTATCCCTGCTATAATAATTTGTCCTTTAACATGGCTAACTGCAAAGTGGCTTACCACTGTTTCATGGTCACTTTAATGTAGTTGATCTGTGTAGGGATATATATACGGTTTACTATCATAATTTTGAATTAAACTCAGTCGACCGCACTATGTTCGACAATGGAAGGTTGAACACGGCAATGTCGAACTTCAAAAGCAAACCTAGGAATGGGTTTTAACATAGGTCGAGATAGGGGTTCACTGCTATTGCCGAATTACAAACCTCGCCCCTATTGGGACAGGACTGCTGGCTCCTGGCAATAGTGGAAAAAGGATATTTCCTGTCTTGGGAGGAAAAACCCACACCTCAGGGCATTCCCTTCCTACCTAAGAACCAACTTCATCTAATCCCTCACATTATCCAGGACCATCTTGCTCAGGGATCCACAGAACCTGTTCCACCAAGCCAAGAAGGAAAAGGTTTCTATTCCAGGTTATTCCTGGTACCAAAAAAATATGGCCATTGGAGGCCAATCCTGGATTTATCCTTCTTAAACCTCTTTCTGAAAGTCCCTTCCTTCAGAATGCGATCCCTTCAAAACCTGCTTTCTCTATTGCCACCCAAGGCTTTCATGGCCACTTTGTACTTGAAGAATGCTTACATCCACATTCCCATACATCAAAACCCCAGGAAGTGCCTACATTTTACTGGACCCTGTTTGCACTTTCAGTTTACTGCCTTGCCCTTTGGTTTATCCACTGCACCAATTGTCTTCACCAAGTGCCTAGCTCCAGCCATAGCCTACTGCAGGACCAAGGGTATTCAAATCTACTCCTACCTGGATGACATTCTCATCCTTGCAGAAGGGGAAGACATCCTCAAAAATCACCTGTTATTCTCCATGTCACTGCTCCAGGGGATGGGATTTACACTCAACCTTGCAAAATCATCCTTCTCACCAGCACAGGACAAAACCTTCCTGGGATCCAGGATACGGGCAGACCTGATGAAGGCTTTCCTCCCTCAGTACAAGGTAACTTCCCTGATCAACCACTTCCAGGACCTCCTCCAGGTCAACCAGGCATTTCATGCTCCTACTGGGACTTATGGCAGCCACCATACTTATGCTGCCACTAGCCAGTATGCACATGGGAAAGTTACAGTGGTATCTAAAGAATGTGTGGTCCCAACACAGCCACCCACTTGACTACCAAATACCCTTTCTGCCATGCTTAAAAACAGAATTGAAGTGGTGGATTCAGCAGATACAAATAAACCAAACCCAGGCCTGCCCCTCCAACCCACCACACCACTCAATGCATGCACACAGATGCCTCAGATCTGGGCTTGGGAGCTACCATGAATGGCCTCAAGGTGCAAGCCCTATGGCAACCATCCCTCCTGAGAAAACACATCAACGTAAGGGAGATTACTGCCGTTCAGCTAGCCCTGCAGGCCTTTCTCCCTCTCTTGCAACCAGGCCCCCTACAAATCTTCACCGACAACACCACTGTAATGTGGTACATCAACAAACAAAGGGGGGGGGGACCAGGTCTTACCTGCTCTGCAGACTAGCAATGCAAGTTTGGGAATTAGCATCTCAGAACAGCATATTACTGCAGGCAGTCTATATTCCATCCCAGGACAACCACCAAGTGGATGCTCTCAGCAGATCATTCTCTCTGCATCACAAGTGGATGTTGCACAGATAAGTATTCCTAGACATTATCCACCAATGGGGCACACCCAAAATAGATTTGTTTGCCTCCCCCTAGAAAAGAAAATTGAAGACCTTTTGTGCCAAGGATCCCTCCCCACTAGCTTGGAGAGTGGACGCCTTCACCATCTCATGGAAGGGACTGTTTCTGTATGCTTTCCCTCCCTTTACTCTCATTCAGAAAGTCCTCCAGAAAATCAGGAGGGACATGCCAAAAATCTTGCTGGTGACTCCCTATTGGCCAAGG
Organism: Protopterus annectens; assembly: GCF_019279795.1. NCBI lineage: Eukaryota > Metazoa > Chordata > Ceratodontiformes > Protopteridae > Protopterus > Protopterus annectens. Next base: position 835,498,360 of record NC_056743.1, read on the forward strand.
TAGCATTGGTTCCCCTTCTTTAATCCCTTGCCAAGGGCAATCACCACAAGTTGCCCCACAAGGTGGATCTGCTCCCACAACAGAAGGGAACTCTCATTCATCCACACATGGAGATGCTTTGCTTAACCATCTGGGTGATAAACGTTTAGTTCCCTTCAGACACTGCTACACTGAGGGCATGCTATCTATCCTGCAGGAGGCCAGGAAACCCAATAAAAGGAGATCCTATGTTTCCAAATGGGAAATTTTCTCCAAATGGTGTCTCCAAAGACACAGGGACCCCTATCAAGCGCATGCTCCTCTTGTTTTAGCCTATGGTGTGAGCTCATAAAATCAGACCTTTCATACTCTTCAGTGAAAGTTCACTTATTTGGCATCTCTGCCTGCTTACCCTTGGACCCTCCTCTACTCTCCAGGTTGGATGTTAAACTATCCTTAAAAGGGGTCTTGCACATTAGGCCACCAAGGAGGCCTATCCCACCCCTAGGGATCTTAATTATGTCCTGGAAAACCTTACACCTGGCCCTTTTGAGCCAGCCAGCTCTGCATCCCTGCAGATGTGCACAATGGAAAACAGTCTTATTGGTAGCTCTTACCTCAGCCAGAAGGGTCTCAGAGTTACAGGTGCTCATGGCATCCCCTCCCTACACTATTTTCCACAAAGAGAGGGTGACCCTGAGCATCAACCCCTCTTTCATGCCCAAAGTGGTCAATGAACTGTCACTAAATCAATCTGTTCACTTACCCACCTTCTTTCCCTCTCCTAAAAATGACAGTGAGAGAATACTGCACACCCTTGATGTCCACAAGCAGCTAGGGTTCTATTTGGACAAAACTAAGACTGTTAGAAAGTCTAATCAACTCTTTGTGTCCTTCCATTCCAGGGCCCTGGGCAAGGCAGTAACCAAACAATCGCCTGATGGATTAGGAAAACTATCTGCTTCTGCTATTCCTACCATGGAAAGCACTTGCATCAAGGGGTCAGGGCACACTCCACTAGAGCAGTAGCCTCTTCTGGGGCCTTCTTCAAAGGCCTGGACACAACTGCCATTCTTGAGGCAGCCACCAGGTCCTCAGTACATACCTTTACCAAACATTACAAACTGTACCATATCTCCAGAGCCAGAGGAGGATTCACAAGGGCAATCCTTCAGGGATTTCTGGAATCCACTACCTCTTCCTCCACCCTTCCTCCTTCTTAAGCTGTGGTACTCTACCACAGTAAGAATATTTCAACATGAGTATTCCTTCCTTCCCACCTATCCCCCTGCCTTTCTCCTGGCTATGGGGCATCATTGGGCACTACTTAGACTATGGTCACACTGGGCAGTCAATTGCATTTCACCTGTCTAGAGGACATTATTTGGCACTACCTAGACTACTGTCTGACTGGCAGTCAGTTCTGAGGTCTGTGCGTACAGACATCACATTTAAGGCCCATGGTTTATGGCCCTGCATGTGATGTCCCACGCACTAGCAGCAACCAGTCTTAAGCTTTTGTATAGGAGCCGACGTTCGGGTCACCTGAGGTGGAGGATCCCACAGTAAGAATACTGCAACATGGAAGAGAAGACCATCTATGGTTATGGTAAGACACAACTATTCTTTGTCAGAAAAACTCACATTAACTGTGTAATATCCACATTATCTGCATCAGAATTCAAAAGGTATTTTTAAAATTCATGGATGCCCCATAAAATATTCTTTATTTATGGAACATGTCAAGGTTGCATTTACCATCTTTTTATTTATGTTAGCTGTGGAACCAACTTCTGTTAAATTTGGAGATTTTATGTATATCCACACCTCAAAAATGTAAGATATTGAATGGCAACTGACTGAACACAACTGGTCAGTCAGCAGCCTGTTGAAGCAAAAACAAGTAAAACATTATTTTTTTACAAGGGGACAAGCAGCCCCCACCTCACACTCGCTGCTAATTATATATACTAACTCTGACATCACACTACAATGGGTAAAGGGTAAATTTCCCAATCCACACTGTGCAGAGATCCTGCATTGAAAAAAAAAAGCTGGAACAACCGCAACAAGCTGACTTTCACTCAGTTTTACTGGCTTTTTTCTTTGTGACAGATTGATTTTTAATTAATGGTATGTATTTTATATAAGTGTGTGTGTGTGTGTGTGTGTGTGTGTGTGTGTGTGTGTGTGTGTGTATGTATATGTATATATATATATATATATATATATATATATATATATATATATATATATATATATAGGCTAGTGACCAGATTGAATGAGTGATGGGTCGACAATTGCCCATTCGACTGCATCTTCATAGATTCATAGAAGGCTATTTGCCCTAGAGCCCTTACAAGCCTAGCCATATTTATCCCAAGTTGCCCCAATTGTCAGTGGTTAGATGAGTGAAGTTGGCAGAGGTAAAGGTCTATGGTAGTTAATAATGACTTCCTCTGTTCAGGAGGGACATAGGTTCTACCCCAGGATGAATTTGCAGTCACCAATCCATTAATCTAGGTTGCATAATAAGAGGGTCAGGGAGGTGCTCTGTTTCGCATGAATTTGAAGCTTGTTCCAGAGAAGTGGCAGTCTCTGAGAGATGTATCTGTCTCTCCAACATGACCTGTTCATGTCAGAGGGCAGGTTAAGATGCCTGGAGCAAGTAACCCACATGCAGTTTGATTTACGAATATATAGCATTTCCATCAGGGCTGGGTCAGAGACTGCCCTGTAAGCCAGGCACAGGTCACCTCTTAGTAACCTGTAGGAGACAGAAGACAGTGACAGGGCTTTCAGTCTTTCCACATAAGAATTCGTTTGTGTACCATGTAATATTTTGGTGAGAAACCTCTGTGGTCTCTCCAATTGTTTCAGGTGTCTGGTACATGCAAAAGGGAGCATTGTACTTAATTATTGGTCTGATGAAGTCCGAGTATAATCAAATTAAAACAGCCTCAGATCTAGATGTGATGCCTTTACTTATAAGATGTGCCACATAGAAGGATTTCCTTACTGCTGTGGATATGTGGTGATCAAAGTTCAGGTTGCTATCAACCTGACTACCCGGATCACGTACCCCTGAGTCTACACTTGGGGGGGGGTACTGTCTATAATGCAATTAGCAGGGATGTCAGCTTTCCCATAGAGAATAATAGTGCTTTTTTTCATTTAGCTTTAATACGTGGCTTTGGCACCAATCATTTGTCTTTATTAACCCTGTCTGCAGTATATTAGCATTGTTGGGGGACTCAATGATTGCTCCCAATTTGCAATCATCAGCAAACTTGAACAGCTGCATGCCATCCAATTTTGCCTGGAATTCTGAGAAATAAATTGCAAACAGTAAGGAGCCCAGTACAGAACCCTGTGGTATGCCACTGGTAACTGGTCTTTTGCTAGAGGTGAAGTTACCCACTTTGACAGTATGTGGCCTGTCGATGCACTAGTTGGCTACCCATTTGGTAATGTAGGGGTTAATTCCCAATTGGGAGAGTGTAATACCTGACTGGGGGATTGTGTCAAATACCTTGGCTAGATCAAGAGCGGTGGTATGCATTGTCTTTCCCTCAGCCAGGGCCTTGGTGACTTTCTCAAAGAAGTCAACCATGTCTAACAGGCATGACCTACTTTTAATGAATCCAAACTGGGTTGGGTCCAGAATTTGGAGATTATCTATATCCTTGTTAATAAGGTCCATAATGATTCTTTCCATGGCTTATGGGCTTATAATTCCCAGGGTCAGTTGATGGTCCCCCTTTGTGCAGAGGGATTACTGTTGCAGTCCTTCATTCTTCTGGACCAAAGCCAGTTCTCAGGCTGTGGTTAAACAGGGATCCAAGTGGGTCTGCTAGGTCATGTTTTAAGTTGTTTAAAAGGCAACCTGCAATGTTGTCTGATCCCACTGATGCCGTGCTTTTGGCTTGGAGAACACCGAGATGACCTGCGCTCTTAAGATAACAGGCTGATGTATGGTGGCAGGTGTACATTGAGGGATAACTGGAGGGGATAGGGGTGGTTTGCTCTAAATCTGTCAGCTAGTAGGTTGGCTGTTATCTCCAGTTGAGAATGGGTGGTGCCATCCACAACCAGTGCAGTACATAGCTGGGTATTCCCTTTTAGATTTCAAACATATTTAAAAATGCCTTGTGATTATCCTTGGCTATTTTTGCTTCATTATTAGCTTTGTAGGACATGACAAGATCTCTGATTTATTTGTTTACACTAGAGAGGGATTTCTTATGTTGCTGAGCCAGTTCCCTCTTGTTCTTGGGCATTACTTTCTTTCTCTTGTTGTATAGCCTGTTTATACTAGGGGTCCACCAGGGTAGCTTGTTTTTTCAGCAAGACCTGGTTTTAATCTGGTGAAGTACAGCCAATTCTATATAACTGCTTAAGTGGTTATACAGGGCATTGGTGTACATCTCTACATAGGAGTCTGTGTTATATGCATTCAAGGAGGCTTTGAAATTTCTTATACCATCACTTAGTAGGAGGTAGTTTGTCTTTGAAAAATACTTAAGTGTGTTTGACCTTGATGGGGTATATGGTGTTATAATTACATCAAAAGAGACTGGTATATGGTCCAATCTTATGAGATGGGACATCACATGGGGGGTGCAATGCTCTCCCATATTGATGAGTACTTTGTCCAGGACATTTGAGCCTCTTGTGGGTGTACAGACTAGCTTTTCCACAGTATTTGCCTTGACAAAGTCCAAGAACTTCTGAGCCAGCATGTGTGTGGCCGTGTATGTTTCCCAATCGATGGTGGGATAATTAAAATCACCCATGAGTAAGGTGTTGGGCTGTATGGCACATGACTACAGTAAGCCCAGGTATGTGGTATGTTTTTCTTGTTTCATGTTGGGGGACCTACAGCTAGCTATGATGTGGTAGCGGGCTTTGCCTACAGTTAATTGGACATGGAGTAGCTCAACAGAGTCATACTTTTTGACCAGTCTCTAGGTGTACTTCTCTTTAATGAAGGTGGCTCCACCTCCTCCTTTGGTTCTTTCATGCTCAGTTTGGGGTCTGAACCAAGGAGGGCATTATAGCCCTGCATGGCCAGGGTGCTTTCCATGCCTTTGAACCATGTCTCAGTGACCGCACAGATGTCAGCATCTTCCAAAGTGAAGAGTGCTTCCAGGGATTGCAGTTTCTTGTTTAGACTCCTAGCATTAAGAAGCAGTACCTTGACTTTATCTACAGAGGAATTTGTTATGTTGGGAGGTTGGTTATTTTGACACAGCCTAAAAAAGGCACAATAGGGGTGGCTAATGCCTTTGCCAGTATCCAAAAGCCTAGAAGACAGATGCAGACCATCTCTGGCAAAGCAGTGTGGCCTGTTGACCATGTCTTCTCAGACTTGACAGATATTGGCTCTCCTTGGACTGACACCAGAAGCTAAGCCAATTGGTAAAGTCAATCATTTTTTGTTTGTATTGTGGCATCATCCTTGGAGAAGGGCGAATGTGGCTTAAGGCTAGGCTTATACCTGCCTGTGACACATAATATGAAAGCCCGGTCATGTCTCTATTAATATAGTCCAATGACGTACGTCTCAAGTCATTCACCCCACATGGACTATGATGGAGTCATACCAGTACTTGTGGATGACTGACTTGAGTCCTTGAGTTATTTGATGGATCCTGGCACCTGACAGGCAGCTAACTGTAATCTGCTCCTTATCCAGCCTGGTGAAGGGAACATCTGTGTCTCACAATGGAGCCACCTATGACCAATACATTAGCTTTTGTGGTGTTATGCCTTATGAGCTTATTTGTTGAGACACTGTAGTTGTGTGTTGTTATGTGTTGCGGTTGTTTTTTGCATTGTTATGTGTGTAACTGGTTTCTGTTTGGGAGGCCTCTGATCTTTTGGTAAGTTGCTAGCGAGTACCTCCACATATGTGGGTTTAGGTTCGTGACCTTATTTAGTGAGGGAAGTGTGTGTATGCTGACAACCTGTTTGGCATTCGACTTGTCCTTATGTGAGAGTCTTGCCTCCAATTTCATAGTGCAGCTACATCTCCCACCTAAAGTACTTGTTTGCAAGGGAGCCCGCAGGATTTTTTGCAGGGGGGTGCAAACCCAGAGCCCCACCCACAAAGCCCCACCCCCTCCACTCATGCAGCTCCCTCCCCCACGCAGCCATTACAGGGTCCCATTACTTGGCTATTTCTCCCCAGTTGCCATAAACACTGTCAAAATTCTTAGTGTGCATACTGTTTTATGCTTTACTTCTACAATGATTACAGATATCTGGATTTAATTAGGAATCCATGATAAGTTGTTTTACATACCCCATGTACATTGCAACTAACTCAAGGGAACTTTCAGCTGGCAGCCCTTTTGAATTCTGATCAAGAAGGCTTGGCTGTTCAGTACTCTATACTGGAATAATTTCTCATTCATTGCTAATAATCATTTTATTTACTTGGGTACTAACAGAGTTTTACTTTTTACCTACCATAAAGACAAGGTATTTGTTTTACCTCAAAATACTTCCCCTTGTTTTATTTATTTATTTATAAGTGACTTAGAAACAACTACTGGGGAATAGTGTTCATTAGCTCAGTATTTTTCATGGAGGACACTAAAATGAGTCCCATGAGCCTGTTCAGATTATATAGATTTAAACAGATTAGTTTATAACACTAGTGTTCTTTGGCTTCCAAGATTAGCTCTCAGTAATACAAGTCACTCTTTAAATAAAAGCTGGCATTCTGTGCTCTGAATGCACGACACGTTATAGCTGTATTTAACTTAAACTATGTGCATTCATTAAATTAATGCTTAATCAAGCATTTCTTCATAATCCCAACATTGACATAGTTGGAAATCATCACTTCATCTTTTTATAGATAATTCCAATAGCCCTAATATATGCACATTACTAATTATTTTTTCAAGATTAGTTTTACTGAGAGGGCAAGGGAAATTCTGGGTGTTTTCTGATTTTGTGTGGTTGACCCTTAGTTATATGAAACTGGGTCTGCATTATCACTGATACAACTTCATTATATGCTTAACTAAAAGCTTTAGACCTTTTTTCTTGGCACAGCCATTATAGTATCCTTTCTGTTACTGTGATAAGCCATGCATAAGAAGTGTACATATTTATACACATGATTATGCACATGATTATAATATATACAGATTGTATTAATTATAATATAAAATAATTTAATTATATCCCTTCTATAATACAGCACCACTTGTTAGACTGTGTTTTAAATTTATAGTTTTGAATGTTTTTCCAGCAAGCAATGAAACAAAACATATGAACCAATAATGACAAACTGCCCAATTCAAAACATTTCAACCATAAAAAGCCACTTAAACGTTTGTCATTACAATCCACCAATGTCAGGCAGTATGCACAATCTCTGCAGAAGTAAAAGTCATCTGAATAATTCCACATTATAGAGATCTGAAATTAATGAAGAGGTTGTTGCTAGAAAACAACTTTATATTTCGGCATTTCATCAACAAATTCAGTGCCTGCTGCCCTTGAAGAATACATTGCCTATGTTACATTAAAAAAGGTAAGCTGGTATATTTGCAATAGGGAATGGGTGGTAAGCTGAAAAACAAGTTCATAGTTATTAGGCATCTCATCCAAAGGAGGACATAGCCAGGGCTGCAGCACTCCACCCCCTTAAAATACAAATCTACACGTTGTGGGAGTAGAACCTATAGCCCTCTGCATCAAGATGCAAGTATGCTACCTGCTGTACTACTAACACTGCTTTAAATTTATATACCACAATAATGATACCATTTGCTAAACAAAACAGTTGCACATTTTAAGCAGACTTAGCATGAGCAGAAGTAAACTTTTCTTCCCTTGAAGCTCACAATTCCTTGAAAATACACTTGAAAATAAATTCCACCTGCTAACTCTAAATAGGGCATTTCACTTTCTCTCACACACCTCAACCTCTGCAAGAAATCTGGACAAAGTCCAACATAAGTAGGGACAGACAGATTATAAATATTGCTCTCATGAACTTAGAACATTGCTAGAATAACAGGATTTATGTTAGTATGCATTTTATATGATGGACAGAAGGAAGGTTGGTATATTGTGTGTGCAAGAGACCAGATGGAAGGGGAGTAAGGCTAAGTGTACCGGAGGTGGGTTCAAATTGTTTTATCATGGTGTGGATGGGAGGAGAAATGGCATAGGAGTTATCCTGAAGGAACAGTATGCTAAGAGTGTTTTGGAGGTGAAAACAGTGTCAGATAGAGTGATGTTTATGAAGTTGGAAATTGATGGTGTAATGATGAATGTTGTTAGTACATATGCTCCACAAGTTGGGTGTGCAATGGATGAGAAAGAAAAATTTTAGAGTGAGTTGGATGAAGTGGTGATGACTGTACCCAAGGATGAGAGAGTGGTGATTGGAGCAGATTTCAATGGGCATGTTGGTGAAGGGAACAGAGTGGATGACGAAGTGATGGGTAGGTATGGTGTTAAACAAAGGAATGCAGAAGGTCGGATGGTAGTGGATTTTGTGAAAAGGATGGACATGGCTGTGGTGAATACGTATTTTAACAAGAGGAAGGAGCATAGGGTGACATACAAGAGTGGAGGAAGATGCACACAGGTGGATTATATCTTATGTAGGAGGGCCAGCTTGAAGGAGATTGGAGACTGTAAAGTGGTGACCGGGGAAAATGTAGTTAGGCAGCATAGGATGGTGGTTTGTAGGATGACGTTGGTGATCAAGAAGAGGAGGAGGAGTGTGAGGGCAGCACCAAGGATCAAATGGTGGAAATTGAAAAAGGGTAATTGTGAGGTGGAGTTCAGGGATGAGTTAAGACAGGCACTGGGTGGCAGTGAAGAGTTACCAAACAGCTGGGTAACTACAGCAGAGCTAGTAAGGGAGATGGCTAGAAAGGTGCTTCGTATGACATCTGGACAGAGGAAGGATGACAAGGAGACATGGTGGTGGAATGAGGAAGTACAGGAGAGTATACAGAGAAAGAGGTTGGCAAAGAAGAAGTGGGATTGTCAGACAGATGAAGAAAGTAGACAGGAGTATAAGGAGATGAGGTGCATGGCAAAGAGAGAGGTGGCAAAGCTAAGAATAAGGCATATGAAGAGTTGTATGAAAGGTTGGACACTAAGGAGGGAGAAAATGACCTGTACCGATTGGCTAGACAGGGGGACCGAGCTAGGAAAGATGTGCAGCAGGTAAATGTGATAAAGGATAATGAGGGAAACATACTCACAAGCGAGGAGAGTGTGTCGAGGAGATGGAAAGAGTACTTTGAGGGGCTGATGAATGAAGAGAATGAGAGGGAGAGAAGGTTGGATGATGTGGGGATAGTGAATCATGAAGTACAATGGATTAGCAAGGAGGAAGCAAGGATAGCTATGAAGAGAATGAAGAATGGAAAGGCTGTTGGTCCAGATGACATACCTGTGGATGCATGGAGGTGTTTAGGTGAAATGGCAGTGGGGTTTTTAACTAGATTGTTTAATGAAATCTTGGAAAGTGAGATGATTCCTGAGGAATGGAGAAAGTGTTTTGGTACAGATTTTTAAGAATAAGGGTGATGTGTAGAGCTGTAGTAACTACAGAGGGATTAAACTGATCGGTCAAAGCATGAAGTTATGGGAAAGAGTAGTGGAAGCTAGGTTAAGAAGGGACATGATGATTAGTGATCAGCAGTATGGTTTCATGCCGGGAAAGAGCACTACAAATGTGATGTTTGCTCTGAGAGTGTTTATGGAGAAGTACAGATAAGGTCAGAAGGAGTTGCATTGTGTTTTTGTAGACTTAGAGAAAGTATATGACAGAGTGCCTAGATAGGAGTTGTGGTATTGTATGAGGAAGTCAGGAGTGTCAGAGAAGTATGTAAGAGTGGTACAGGATATGTACGAGGGTAGTGTGACAGTGGAGAGGTCTGCGGTGGGAGTGACAGATGCGTTTAAGGTGGAGGTGGGGTTGCATCAAGGATCAGCTCTGAGCCCTTTCTTATTTGCAATGGTGATGGACAGGTTGAGAGATGAGATCAGACAGTAGTTCCCGTGGACTATGATGTTTGCAGATGACATTGTGATCTGTAGTGAGAGTAGGGAACAGGTGGAGGAGACTGGAATGCAGGAATACCAAAAAAACAAACAAACAAAGAAAAAATACTGTTAGCCTAAAGCCTGTTTTAAGTAAAATTCAGCGTGTTAAGCTATTTTAAATATTTTAAATATTTTTGCATTTTGTATATATGTTATATTACATTGTGTTTGTCGGTCATGTGATTTTGGCTGCTATCATGTGACTGTTTTTTGCTCCTATTTAAAGCAAGCTGCTTTTGTTTCAATGATTGTTAGTATTGAAGAAGGGTTTCACCCGAAAGCTTTGCTGTGATATATTAAATTGTTTTCTGCCTACGTTTGTTTGCTTTTTTAACAGGTGGAGGAGACCCTGGAGAGATGGAGATATGCTCTAGAGAGAAGAGGAATGAAGGTCGGCAGGACTAAGACATAATATATGTGTGTGAATGAGAGGGAGGATAGAGGAATGGTGAGGAAGCAAGTAGTAGAGGTGGCAAAAGTGGATGAGTTTAAATACTTCGGATCAATAGTTCAGAGTAACGGTGAGTGTGGAAGAGAGGTGAAGAAGAGAGTACAGGCAGGATGGAGTGGGTGGAGAAGAGTGTCAGGAGTGATTTGTGACAGACGAGTTCCAGTAAGAGTGAAAGGGAAGGTCTACAAGAGAGTAGTGAGACCAGCTATGTTATATGGGTTGGAGACATTGGCATTGACAAAAAGGCAGGAGTTTGAGCTGGATGTGGCAGAGTTAAAGTTGTTAAGATTTGCACTGGGTGTGACGAGGGTGGACAGGATTAGGAATAAGTATATTAGAGGGTCAGCCCAGGTTGGAAGTTTTGGAGACAAAGCCAAAGAGGCAAGATTACGTTGGTTTGGAAATGTGCTGAGGAGGGATGCTGAGTATATTGGGAAAAAGATGCTAAGGATGAAGCTACCAGGTAACAGGAAAAGAGGAAGGCCTAAGATAAGGTTTATGGATGTGGTGAGAGAGGACATGCAGGTGGTTGGTGTGACAGAGCAAGATGCAGAGGATAGGAAGAAATGGAAACAGATGATCCGCTGTGGCGACCGAAAGAAGATGATGATGTTAGTATGCATTTTTCTATAGGATATGACATGTAAAACTCAAATGTCTGTCATTATTTAGCAACGTCAATCCTTTTTAGGAAGAATATGGGGCAAAAAATCTGGACATTCTGCAAAAACCTGGACAGCTGAGGGATATACTACCTCCTTCTTATACAGACATACAGACACACATACACAGCATACCTCTGAATCTCTTAACACAAGAAATCTGGACAAAGCCTGTTATAATGCTGGGGACAAAGGCCCAAAACTAGGGACACATTTAGAAAGTTGCTAGAATATAAGGATTTGTGTTAGAATGCATTTTCTAAATAATATGAAATCTGAAACTGAAATACATGTCATTAGTTATTAACCAATTATATTCAGATATAGTTGATTGTCCCAGTACTCACCGTGGCTTGCATATTCTCCTCTCCTGAAAGGCCCACTCTGCTTAACTTGTGTATTATTTCCTCAGTCACTTCACCATGGGTTGCAAGCAGCTTCATCACTATTGTGTACGCAAAGTGTAATGCCTTCAATGAGTCTGCAAGAAATCAAATGCAATCATCATGGCACAAATGTTCTACTGAAGATGCTGCTATTTTTTCTCGTACAAGATAGAAGCCAGAAACAGCTGTTATTCCACAGCTAGATGCAGCAGTAGCAAAACAAATTGCAGAGAACTGAAATAAATTGGAACCAATTTTATCTACCATTATTTACTGTGCAACCCATGACATTCCCCTCCGTGGAAAAGAAGGCTCTGGTGGAAATTTTTGTGACTTGTTAGATTTTTGTATTGAAGCTGGCAACACAATATTGAAAAAGTACAGTGAAACAGCTGCAGAAAATGATCGGTACACATCCCATAGGGTACAAAATGAGCTGTTGACAGAATGCAAACGTACTTCAAAAGGAGATTGTTTGTGCAGTGAACAGGGCAGTTGGATTTAGTGTATTAGCAGATGAAACTGCAGATATCTCAGGCATTGAGCAGCTGTCATTGGGCATTCGGTTTGTTAATGATGATTGTATTCGAGTAGAGTTTACGGTTTTTGTTCCCACTGTTGCGAAAGATGCACAGTCTGTATCAAATGTCATTGTAAGTGAATGCATAAAGTACGGTCTAGACTTGGAAAAATTACTCAGGCAAGGCTATGATGGCTGCTCCATAATGGCAAGCATCCAGAATGGTGTTCAGGCAAAGATTTGCGAAAAGTATCCAAAAACAGCCTTTATCCACTGCACATCTCACAGACTAAATCTTGTAGTCAATGATCTGAATGATGTTCCTGAAATATGTAGTGCTGTTGGTGTTATCAAGAAGATTATTATTTTTTTCCGTGACAGTCCAAAATGACGAGCATCGGTACCAAATATACCTCTTCTGTGTGAGACATGATGGATCGAGAAATATAAATCCATTCTTGTGTTTAGTCAGAACTTTGAGAAAATATTTGACTGCCTGGCTAATCTTCAGAAGAGCACTGCTGGTGAAACCAGACAAAATGCACATATGTTACTCAGTGCTTGCTCTTCATGGACGTTTCTCATTTCACTCTTTATTATTGCAAATTACTCATTAGCGGACCAGAGTTCCGTTGTGGCAACCCCTAACCGGGAAAAAACGAAAGACACAACAACAACTCATCAGTTCTTGAGCCCGTTGCCCAGATGTTTCATTCTGTTCAACTTGATATAGTAAAGGCTCAACAACACATCAACAGACTTATTAAAATATTCAAGGAGCACTGCAACCATGCTGAAGAGCACTTTAGGAATGACATTCTCAGTCATGCAAGATCACTAGCAGATAAACTTGGTATTGAGTTAGTGTTGCCAAGGATTTGTATTCGACACTCCGAGCAAACACAGTAAGCATGGATTTTGAAAGTTATTACAGAACAAGTATTTATATTCCCTATCTTGACTATTAGTTTCTTCACTGACGTCTTGCTTTTCCAGCAGTAACACTGCTCAGTTCAACTTATTTTATCTGCATCCTAAAATTATGCAAAACCTAGAACATGAAGAATTTCGAAAACGAATTGCTGTCAGTAATGAACTACATCATATCACTACTATATCTGAATGCTCGCTTCTTGTCTGATGCATCGGCTCTGAAGTTATAAGACAACCTAAAGTCTCCGATAGGCTACTACTTCCTTTGTAGTCAATATCTTGCAGATCTTCTATCAATTATGTTACTGAAAAAAAAAAAAAAAGTGTCAGCTATGGGATTAAAACAAAAAAAAAATTCTGATGTGTTTCAGCTACACCAATGATTAACATATGTATCATGCTAACCTGGACAACAACAAATAATAAATACATAAAACTAGTTGATTTTTGCTTTTGTACATGTTTATGCAAGGAAAACTTAATACTGCAGTAAGCACCATCACACCTCTCAACTGTACAGATTTTTGCAGAATGTCCAGATTTTTGCCTCATATTTTTTGTGTTCCTCCTAAAATCTGTACTTTTCTGTCAAGTAGCTGAGGATTGAAGTCATTAAATAATGACAAACATTTGAGTTTAAGACTCCACATCCTTCAGAAATTTCATACTAATGCACAACCTATTATTACCTATTATTCTATCAACTTTCTAAGTTTGTAAGAGCAATATTTAAAATCTGTCCCTATTTGTCCCCCCCATCATTTTAGGCTTTGTCTAGATTTTTTGCTCTAAGAGGTTGAGACTGTATATATAAATACGTGGGTGTCTATACACATACACACACATTTTATATATATATATATATATATATAATATATATATATATATATATATATATATATATATATATATATATGTGTGTATATATATATATATATATATATATATATATATATATATATATATATATATATACATACACGTTTAAATATTTTGTTTTGTATTTGCCCCCTTATTGTTCTAATATCAGGTCCCCCTTTTCAGTCTTTTCATTTGGATGCATTTACTGTTCGATAAAATTGCTGTAGAAAAGTGATTTGGTGTATCTAGGTCAGATTGCCAAGTTTTAGGAACTCTAAAGTCATACAGTTGAGACCATATGATCTAGTTTCCGAAAACTCGAACATAAAAAGAAAACACAAAAATCTACCTTTTTACATTTTCTCAGGAATTTGTTTGTGTCTTTCGGCTTTTCCCAGTTAGGGGTTGCCACAGCGGAACTCCAGTCCGCTAATGATTGGCAGTTGATTTTTACATACCGGCTTGCCAGGCCTGACGCACAACCTTCAACGAAGGTACGCCCATTCATGCATGTCTCCACGCAGAAGACGCTCTAGCTGAGAATCGAACCGGACAGCGTCTTACTGTGAGGCGACAACGCTACCGCAGCACCACCACCGCGGGTTAACTCGCCAAATTTAAGCAAACAAATGTTCTTACACATCCTAACAATGACAGCTGTCAACATGCACGGGCCATATGTTTAGTATATTATATTAATCAGTTTCCTGCAGTCAAAAAATCATGGCAGTGTCACTATGCAATTTATTAACAAAGGATGAGTCTGCACTATCAGTGAGAAAGATCAGCTTTTTAGACAGCATCACACAATGACAGAATTAGAGATTGTAAGGAGGTGTAATACAGTTGGCATCAGAACACTGGTGAGCACATCACATCACATCAGATGTCCCAAGTCTCCTAGAAATGCAACAAGCCTGCAATCCCACAGAAAATACTGCATGTCATAATCTCAATTTGCAGTCAGATAATGTGAAGGCATATCTCAGGCAGGGAAAAGAGGAAACTTTAGAAGCTTAGAGTGGTAACAACAGATCAGGGAGGTTGAATACTGATGATTCTGCAGAGAAAGTGTTGGGTAGAAGGCTGACAAACGGTGATGGATTGTCTTCTAATATGAAATTTAAAGGGAAAAAAATTGCATTTTTATTTCAGGATACAGATAGTAATGAACTAGTACCTTGGCAAGAAGAGACTTAGCAACTATAAAGTCAATATGACCAGCCACTGATAAGGGCATTCTGGAGAAACTTATATATTTTAATGAGAGTTAATATTTCAGCAGGTGACAGTGGCAGAACATAGCATTTGGGAGCTCTAATAAAAGAAGTAGGTAGGTAAAGGTAGGTGTGTGTATGTGTTTTAAGTGTGTAGAGTATGCTTAGTCAGTGATTAGTTGTGATTAGGAACACAAGGACTGTAGAACACTTATGACAGGTTTCTGTCAACACCTTGGAGAGTTAAATGTGACTGGTTGAAAGTAAAATAGAACGAGTCATGCAACAACATTCTGACTAAGATTATAATTTCTTTTCATCATAAAAATATGTACTTTCATTTATCAAAGTAACTTGGCTTAAACTGGCTGAGTGGTGGCTGACAGAACATACAGTGGTATTTGTTACAAAAATTGTTATGGCAGAGATATTAACAGCACAGAACAGAATGTTATGTAATTATTACCAAAACAAGGCACATATTCATTAAAATAAAGGGAAAGTTTCAGCATGTCACAGAACAACATAACTTTTATTTAGCTGATGACACATTACAGACTAAAATTAAAAGAACAAGTGTTCATGGGTATCATGGGGAATGAAACAAACACTCAACACCGGCATTGTACTATTCAGAAGACTTGATAAAATACTTCTGTTCATATCAGCGTATCATCATCAAATGAGCTTGTGGCACATGGGATATGTGGTTGTCCTTTACTTCTTGTGATGCACACTTATATGGGTTCAAATCTCCCCTACAACCTAAACAAATTTTGAGGGGTTGGGAGTTGGCATAATGGTTGAGTTGTTTACCTCAGAAACACAAAATACAGGGTTTGTTTCTCATCTTTTGGAGGGAAATTGGCTACGTTTAAAATGGCCCACAAGAACAGCTAGTCTAGTACTTATCCATGAACCTATGAACAAGCCTGCTGTAATTCCTTTAGAAAAGTTCACTAATAAGAGGGCATTCACAGTCAACTATATGCCCAGAAGCCATACTGAAACCTTTGGGCTTCTAAGAGCTTATCCTTTGAGTACAATCATAATCCATCATCTATTCCTTGGTACCTCTGAAATGCTTACTAGAACATCACAGCTTTAAATAATACAAGAGCAGATATTTTCTAATACTTTATATACCAGATCTAATTCAAAACAGGACAGATGTTATATTACTTTGAATAGTATTAGTATCCTCCCTTTTTGTGGCCTTGTTGGCCTTTCTTTAAATTAGAAGATTACATTTCCACCTGAATGAGCATAGGAAAGAAGGTGATAGGTTGGAGGGCGTGATTTATGCAAGTTAAACACAAACACAAGTTAAACACAAATGCAAGTGTTCTGCAGCTTTATATGGATTTTTCAAATGGGAGGAAGTATTTCTTTAATTTCATTCCCCTCATTTTTTTGTTCCTCTTCAGATGCTTTCACTATTGTTGAAATCACACAGAGCCCTTCTACTCAAGATAAAGGACTGTACTTATATTTGTGTGTAATACCAAGAGAAACTAACTAATCATTGACTAAGCATACTCTACACATGTAAAACGCACATTCACACACCTGCCTTTACCTACCTACTTCTTACATACAAGCATACACACTTCTACCTACTTCTTACATCCACAGACTCCGAGTCCTACCTACCTATTCCTTACACACACACATCTCTTAAACACTTAAACACACACATGCACACACCTACCTCTCACTTCTACATTCATCTGCGCAGTCCGAACATCCTCTTAAATTCAAATTTCCAGTAGGTGCGAAAGAAGAAGATGTAAACCGTCAGTCGCACAGACACAGAAGACGAAAACAGGTCGCAAACACCTGTTGCTTCTGTGCGATTGGACGGGATGCAAAGGGCGTTCTTAAAGAGGAACGCCCTTTTAAAAAAAAAACTTTTTTTATTTAAATTAATTTCTTGGCCAGCCAGTTCCAGAGTGGTGCAAGTGCACCTCTTGCACCTGCCTGCGGGCGCCCTTGCTTGTTTGTTTCAGGATTAAGTGGTTGTCAGTATACATGAGACAATTGCTACATTGCCTCAGGATGCCCATGTCTATCAGGCTGGCCAGGGACATGATAGGAAACTGCTCATCCATGATAGGCTCTTACTATATGTTTTATTAGGGAAGGCAATGGTTTAATTTGGCAAAACTGTTCTGATAGTACCGAGACTACAAGAGGGACCTATACCTTGTGTAGGCTAAGGTTGATCAATAAGGTAATGCTGCTCAATGTGCAACTGAGTTGCTCCTAGAGCAGCAGAAAAGCTTGAAAGGGTTTCACTGACAGCTGTTTAGGGAAAAACTGAGCTTCTAGGCTTCTGCATCTATACAGGGCACTGTTAACTGCCACTGAGCTAACAGCTGCACTGCACAAATGCAAGGCTTAAGTAAGAGCAAAGAGAAACAAGATTTAAGCTAACTACCAATCAGGAAAGCACACAATAAGCCATCACCAGCAATCCCCAACTCAGGTTAACTCAGCACACTTCTGCCTCAAGGGTGTAGAAAAACAACTTATTAATGTAGAATAGCTGGTTTGGAGCCCAAGTGTAACAAGACCACACAAATTACCTACAACAGCCCTACAACAAACAGATAATGTAATACAGTGCAATTAACTACTTAAAGCAGCAGTAGACAGTACAAATTTTTTTGCTATAAAGGGCAAAAATAACAGCAAATAGCTTAAGAAAACTGCTAAAGTACAGTTACAGTAGATAAGAGAAGTGCAAAAAATACTTATTTTTGCCTTTTCAGTAGTGGATTGCTCCAGGTGAAAACAGAGTCTCAGCAATCAGTAGCAAAGTTGCCAAATGACAAGCAGCTTTGAGAATCTATGCCAAAGCCTGCACAAACATGAGGCTTAAATATGAGCAAAGAGAAACAAGTTTTAAGTTAACTACCAATCAGGAAAGCACACTGTAAGCCTTCCACCAGCAACCCCCAACTCAAGACAAGTTAGATCAGCACACTTCTGCCTCAAGGGTGCAAAAAACACCTTCTTAATGTAGAATAGTTGGTTTGGAGCCCAAGTGTAACAATACCACACAAACTACCTACAACAGACACAATGTAATACAGTGCAATTAACTACTTAAAGCAGCAGCAGACAGTACAATTTTTTTGAAATTACTGAAGTCCAATCACAGTATATACGAGAAATGCAAAAAATACTTAGAGCCCTTTTGTGTGTTTCCTAGCTCAGATACACCAGGTAAACACCTTCTGCTACTATATGAATAATCCCAGTCCACCTAATGTAAAAGCACAGTAAAGGAGTGTCTGGAGTGAAATGCTACCACAAACAGACTTAAAAGGTGTGAAATGCTACTGCAAACAAACTTAAAGGTACAGACACAACAGCGTACTTTAACAGCTTATAAAAGTGTGATTATTCAACAAAAGTACTTCACTTTGAATAAATGAGCCAAGAGCTACTCAGCTGTACAGAATTAATAAAGGCACTAAAAACAAGATAAGCTGATTAATAAGCCCTCCAACCAATAAAACTACATGCAGAAATCTCCCATGTTTCCCTGACCTAAACAGACCAGGCTAACTCCCAATGCACTAGATAGAAAATCCACTAGCCTCTTGATATAAAAACAAGTGCTTACTAGAGTGTAAAAATATACTGCTTTATCCAACAGCTAGTGAGACAATGAATTCAGAGCAAGTAAATTAGTAGAACTGACAATGATAGGCAAAATGCACTTTTTCAATATAAGAACAAGGAAAGGCAAATAAATCAATATATCAACAGCAATGTAGAAAGGGAGGAGCTTATTAAGCTCAATTTATGGTAGGGGTGGCCAGTTTAAAATCACCAGGTTTAAAAGGCAGATCAACAAAGGGAATGGTAGATGGGGAAAAAAACTAGCAGGGAATCACCAACAGTGCTTTAGTTTATGCAAGCTTGAAATCTTTTCAGTAAAAGACAATGGCCCAGAAATTCAATGCGATCAACAGGCAGCTGATTGATAGGTGTGTGAGATTGCAGAAATCCTGCTTTGGGAAATTTCCCCTTACCCTTGTTTGTACATTCTTGGAATTAGTGTATATATAATTAGCAGAGGCTGTGGGGGATGTAGGGGGCTTGCCCCCTGCAATAAACAATGTTTTATTTATTTATTTATTTATTTTTAAATATGAAAGCTTTCCTGTGCCAATGCTGTTTTGCGGAGCATGCATACTACAAAAAAAAGTTTTACTTTTTTTTTTTTTTACTTTTTGATAGGCTGCTAATTAACCAGTCATGTTCAGTCAGTCACCATCATATATCTTTATACATATATACAGTTGTTGTTCTTTCGGCTTTTCCCGGTTAGGGGTTGCCACAGCGGAACTCCGGTCCGCTAATGATTGGCAGTAGATTTTTACGGTGTCGAGGTGCCATCTCGATGCCCAACCTTCAACGAAGGCACGTCCATTCTACACATGTCTTTGGAACGCCACTCGACTGCGGGGAGGACATGCAGACTCCACACAGAAGGCTCTCCAGCCAAGAATCCAACAGGAGAACCTCTTGCTGTGAGGCAACAACGCTACCGCTGCACCACTGCAGCTTATACATATATACAGTACATACACAAATACTTTCTACCCAATGTAGCTATATCCTCTGTTTCCTTGCTTGCTAATTACTTGCTTTTGGCTATCCCACATCTTATGACAGAGATGCTATCAAATACAATTAAGCTATAGGCTCATAGGTATATATTAGGCTAACAACCGCAAGGGCCTTTTTAAGTCTAGCCATGCATCTGAAGTGTATTCAACAAGTTGTGTGCCCTAGATGTTATTTTTAGGGGAATGTGTAAGCTAGGTCATGTGTGACCAAACATTTATAGGTTGAAACTATCCATTACAGACATAGGTTCATAGGTGTATACTAAGCTAACGACCACTAGGGCCCTTATAAGTACAGTCATACAAATCAAATGTAGCCCACAAACTTGATTTATATAGGGGGTGATTTACTGACTCCCTCTCTCCATAAGAGACATAAGTGCCAGACCAGGGGTGAATTTCCAATTACCCTTCTACTGGCCTAAGCTGAAATAGGGTTATAGAGGAACTCTGCTTCACATGGATGGAAAGCTTGTTCCAGAGAATGGGAATTCTCTGAGAAACATACTTGTCTCTCCAACATGTCCTTTTTATGTCACAAGGGAAATTTAGGTCTTTTGATCTAGTAGTTCTGATGCTGTTTGTTTTGCAAATGTGCAAAAGGTTCATCAAAGCATGGTCTAGAGATGCCTTGTACACCAGGCAAAGATCTCCTCTCAGAAGTCTGTATTATACCAAGTAAAGAATCAGGGCTTTGAGGTGAAAGTGTAGGACATTGTGTTTACTCCTTGTATTCTTTTGTGGATGTTCCAGTTCTTGCATGTGTCTGATCATGTACATACTAAAGAGGGCATTATACTCTATAATAGCTTTGATGAGGGCTGAGAATAGTGGTACGATGATCTCTGTAGGTATAGATGCCACACCTTACTTGAACAACACAGAACGTTTTTTTTAATACCATAGAAACATATTGGTCAAAGACTAGGTTACTCTGTACATGAGTTCCCAGAACCCTGACTAATGAATCAACTTTTATGAGTGTTTTACTGATGACATAGTTACCTGAGGTAGCCAGCTTCTCAAGAGGTACTACAATGAATTTATTGGCATTGAGTTTTAAGCCATGACTTTGGCACCAAGTGTTTCCCTGTGTTAGACCTTCCTGAAAGGTGTTCTTGTCTTCAGGGAATTCAATGACTGCTCCCAGTTTGCAGTAATCTGTGAACTTGGTCAGCCAAAGACCTTGGACACTGGCTTTGACCGCCAAGAAGTGGATGCCAAAGAGAAGGGGGCCCAGCACAGAGCTCTGAGGGATTCTACTGGTGACCGGCCTCTTTGTGGAGCTGGTCTCACCAATCCTAACCTCCTGGGTCCCACCAGTGAGCCAACTACCTATCCAGCATGTTATAAGGGGGTTTATGCCTAGTTCCTTAAGTTTGTTGACAAAACCCGAGTGGGGTACTGTATCAAATGCTTTAGCCAGATCAGTTCTATAGGTGGCCATTAACACATTATTAAAGGTTACTTATCTGTAGGACCATGCAAAACAAGATAACAGTGTCATGGGCAGGACTGAACTGTGGTGTCACCCCACCCAGGACATGATCCTCCCAGGTGTGTCACTGAAAGGTATCCCAGGCGAGTTGCAGCCTGGAGCCCTTTATACTGGAGTGAGTTACATAAATGTGCCATGGTTTCCTACAATACTGCCAGTCTGCTGAGTACTCATGCTATGTAACAATGCAACATATAACAGATGTTTGTTTATTCCTTTCCAGCAGAGAGTTTTGAGGGCACAACTGACTCTACTGCTGACCATGAGCCTGCAAACAGCCTAACAGGACACACAGCAGAGCACTTGTAGTTTACGTATCATACTTAGTTGAAGGGGTGAGGTACTACACCAATGACACTTGTACTGTATTACAAGTCCTATTATCATTACCTATGCCTGCTGGTGTGAGCATTGATAGGGTCACCTTCCCATACTATGTGTAATACCACCAGTCCTGTTGCCAATTATGGTAGGGATGATGCCTCCTCTGATGGAAATACAGAACTGTCTGAGGCAGTCCCACAGTGGGCAGTCACACCTGAAGGGGGCCTGATGCATGTAGGCCAATCTAGCTTCACCTTATCTTAACAGCTCGACTACACAGCTGTGGAACTTCTGTGTTGAGTGGAGATAATGGATGGGTAATGGTAGAATATTACACCAACCTATGAACAAACTGCTGTGATGGCCCCATTGCATTGCCAACCACATATATTACTTCAGGCCAGAGTCGGTGATGCTGCAGCTGCTGTATTCCTGGAACGGTATGCACAGCTGGTGCAAGTCAGTCAGTAAGAACACTTAGGACTGCAGGACCTGGACTTCATATTACATTACTGTCTTGTACAGTCCATATGCAATCCAACAAGAGGCAGTACAACCTCTTTAGAATACAGACCAACCCTTCAGCAGTTTAGACATTTTGGAAGTGGCCTTTCCAGGCTGAGTCAGAGATTAATAACTCTACCTATTTGTGTATAGTGCTGCAGCTGCTGTCTGCTGTTTTTCAGATACAGCATTCTCTCAGTGGCACCTCCTAGAAAAGCAGAGCAGCAGCACTATCACCCCAGGTATCTGGTGCATCAGTGGTGCCCCTACCACAACTAGCTACACCTTCACCACACGCATGGGTTGGCAGACCTCTTGAGGGTTCATTTTCCTCCTAGCTGGTAAGATGTGTTGCCATGTACATGTGTTAAGCAGGTCAAATGTTGAATACAGGTGTTTGTGTATTGCCAGCATAGGTGGAAACCACAACAGCATGTGTATATGGTAAGGGGCATGCAGTGCAGACTGAGTCATCTACCTCAGGTGGATAATGGGGTATAGCTCCACATATTTCTACATCACATGGCAGACACTGAGGTCCTGACCTACGTGTGCCCATGGGGCTAGTTGTTACTGCCTGCACTATGAGCCATTAGCTTGGGAAAAGATGACACCTGGACCCTGATCCCCTGCCAACATTCCAACCCTGTATTAAAATTGTTATTCCTGTTACATGTATATGATGTTTTTTTACTATACAGGGTATCTTGGCAGCATATATTTCATTGTTATAACTATTACTAACAGATATTTTTTTCAGCTATCAGAGCTTAAGTTTTTCTGAAGATCTGTACAGTGATGGCATCTTACATCCACTGTGCACTTTGTTTCTGTATCAGTTAAGCTCTTTGTTATTGGGGTGGTAATGGTGGGTTATCCTCATCCTCCTTGTCACTGTCATATTCTGGTCATGTTTCAGAGTTTCCTAGCATCATATTATCTAGGAGGCAGCAGGCTACAATATTAGGCAGGACTTAACTAGTCTGTACTGCAGTGTTTGACACCAGAACTGTCCAGAGAGCAGAATTGTATCTTCAGCTATCCAAAGACATATTTAGTAATGTTCTGTTAATGGTGATGGACACAACTGGAGGCTTCCTGGATAGCTGTCTGTGGAGACCATATGAGAGTCAGCAGCCATTGCTCAAAGAGATATCTATCATCACCAACAGTCATCCTTGGGGTACATGTCTAACCTCAAATGTGCAGTGTATGGCACTAGAGTGCCACACATTGGCACTGCCATTACCCCCTGGGCTGTGAATTAACACATCCATGATACAGCCTTTGTGGTTACAAAACTACCTGGCAGTTATCTGAGTAGTATGCATGCCTACTGAGGTAAGCCAATGCATTATTTGTAGAAAGATTTTATATGGCTGTGTACTGACCATCCACTGAATCAAAAATGTTTGCTGTAGCTGTTTGGCATATGAGAGGGAATCTTGCATTATGGGGACTGTTTGCTTCTGTGCTTATGGGAATTTAAATACTAATCAATATGTATTAGCAGGTGATCAAAAAACTGCTACGGGATGAATAAAAGGTTGGCTATCAGACTGCTCAAGAAGAGATTCTTTTGATATGCCGGTTGTGTCCCCTGTGGGTCTTTGGAAGGTTGCCAATTTATTTAAAAAAACCTTATTACCTTTCTTTTCCGAGGTATACATCTACCTCCACTACTTGACATGTCCACTGACTGCACAGTGTCTGGCCATACATACAAAACCTGTACAACTGCTCCTGTCTAGAAAGAGAAAAGGATTCAGACTGTGTTGCACAACTAGATGACCAGGTGTTCCTGTTACATAGCAACATCAATGGCTAGTATATAGGTTATAACAAATGGTATAGTAACCATTTTTACAAAGGTGTTTGTAGTAACAAATTTTGTTTTCTAAATTTATGACATTGTGTGTTTCTGCATGCATCATTATACATTATTCTCACACTCCATGAATCATGCAGCTTTGGGCCACCATGGTTGTAGGTTCATTTGCCACTTTTTTCATGTTCTTTTTTGTCAAATGCATGTCTGTGAACTCTATTAACCTACATTTAGAAATGGCTGTCTACCATTTCTTCACTTTTTCCACATACAATCACTGTGACAGTGCATATAATGTTTATGAATACTGCCACTGCATCAACATTCTCATATTTATTAAAGTGTGTTAGTAAATTCAAAAGAGTCTCATATTCTTTATGCTTGATATTCCTACAAGTACTTACCCCACTGTATAATGAAGCATTTGCTATATTGCATATCACTGAAGGAAGAAATTGCAGTTCTCTTTGTTCCCCCAAAATAGCTCCCATGTTTCCTCAACTTTATCTGAAAACTCATGTAAGGACAATAAAAATTAAGGCAGTCATCAAGGACATTCTGTAAGACTTTTTTATCGAGTTTACAGTTCAAGAGGACTTCCAAGATGGCTGCACACTGAGTAACAACTTAATTTCAGCTCTCCCAGTGTGAAAATAGAAACTCAGAAAAGAGAGCAAATGAACTTGTCTTTTTGGGTAAATTTCAATAACTGGCTAGTAAGTGCACTACCTGCCTGGATGCCAGCAAAAAAAAGAAATTAAGAGAACCTGAAAGAAAATCAATCTCAAAAAGTGAGGAGAAAACATTGGCTGGGAAGAATTCTGCAGCTGTCCAGCAAAAAGCAGTGCAAGCTCCAGCTCTAGTACAAGACATGCCTTCCAGTAATCTAGAGGAAAAATAAGTCAGATGTTCATAGAGCTGATTAAAATAAACAAGACACTGAGGGAGCATATTGACTCAAATATCAAAAGGCTGGAAAAATGGAAGAAGCTTTAAACAGATATTCAGACAAGGTGACAAAACTGCAAAAAATCAGAGGTTGAAATGAAGAAAAGGCTGGCTGAGTATGAGACTGCTCAAGAAGAGATGTTTAAAAAAAACAATAGAATTACAAGACAGAGCACATAGGGGAAAACTTGAGATTTTTTGCTGTACCAGAGAAGTTGGAAGGAACAAACTGTATTAAGTTTATGAAAGCACAAATAAGCAACTAGTCTGGTATTCAACAGCTGGAGTTGTTAACTGAAAGGGCACATCATGTGTATGCTCCAAACCTGGCCATGAGAAAGCAACTTAGACCTTTAATAGTGAAGGGTGCAACCCTACCAGCAGAAAGAGTTGATTCTGACAAAACTGTGGCAGAAGGACAAAGTACTAAAAATGGAAGACAGTAGAGTGTTTGTGGAAAATGATTACTTGCCAGGCAGGAGAGGAGAAAATGTATTCCATTAATCAGGGAATGTTGAGAAGCATTCTTGGGGTACATGTCCAACCTCTGTATTCAGCTATTTTCAGAATATTCTTTCCTAGAAGGTCAAAATCATATTTTGATGCAGAACATGCTAAGATGGAATTACAAAAGTTTGCCCAATAAAAAGTGAGCTATCAAACAAAAGGAAATTCTGCTTTTTGTTCTTCTAGTAATAAAGTCCATAGAGAGACTGTACCATTGAAACCCTTTCCAATGTTTCAAAGGCAACTGCTTGAGAGACAGAAAAAAAAGCACAGAAGTTGACTAGAAAAATCAGGAGTACATTGAAAATTAAGCAGAGACTGGATGTGGGAAATGGAGGTCAACAGGAAGAAAACCAACTCTGAAATTGACAAATAAATGTGGGATAACAAAGCATTAATTATATTTGTGAAATATGACATAACAAGACAATATGGCTATATTGGACGTCTTTGACTCTTGTAAATTTGTAGGGGACCCCAAAGCATATGCCCTACTTCAAGTCATTAATGTTTGGAAGAACATTTAGGAGACAGGAAGAGGAAGGAAAGAGTCAGTTGTAAGTAAAACAAAATGATGTTCTTAACAATATTATTTTTATAATGCATGACATAACCTGCATGCCATAAAATAAAGCTTTCTTGGTTATTTTTTAGTGTAATAGAGATACTAAAGTAAACAGGTCCCCCCCCCCCCTTTTTCCCTGTTCTTCTTTCTTTCTTCTTGTTCAGTTTTAAGAAATGTAGGCACTACAATGTAGAAAGAGAAGAAAAATCTTGACAAAAGAGCATGGTACAAGAAAATTGCTATGCTTTTTTTTGGTGTCATTAAGGGGTCATTTGCATATATCCCATAATCCCGTTTCACAAGAGGCTTCAAGGAATCACACACACTGCAAACTCTAACTTGGCTAGGTTTTTCTTGTTTTTTCCAGTTGATTGGCTGTGTCATGTTTACTCTTGTATTTATTTATTTATTGTTACTCTTGCATAGGGGAATAACTGGATTGAGGCCCTTGGCTTGATTTAGTAGCAAGCTTTAAGGGTAAGCAAATAAATAATAAAGAACACTGAATATTATAAAAACTTTTCCTCTAGCAAATAAATCAATGCTTATAGTAGAGGTAACTGTGTATCTGGTTCTCATTTATCTGTGGAGACAATCTGATAAGGGGCAATTAAAACAGAATGCTTCTTTCTTTCAATGGTTAGGAGATAATGTTTTCTGAAAGCATTCAAGTGTTTGTCTAATCTGGGAAAGGAATAAAGATAAGACAAAAACAGACATCACTTAGGGAAGTAGAAGCACAGGCTTTACCATGCGTCTTAGCATGGATTACTTTCCTTATAGGTTAATCCAAGTCTGTAAGTGTTGCTGTAAGTCTGGGACAAGTGTTCTTATTAGGAGGGTTAAACTTCAGTATTTGAAGATATACATAGTTTTACGTGTTACTATTAAGTTAATAGGTTTTAGGGGTGTTCTGGGATGTGTTTTTTTTTTGAGGGTTTTCACTAAAACAAAGTTTTGTAAGATGTGACATAGATTCAAATGGATATGACAAGAGATAACTGCATAAAAGATCAACCTGCCAAGCATTAGTGTATGCATGTAACATAAGAGCTAGATATTAAAAAAAAACTGTTGCACATAACAGGTGGAAACAATAACTTCTTAGTATAATGATGCTTTCTGTATTATCCTTAAATGTGAGTGGTCTTACAGACATATACAAAAAAAAGAGTAGTGAACTGTATTAAAAATGTTGAGTGCAAACAGTTGTGCTACAGGAGACACATCTGGAGAGAACTGTGCATGTGAATTTGATAAAGAAAATTCTGGGAGAAATAATCAGCTTTCAGCAGGGAATACTGCTTAAAGGTGGGAGCTGGAATTTGATTTCCAGTAGTGTGAATGTATTGGGGCAGAAGGGAAAATGTAACAAAGAAAGGTAGATGTTTGAAGAAATTTACGAAAATGTTTGGCATGGAAGAGTGAATTCAGTAGTAGGAGTTTGGAGTGAATTTACATATTATTCCCCAAGGTAGAAAAACTGGGCTAGGCTAAACAGAAATTATATTTCACAGGAACACACACATTTAATTGAAGTTTTGATATGCCTCCAATAATTATTTCAGATCACATGCTAATAATAACTAAAATAAAAATGCAGGATAATAATACAAAAATGAGACACTGGTGCTTTCCCATTTATCTGTTAAACAGAGAGGAATTTAAGGAATGGGTAGTGGAAATTCTTTTGTAGTTATTAGGAATGATAGAAATTTCTTCTGAAAATATAGCTAGGGAGTGGGATAAAATTAAAATGGAATTTAAAAATAGGGTAGAAATAAAAAAAGAAAGATATAGTTAAGAAATAACAAGAATTAATTAGAGGGACTGACAAAGGTTAAAGTATTTCAGAATAGGGGGATGTCTCACAGAACAAAGAAGAAGAACAACTGCAGAGTGCTAAATATAAAATAAGGGATTACCTCAGTAATATGCATGAGTTTAGAAAGACTGCTGTTAAGCAACTGTTTTTTGATAACTCCACAATGCAGAATCTTTTAGTGCAACAACTCAGGCATCTGAAAGTAGAAAGGGTTGTCGCCAAGCTTAGAGAGCATAGGAAGATAACCAGAGATCCTTTAGAGATACTAGAATTATTTTGGAAATTTTATGAAAATCTGTACAAAGCAGAGAAATATGGCAAGCAATAAAAAATACAAATAGAAATGTTTATGGAAAAATTAAATATGCAAAGGTTAGAAGTAGGTGAGCCTCAATTACTAACAGGATAGGAGGAGATCAGATAAAAATGGTGATGTAAAATCAATATACAGAAAATTCCCCAGGAATAGATGGTAGTCCTGTGGAAGTCTGGAAGCTAGGAGGGAAGAAACTGACAAAGATCTAGAAGGTTAGTTTAATAGTATTTTAAAAGGGGGAAAAACACCAACATCCAGAAAGACAGCGGTGGTTGCTGTAATACCTAAAGATGGTAAAGACCCATCAGATCCACTCTCATATAGACCCATTTCAATTCTAAACCATGATTATAAAGTGTTTATATCTATAATGGCTAAAAGAATGGTAAAGGTGATGTTAAATTGATAGATATGGATCAATGTGGTTTTGTACAGGGGAGGCAAACATTTAACAACATTAATAGAACAATGATGATCCAGAGGGAAGCAGAATATAAGAAAGTACCACTGTTGTTGGTGGGTCTTCATGCAGAGAAAGCATTCAACAGAGTGGATTTATGAATAGGGCAATGGAAGCATTTGCATTCCCTGATAAAATTATAATGTTAGTTAGGAGGATATATGAGGGATCAGAGGTGAAAATTAAATTGGACGGGTTTCTCTCTGATATCTTCTGTTAGTGCTGTTTGAACAGAGGATCCAGGCAGAGGTATCCTCTTTCTCCTTTAATATTTGCTTTATATTTACAATCATTGGCAAACAAAATAAGGGATTCAGAAATTCAAGCATATAATTAGTATGGTAGTCAAGAAAAGCTGGCTTTATTTGCAGATGATATTATTTTATACCCAATAAAACCAGAAAAGACAGTTTTAAGTATTTTTGGTATACAAAACTAATGAAGATAAAATAAAGGCAATAGCTGTAAACTATGTACCCACGCATGAATTGGTTCAGAAATACCCATATTTATGGGGACATGGTAAAATGAAGTACTTATAAGTATGGATTAAAAAGGATTTTGTTATGACAGCTAACGATATGGGGAAGAAACTAAGCAAAAGATAATAATAAACTGAGAAATAGCAAGCTCTTTTTTATAGATATAGAGAGCAAGTTACAAGCATTCAAAATGTTTTTAGTCCCCTTACATTTATACATAAGTCAGGCATATTTTTATCAACCAGAAGAGAAGTTGTGGTTAGCAATTAATAAAGAGTTCAAGGATTTCATCTGGGAGGTGGAGATGGTAAGAATATATCAAGGTGGTTTGGGATTAACTGATTTGAAGGGGTATTTCAGAGCTACACAGTTTAGGTTCCTATACATAGCACAAGCAGAAATCTATAATTCAAAGTGGAAAGGGATGATGATGATGAAATGGGGGAAGCTTAAGGAACAAGGAGAGACTGGGATTTTGGATGGAGATCATTAAGAATAACAATAACCATACAGAATATTATATTCATAAAGTAGCAGAAAGTATTCTAAGACCTAAGCCAATAAAGGAATGGACAAAGGAGATTCTGCTGATAAAGATCAAAACAATTATGGATACAAATAATAGGCAAGAGGGGGTTGGAATTTACTGGATAAAACTGGCAAAGGAACCAAGACATTGGAAGCAATGATTAGGGAAACACAATAAAATGGGAAGAGGCCAATAATTTATTTGGACTCAGGCTAGAGATTGCCTTCCCAGAAATAAATGGGGGAATCCTAAGCGAAAGACCAGCTCTGGTAGAGTTTTTAGTAGAATCTAGAAGAGAAGCTGCTGTTAAATATGGTATAATCAGTACAGCATATACAACATTGCAAGATAAACATACGTTAGAAAGGATTCAGAAGAAATACTGGATAAGCAGTTTGCAAAGAAACAAGGGAGAATATATGTATGACTCTCAAATATGCAACATATTCTAGAAGATTTAGGATCTCTGCTTGGAAGTGTTTACATAGATATGTGTATACCCCAAGTAGACTCCAAAGAATTTTTCCTCCAGTAGATAGCAAATGTTGGAGGTATGATGTGGAAGAAAGAGATAATTAAGAACATGTTCTGTGAGAGTGTAATGAGTTGGCAGACTTTAAAAAGTCCCTGCAGACTACTCTATCATAAATACTTGTTGAGTAAATTGGAATAACTAAGGACATTATATTTTTCTGCTATGATACAGAATTGGAGTTGCCTAGACATAGTAAGCCCTTGCTGACTCTAATTATGGTGTCTGCCAAAACATCAATTACTAGAAAATGGAAAACAAAGTCTAAACCAAGTGCATATAGTAAAGAGATAAAACAACTGGAAATGGGATCTTTAGAAAAGGGTAAGAGCAAATAGCATAGAAAAAATATGAATTACTGGAACAATTCATGCAGCATAATGTTTTGGGAGAAGAATGAGGTTTAACAGAAGGCAGGATTTGAATGAGTTATGAAATGTTTGACTGACAATCACTGGACAGATTATAAGTGATATATATAATGTTTGCAACAAAAATATGTCAATACAGTTTGCTTTCATATATGTGTGTGTATATATATATATATATATATATATATATATATATATATATATATATATATATAAATGTATGACTGCCTATGTCATAAGTAATAATTTAATAAAGATGTTTCTTGTTTAAAGTGAAAAAAAAAAAGGTTTACAGTCCAAGGAAGATACAGATAATCTGATTGGTTAAAAAGGTCATGGTTTGGGAGCAGTTCTTAACCTGTTCCCTACAATATATATTTTTTGTATATGAGTCCAAGTGTTTTAACTAGGTGAGAAGTATGCATATGAAATAGCAGGAGAAAATTCAAGGGGTTCAATATCAAAAATGTTTAGACTTGACACCAGCTTGTTTATAAATGTAGCTGGTAATGAAGCATTTATTCTAACTCTTTCATTATGATCTGGAAAATGTGTGAAATACTTTAAAGTCTCCCCCATATAACAGACCCCTTTGCCTTGTCTGCCGCCATAGTACACAAGTGAGAAATCTAGGTATAAATAGTTAGAAATACATTTTAGACTTATTTCACCAACTGAATGTTTACTTCAACTTCTTTCAGTTTAATTTCTCCAAGTCTTTTGGGAGTCTAACACCATGACAGGAATGGAGCCCATTCCTAAGTCAAAGTACGATTGTTTCAGTCTTTGATGTTAAACAAAAGTGCTCTTTGCAGCACACACGATATCCGATAAGTAATAATGAAGGAATCTTCTTCATCACTGAAAGAGTTAATTATTCTAACATCAGAAGATTTATGAGACCATAAGTATCAGCACCTCTTTTCCCATCTCTATTCACAGATGAACAACCATTATGATATATGATGGCTTAAATATATATATATATATATATATATATATATATATATATATATATATATATATATATATATATATAGATTGACTTCAGAAGCTTGAAATACTGAAATCTCGAATTTCAGTATCTCGAGCCCAAGAATCCGAATCCACACAACAATGAACACTGAAAACCGTGAAAGTTAAAACCACGAATACCGGAGGTTTTGGATTTTGCGGTATTATCACACACAAAACCACGAATACCGGAGGTTTTGGATTTCGCGGTATTAACACACACACACACACACACACATACACACACACTCCTCCACACAAACATACACACACACCATCCTCCACACAAACACACACAATCTCAATACTATATGAAAGCAGGGGTGCAAGTCACCCTGCACCCCCCCCACACCCCCCTACTTCAATATTCTCACTCTGAGGTCGCATTACATACAAACACACACAAAACACCAACACACAAGCTACATTCTCCTCGCACACACACACACACACACACACACACATCACAGCAACAAAACACACTGACACACACCACAGCCCCTACCCCAAACCCCTTAACACACACACACTTACCTGAATACATAACCATAGCGGAACTTTAGAAGCACAAAATTCAAAACCTCCGGTATTCGAGGTTTTGAATTTCGCACTTCTAAACTTTCTCTGTTCTGTGGATTTGGCTTCTTGGGCTCAAGATACTGAAATTCGAGATTTCAGTATTTCGAGCTTCTGAAGGGAACCCATATATATATATATATATATATATATATATATATATATATATATATATACTGAAGACCTCAAAAATATCTAAAAGAAAATCTATCAACATGCAGGGCATTAATATTAATACGTTGAAATTGCATTAAATCAACAGTCATTAAGATTGAAGGTTCTACATGGACTATCAGTATTGCTATGCTGGCAGTGTAAATGATGTAATAAGGTTGCAGTGTTTTAGAGTATGGCGTTTACCCTCTTATCTACCGTTGTATGACCTCAGTATTGGTATGTATAATTAGTGGGGGTGTGGCATGCAGGAGGCTTACCCTCCTGCAAAAACACAGATGACAGGTTTTATTTATTGTGTCGGGTGTAGGAGTATGTTTTGGTTAAATGTATAATATCAACAGTCTGTGTAACACTGTCAATCTTAAAAACTGTCCATGTGCTGCAGTTTGGGCCTTTTAGTGTTGAAGTTCTTTGTGTCAATACATTTACTTTTAGATGTTAAGGACACACAGGTATGTGTGTATGTATATATCACATACCAAATCAGTGAACCACAAAAAGTCAAGACCAAAACTCCGAAGTATCTAATCAACAAAACTTTACAATGCCAAATGTTCACAACAATGATACACTACTATACATGTGCCAACCTAAACACTTACAAATGTTACAAAAAAAAAACACCACTAAACAGACTACTATACACTTCACAATGTTTTTTGCAGGGGGGCTATGCCTCCCACACCCCAAAACTTATATATACAAATTCAAAGATTGCACTACAGTGGGGAAAAGGTTAAATGTCCTGATTCACACTGTACTATGATCTCCACCAACAATTCTTGCAACAGGTACATTATCATAAAAACTTATAATTTATCTGTTCTCTTATCTCAGAGCAAATTTACACTTTTGCGGCAGTTAGGCCAACGCGGGCACACTGTGACATTTTGCTGATTACTAAGTTCAGAATTTTAGTCTTGACATTCTGTGGTTCACTGATTTGGTATATGATGATTTGAAGGGGATCTATATATACTATATATCTATATCTATCTATCTATATATGTAGGTATATCTATATATTTATATATATCTATATATCTATATATATATATATATATATATATATATATATATATATATATATATATATATATATAGGTCTACTTTGTTTTATAGAAAACGCATTTCACTGAAACTCATTTCACTGAAAATAAATTGCCTGAGCACAATTCACTGAATGCTCACTTCACTGAAAACTCATTTGACTGAAACTCATTTCATCTAAAAAGGTATATGCCCTGTTCCTCACTGTAGTATGATCCTGGAGTTAATGTATATAGTAAGTGGGGGGTGTGGGAGGCACAGCCCTCCACTTTGGGGGATGTGGGGGGCATAGCCCCCCACATAGTTTGGGTATAAATTATCTTCTGGAAAGAGTTATTCATTCAATTTGTAAGTATCCATGTCTATGGTTTACAACATTTAAAATAGGTGCCCCCCACCCCTTACTATATATACTATCTCCAGGATCGCACTTCAGTGGGGAAAAGGGCATATACCTTTTTAGCTGAAATGAGTTTCAGTCAAATGAGTTTTCAGTGAAGTGAGCTTTCAGTGAATTGTGCTCAGGCAATTCATTTTCAGTGAAATGAGGCTTTGACGAAATGAGTTTCAGTGAAATGTGTTTTCTATCAAACAAGAGATCCTGTAAAGGTATTAGAAATATTTCAGAAATTCTATAAGAGTCTATAAAGCAGAAAAATATGAAAATCAAGAAAATATACAAATGGAAATGTTTATGGAAGAATTAAATATGACAAGGTTAGAGGTAGATGATGCGCAATTACTAACAGTTAGGATAGCAGGAGATGAGATAAAAATTGTGATGTATAATCAATCTACAACGAAAGTCCCCAGGAATAGATGGTACTCCTGTGGAAGTTTGGAAGCTAGGAGGGAAAAAATGATAAAGATCTTAAAGGTTTTGTTTAACAATATCTTAAGAGGAGGAGAAGTACCACCATCCTGGAAGAAAGCTGTGGTACCTGTAATACCTAAAGAGAGTAAGGTAAGGATCCATCAGATCCAGCTTCATACAGGCCAGTTTCAATACTAAACCATTATTATAAAGTATTCATGTCTATAATATCTAAAAGACTGGCATAAGTAATGCCAAAACTGACAGATATGGACAAATGTGGTTTTGTGGAGGGGAGGCAAACATTTGAAAACATTAACAGAACATTGATGATCCAGAGGGAAGCAAAATGTAAGAAAATGCCATTGCTGGTGGCGGGTCTTGATGAAAACAATTATAAGGTTGATCGGGATATGAGGGATCGGAGACCAAAAATTGATCTGGGTGGGGTCCTCTCTAATAATTTCTGCTTGAGCAGAGGAACCAGGCAGGGGTGTCTTCTTTCCCCTTTATTATCTGCAGTATATTTAGAACCAATGGCAAAGAAAATAAGGGACTCAGAAATTCAAGGATATAATTGGTATGGTAGTTAGGAAAAGCTGGTTTTATTTGCAGATGATATTATTTTGTACCTGACAAAACCAGAAAAAGACATTACAGTGTTCTGGAACATTTTCAGACAGTTTAAGATCTTTTTGGGATACAAAATTAATGAAGCTAAAACAAAGGCAATAGCGGTAAATTATGTAATCACACATGAACTGTTTCAGGAGTACTCATATTTATGGGAACATGATAAAATGAAATATTTGGGGAGTATGGATTAAAAATTATTCTAGTGTGGCAGCTAAGGATATGTGGGAAGAGACTAAACAAAAGATAATACAAAACTGAAAAAATGGAAACTTTGTTATATGGATATGGATAGTAAGATACAAGCAGTTAAAATGTTTTTTGTCCCTTTAGTCTTATACATGAAGATATATTTTTATCAACCAGTGGAGAAGTTGTGGGTAGCAATTAATAAAGAGCTGAAGGACTTTATCTGGGAGGGGAAGATGGCAAGAGTCAAGTGGAATAAGCTAATTCTTCCAGTAGAACAGGGCGGATATGGATTAGCCAATCTGAAGGGATATTATAGAACTACACATTTAATACTCTTATACATAGCATAACCAGAAAACTATAATTCAAAGTGGAAATTGATGATGATGAAGCATGGGGAAGCTCAAGAAACAAGAAGAGAATGGGATTTTGGATGCAGGCCTTTAAAGAGAACAGCAATAATCATGCAGAATATTATATCCATAAAGTAGCAGAAAGTATTCTAAGAACTAAACCAAGACGGGAATGGAGAAAGGAGATTCTGCCAATAGGGATGACAGACCATTGGCAAAAGGGAGCCGGAATTTATTGGAGAAAACTGGCAAAGAAACCAAGGTATTGGGAGCAAATAACTAGAGAGGGAAAGATATAGAATGAGAAGATGCCAAGAATTTATTTGGACTGCAGGTTAGAGATTGCCTTCCTCATCAGAGATTGATATCAGAGTATAGGCAAAGAGAAAGAAATAGGGGAGTCCTATACAAAAGACCAGCACTGGTAGAGCTTTTAATAGTATCCAGAACGGATGCTGCCATTAAAAAAGGAATAATTAGTACATCATTTAAAATATTGCACGATAACTATAAGAATCAATCAGAGGAGGTTAGAAAAGATTTGGAAGAGGGATTGGATAAGCAATTCACAAAGAAACAATGGGAGGATATATGTATGTCTCACAAATATGCAACAAAATCTAAAAGATTTAGGATTTTTGCCTGGAAATGTTTACATAGATACTTTAATACCCCAAGTAGACTCCAGAGAATTTTTCCTCAGGTAGACAGCAAATGTTTTAGGTGTGAAGGGGAAGAAAGTGGTAATTGGGAACATATTTTCTGGGAATGCAGTGACTTGGTGGACTTTAGGGAATCCCTGCAGGATGCACTGTTGGAGATGCTGGGTGGGTAGATTGGTCTGACAAGGAAAATGATCTTTCTGAGCTATGATACAGAATCAGAACTGCCTAGACATGGTAAGGCCTTGCTGTGTCTAATAATGGTAGCTGCCAAAAAAGCAATGAGCTATGTAATGTTTGAGTGAGAAAGACTGGGTACATTATAAGTGATGCATAATGTTTGCAACTGGGAATGTGTCAGTATGGTTTGTGATGTAAAATGCTTGTGACTAGGACTGCATTGGTGTGGTTTGTTTTCATTTATATAAATGTATGATTGTCTATGTAGTAAGTGATGGTTTAATGAAGACGTTTCGTGTTTAAAAAAAGCAGGAATGGAATAATTTATTTAACATTGCTTATTTTATATGATATATAGCAATATAAGTGAAGTATAATGTTTGTTACTTTAATATAGTTTGATTATTTTTATATGAACGTAAATTTGCCTATGTCACGAGTGATGATTCAATAAAGGTGTTTGAAAAAAAAACAAACACCATTCACAGCTCCCAACATTTTCTGAATTGTTCATGTTTCATGTCCTACTTACCTTCACTGTAATGTGCTGTATCTACCTTGACTGCAGTGTACAAACTGCATATTAAAACTCTGCATTGCATTGTTTGTGGAGCTTTTCTCCCCAGGCATTTGCTGAAAATGGGCCCTTCCCAATCAACAAAAATGAATATACACATACATCATAGAAATCATTTTGGTGTTTCAATAATTATCTACCACTTATCTTACTTTTATTTCAACAGTCCACAGCCTCCTTACCCCAAGCAATTACTACTCAGTAAGAAAGGCGATTAGATTTTTGAAACAGTGATGTGCATTTACATCCCAGGTTCTCTGTGAAGACACAGCTCTGCAGCTTTGTTTAAAGTAAACAGGGCATTTACCTTACGCTGTAAATTATCTGTGAGGGCTGCTAGGTATTGCCTAAGGAAATTCTTGGATAGTGCTGCCTGTACATTTCCTTAATCCAGACTCTAGTCAGATTCCCTCCCCTCCTTGCTACATCTACTCCGTGGGCTGCAAGCCAAGATCAACTGCTACTGCACACCTGAAAAAGGCCCAGAGGGTATAATGCCCCCCCCCCCCATATTTTGTTTTTGCTGGAATAAGGTTACATTCACTGGGGAGCCTGCTCCACTCACCCTCACTATGCTTGGACTCGCTTCACTTCCCTAATCTATCCCCATCCCTCCCACTTCTTCTTACACTACATTTAAACTTGTCTGTCTCCACCCATTCATTTAATCTGCAAATCACTGTTACCCCCTTCACCCCCCACCTTTCATCTTAGAAATCACCAATTATTACATCATTGTAACAAATCAGTTAGTCTTAATTCACCATTTATTTTACCTCCTTCCACATCACTCTTCTACTGTTAATGCACTTCATATCATCCGCTATCTTTTCCAACATATACACACTCTATATTATCTGCATTCATAACTCTGTGCAATTCTTATTAGCTTCATTACCTGTGTAATAATATTTTGATCTTTCCCCACTTTTTTATAGCCACAAAAGAAACATATACTCTCTTGTGTTCTTCCCAGCATTAACTCCTTCCTACCTTCTCACCCTTTGCCCTTTTCAGCAACACTCCCTCCATACTTTACTTACCCAGTCTCATCACACCCAATCAGAAGCTAGCTCCATCCTTCTCCAGTCATCTCATTTATCTTTGCTCTCCTCCCACCCCAATTCTCTAACACACACTCTTATACTGGAAGACCCCGCTCATTTTTATCCATCCAGTAAACACTCCTTAAAGGAATACTGCTTTCCTTCCCCATTGTCCATATTCTCTACAGCTGAAAGCCTCTGCTGCAGTCATTATAAACTAGGAATTTCTATAACCATGACATACATTTACATTCTCCTGCTGATATCCATTATTTTCCTTCAACCCTTACACAAAAAAACCCACAGCAATTACCAGACTGCTTCTGCTTCCATATATCAGACTACATTAATACCTACACACATACTATCTATCCCTACCCTATTAAGCTTTCACATCACATCACACCCATGCCAGCACCCAACTCACATACATCAAACATGTCAGGATTCCAACACCTCATCATCTCTAATACTGGTAGAAAATCCCAGTAATACCAAAAACTTCACATTCCAAAAGCACTCATCAAATTCAGTCGCTTTGTCTTTATACTTCTGCTAAGAGGCAACACTGGGCCCATTCCAGGGCTACTTAACAAGAATGCCTCAACTCAAACCAGTAAACAGCATCATATTACCTGCTCTAACACCCAGAGTAAAAAGAACAAAACTGACCAAATCAATCTTTTCACCATAAAACAATCTTGACATTATAGCTATTACAGAAACGTGGTTGAAACCTGACACCCCTAGTATTCACCATCTCATACCAAACTATTCATACCTAAGTCATGGCTTAGTGGTAAATCACTTTGTCTACAGTGTGTAGGGTCCTGGGTTCGGGCCTTGCAGAGGCTGTTTACTCTGGCTAGGCTTATAAATGCCCTTGGGCAGATAGCCTAGTACCTACCTATGAACCTATGCGAGTGGATGGGTAACAGAAAATACACCCCTGGGATCACTTCATTGACTCTGCTTGACAGAGGATCAGTTAATTAATCAATGGGGCGGTGAAAGCCGACACACTCTGGCTAGGCTTATAAATGCCCTCGGTCAGATAGCCTAGTACCTACCTATGAACCTAAGATTATAGATCAGGCAAAAACCTGCGGAAGGAGCATTAATTCACTTCAAAGAAAACCTTAACCCCACAATCTTTGCACAAGCTAACAATAATTTAAAATCTGATCCTAACTGGATCTCTTTCAAATTTCCAACAAGCAACCAAGAATCCCTTGTTATAACTACTGCGTGCCTATCTCCACCAGCCTCACTACCAAAATTCAATACCCTTAGCCAACAAATATATACTAAAGCTCCCAAATAATCTATCTAATCATTCTTGGAGACCTCAAACTTAATTACTTAGGACCACTGATGTGTCAGATATCCTGACCAGCTTAAATCTTATCTGGTTGAAAAAATCAACACAACTCCACTCTCCTGAACCCATGTAACATCACTACATACAAACTCTCACGCACTGACTTCCTCAATGAGTTCAGAAACCTGACACGCATGAGCAACACAAACCTGCCACACCAAAGAGACTGAAACACAATTGATCCAAATATAAATAAACACTCCCCCAGGCTCAGAAAACCTAGCCCCTTGGTTCATTCACTTTTGTAAGGACTTCATCTCCCATCTTCTCACTCATATATACACCTTTATGCCTCAGATATGGAAAATGGCAACAGTCACTCCTATTCCAAAACTACCTAAGCCAGCTACTACTTCACAATACAGTACTACCTCACTACTTCCCAAATTAGGTAAAATACTAGAAAAAATATCTATAACCAAATTACTGCTTATTTACATCAATACCATCTTCTATCCACAATGGAAAGTCATGTGTATGGCTCCCAGGTATGCAACCAAATCCAGAAGGTTTAGGATCTTTGCTTGGAAGTGTTTGCTTAACTATTTTTATACCCCAAGCAGACTTCAAATAATTTTCCCTCAGGTAGACAGCAAATGTTGGAGGTGTGATGGTGAAGAAAGAGGTAACTGGAAAGATATGTTTTGGGAGTTTAATGAGTTGGCAGATTTTAAAAACTCCCTAAAAAGTACTCATCAGAAATTCTGGGTGAGTATGACTGTAAGTAAGAAAATGATTCTTTTGAGCTGGGATACAGGACCTGAATTGTCTAGGCATAGTACAGACTGATTACTTAATTATTTTGGCTACCAAAAAAGCAATTACTAGAAAATGGAAAGTCTACATCAACTGTATCTGAGGTATTGAATATTATGGGAACTACAACAAAAAAACACGATAGTGTGTAGAATCTCAAGGACAAATAACCACAAACAGAACACGCTGACACTCGCAGCACAAATAGTACATTTATTTAAATGAACACCAGTTTTATCAATTATTTACTTAACATTTGTTTACTGTGAAAGTCTGACTTGGAACAAAGCCAATTTTCGGCGGAGGCCCAGGGAGAAACACTCCAGATGTATGTCTTTGAAACAATTAAAAACAGTAGACAGGTTGTCAAGTGCTTTTGTTCCAATCATAAGGATCTTCGTCAGAACCTACAGATAATGTAAACTAACTATATTTAAATGTTTAAAAACAATGATGTAATCACAGTTCCATCAATATAAAAAACCTTAACCAATAAAAATAGATGGTCAAAAGAATTCATGTTAAAAATACATATGAAAAATGTATATATGAAACATAAAATCTAACATGTATTTATAACACCATAAAATATATATGAAAGATGATAAATGTGTAAATAAAAATATATTAAAAAATAACTCCTAAATTTTACCAGCTTTTAGTGCTAAAATACTGTTAAGAACAGTTTTATCATTCAGCCCAAGAGGCTGTGTTGAATTCAACCTTGTTTGCCAAAAACCTTTGCAGGATTCCAGTTTAGCTCCCCACATACCACCCCTTACTCGATAAGGAATTTTTTCCAGTATAAAAATTAAGAATTTGTTAAAACCCTTACATTGAATGGAGTGCCTGTATAAAGCATTTCTCAAGATTAACCAGCTGAAAACCACAAAATAGCAATGTAGAGACACCTTTCAGACTAGAGTAACATATTTTAATTCATTGTTTTTGTCAGAATGACTTCTTTAGAATAAAAACTTCAATAAAAACTTATCATATATACATGGTAACATCCAATGACAAGCAAAAAACACACAATTATTCAAATGATTAACATGCACCTCAAGGTTTAAAACACTATATTCGTATTAAAATCTAAAGCAAATGTACAGATAAATGCAGGTATAAAACAAAATAAACAATGATGAACAGTTTACTTAAATTTTTTTAACCTTATGTCTTTCAAAAAGCATTTAATATTTATCACATCATTCAACCCTGGAAATTTATAAGCCCCCAGTGTAAGCTGCCACATAATTGCTCTTTGTTCTACCTTGTTTTATAATTGCCTCCCCCTTAGGTCCATGGGCACATGTTCCAATATAGAAAATAAAAATCTCCTGCATTTCTGACATTCATTAGTGTGTTTAAATAATGCATTTTTCATCCTTAATTTTAATAGAATATATTGTTCTTTAATTCTCCTATCTAAACACCTTGTGGTCATACCCACGTAAAAAGCATTGCATCCTAAACACACACTTAAAACACACAAGCCCTTTGAATTTACAATTAAATCTTCCGGGGGCAGTACTAGTTTGTTGTATATGTTTTAGGGAGATGTAAGGACACTCCAAAATATACCTGCATATAGAGCAAACTCCACATTTATACATGCCTTTGTTCTTAACAGAAAAATATGTCAAAGAAGGGATCTTAGTATTGTCATTCTATAACAGGAGTTTGAAATTGGAAGTATTTTTATATACAAAATGAAGGGAATTTCCTTTTACTTTATAAAGATCATTATTGCCTTCCAATATTTTCACTTTCCACTGATGATAGAATGAATGTTCTGGCTATCTATAGACATGTCTAAGCACCAAGCTGTAGTTCTTTCTGTATACAGATTCTCTCCTGACTCCATGGCATTTTTACTTAAAGGTTTTAACTAAAACAGGGGGGAATTTAATATTCCTTTTAGATTTTATCTCTTCTGCTGCCGTGTGTAAAAGTTCCCTCTTATAACCTCTAGAAACAAATAAAGGGTGATAAATTCAACTTCTTCTTCAAAATTTACCTCATCAGTGGTCATTCTAGAAGCCTTGATGTAGATTGTGTTGTTGATGTATTGCCCCCTTGGAATGTTCTTTTTAATAAACTGAGGGTGGTTGCTCCTGTAATGCAAGTAATTATTTGAAAATGTACTTTTTCTAGGAACACAACTGTCAAACGTCTCAAACTCATTGCTCCAACTGACAGTGACATTAAAAAAAATGGTCTTGCAGCCAATGTCCCCTATAGTGAATTTAAAAAAAAATCAGATTGTTGGTTTAAAAAATCTGCACATAATGAACATTCACTAGTTGTCCCTTCAATCACAAAAAAAAAAAAACATCCACAAACCTGTTATAGTAAATAATTCTAAACTTTTCCATATTGGGGGTCAAAACTAGATATTCCCACCAACCTAAGAGTATATTGGCAAAGGCATGGGCCACTGCTGACCCCAAAACCACCCTCCCAACTTATCTGTAAAACTTCCTGTTAAAAATGAAATAATTATTTTCTAATAATATTTCTAATAACATACAATAAAAACTGATGTTTGTAATATCAGTGAACCTGTTCAAAAATAATAGGACATATTCTATTCCCTTGTCATGGGGAATACTGGTGAAAAGAGAACAAATATCAACTGTAGTAAGA
This sequence comes from Protopterus annectens, assembly GCF_019279795.1. Taxonomy (NCBI): domain Eukaryota; kingdom Metazoa; phylum Chordata; order Ceratodontiformes; family Protopteridae; genus Protopterus; species Protopterus annectens. The sequence goes on from NC_056743.1 coordinate 835,540,856, forward strand.
CAATTATTTTCAATATCAAATGCAAGATTTGCACTGAATATTCGGAACTTATCTAAAAAAACCCAGGAGTCTTTGATGACACGTTTTGGGCTACAGGATTTAACACAACATCCAGGAACAACAAAATTCCCTCTGTGACACTGTTAGGGGCTGATACTATGGGTCTGAGCAGTGGGTCACTATGGATCTTGGGAATTCCAAAAAGTACACCTATGGTGGGATTTTCAATCTTATGAAAATTATATATGTCGAGACCTGTTGTGTCTTCCATCAAATAATCATACAAAAAGGAAGGAATAACATTATAGCATTCATGAAGATCAGTGATGGAAACCAAAATATACTCTTGCTCATTGCTCAACATATTTTCCATAGATGAAACATATATGTCCTGATCCATAATTACAAGCCCCCCACCCAATTGGGAATGAAGTATGGGAGGATTGATGGAGAGGCAAATAGATTGGTTTAGGAAGGAGAGTGGTAACTAAGAAATGTAAACTAGTTACGGAAGTAGAGAGTATGTGATTGGCTGAAGGGGGAAGGAGGAAGAGGAGGTGTTTGGAGGATGCAAGGAGTGTAGCTAGCTATGAATGTATTGAATGAAGGATGGGTGGGAATAGGAGTAGAGTAGGGGAGCAGAGTGAGCCCAAGCCTAGGGTGGGCGAATGAAGCAGGCACAGCCAAGATCGGTGTATCGCTCAGTTTGAGAAACTATCAGTGAGCCTCAGAAAAATAGATTAAAAGGGTGAGTGGAGCAGTTAAGAGGGAGGATTATCCTGAGGAGAGTTAACAGTGGAAATTTAGAAAGCCATACCAGTAAAGAGTGTAGAGAGAGACTGGAATATCTATAGGTTCTGAGCACTACCATAAAACAAGCAGAATCAAGAGAAGAAAGCTAAGATTGGGGCGAAGGCATCCAAGGTCAGTGTGCACACCAATGCCTGGATAACAGTAAGTTGCTCTTTCGGTTCCTTGTATTTCTTCTAATTGTTTATTTTACTAAGACAAGTAAGTAACTCTGTGTTAGGGTAGAATATGTGGGAGACCTACGTGGAGCCAAGTAACAATTTAATCTCTTGTGGTTCACAGCTGAGTACCCTTTCTTGGACAGGAGTTTGTTGCTTTTTTGGCAAGGAAGACAGTTTTTCAGTCTGGTATTCTCAGAGGGTGCGAGAGTAGAGGGTCGCAAAATTTCCATTAGGAAACTGTAATAAAAAAGGAAAATATTAATTAAGAGTGAAGAGGTATGGAAGGAGGCTAGAATAGAAGGACAAGGTAGGAGACAAGGAATAACTTTATAGCATTCATGAAGATAAGTGATGGAAATCAAAATATACTCCTGCTCATTGCTCAACATATTTTCCATAGATGAAGCATATATGTCCTGATCCATAATTACAAGCCCCCCACCCTTATCTGCTTTCATAAATCTAACCCATGAATTTTGCCTTAATTCATTATGTGCTACTGTTTCAACATGATTTAAATTATAACATGCATTTTTAGTTTTTTTTTTTTTTTTTTTTTGCTTAACAGTTCATTAATTTCTTTTTTACATATGGTTTCAAAAACCTTTTAAAGAATTGTTCAGCATAGGGTTGAAGGTAGAGTTTTTTTAAAAAACAGGAACATGCAAGTTAATGTCTTTTAAGTGCATATTTTAAGTTTAGCTGGCCAGTAAAATATTTCAGTTCTAACAAAGTTTTAGCTAGGTTTGGTCTCCTTGTGAGTACAGAACTCAAGCCTAGTTGTAACAGCTGAATTTCTCAAGTCTTGCTTCTTAATAGAATGATAATGTTCATAGATTCTAATTCTCAATGGTCTTTCTGTTGGGTCTATATTACATGATCGAATGATTATGGGATTAAACACCTAAACATCAACCACATAATATCAAAATGCAAAACAGCGAACGTTGCCAGGAAAGGTTACCATCGGCCAGAAAAATAATTAAATTCACAGCCAAACTAAGTAGGGGGCTTCGCCCCCACAACCCTCAACATGGGGGACTGTGCCCCCCACACCCCCTAACTAAATATACCAACTCTGAGATCGCTCCACAGTGGATAAAATGGCAAAATCCAGCGAACAGCCAAGGGAATTCTTTCCCTGCGTTAAAATGTCCGTTCGCTGTTTTTTGCTTTCAATATTATGTGGTCGATGTTTATGTGCTCGATCACCTAATCATTCGATCACGTAACATAGACCCTTTCTGTTTTACCTGTATAGAAAGAGACACAGGTAAGACTAGTTGTGATCTAAACCACCTCACAACTGTTGCAATTAAATCTCCCATTGTTAGTTAAAATCCTGGGGTGAGATACAATGAATATGTTTGCTCTATCATAAAAGCATCTACATTAAGCACAAGCTCCACATTTAGCCATTCCATATCACTCTGGTTTAATTAAAGGTGTTTCAACTATGTTTTCAATATTTTTATCTCTTTTGTTTACAAAGTTAGGTTTATCGCTGAGTGTGTCTTTTAAATTAAAAAGATAAACCATAGTTTTCCAGTTCTTGTTGAACCTCTCTAACAAGGCCACTAAATGGACAGTAACATATCCTATAAGGGCTGTTCACTTGCCTGTTTTTTTTTTTCAACAACTGTTCCATTTCTTTTTAGAATAAGAGAATACCTTTCATTACACTGAATCATCACATGTTGAACAATTTTGTTAATTAATTCACTGGGGTAGACCCTATTCAAAAACATCTTAGTTAGTATATCAACTTCTTTCCCAAAAAAAACTCATCGGTAGACACCAAATGAGACAGTCTATCAAACTGCCCTTCTAATATGTTTTTTTCTTTTGTAAAATGGGATGGCAACTTAGAAGCAAATAATTATTAGAATAAGTTGTCTTCTGAAAAACAGTTGACTTGTAACACATACTGGCCCTGTTTTTCATGTTATCTATGTCAAGATAGTTAGTACTGTTGAAAATAAATTTCACTCTTAAAGTTAAGGAAGCTAGATGTAGTATTCAAATAATGAACAAAACTTTCTAAATGTTCTACTCTACCATTCCAAAAATAAAGATGTCATCCAAATATCCCAAATACAAATTAATATTGGACCAGTAGGGTGTACTAACATAAGATTTCTCCCACTGCCATAACACCGTGTTAACAAATAAGGGAGCTGAAGCAGCTCCCTTGGCCATGGCCACCCCTTTAACTTGCTTAGTGTATTCCCCTTCAGAAAAAAATGTTCAACAACACAATCTCCATCATATCAGTTTACAAATTAATTTCTTCATTAGTTTTTTACTACCTATCACCAAGTACTCCCTAAGCCATTCCTAACCCAAAAGTGGGGAATGACAAGGAAAAAAGATCTTTAACATCAATGGTCACAAAACAAATATTACTTTGAAACTCCTGCTATCTTTGCCAAACAATGCCAGGAATCCCTGAGAACGTGTTCTTTTGCCTTCAAAAAACTTTTAAATTAAGACCAACCCATTTGGCAGGTGTCTCAGTTTTAGAGTCACCAGTAGAAATATAGGCCTTAAAGGGGGTCAAGATGATTCTTGTGGGTTTTGGGTATTCCAAAAATTTTCACCTCCAAATAACTCTTAGTTTTCAATAGAATACATTGTTCTGTCATTAAATCATTTAATCAACTATCTTTTTTATTATATGCTACATTGATCTCATTCATGGCAGCTACATTTAAAAAATTAATCATTCAAATATTGATACATTTTGCTACAAAACTGACGTTGTGCATAATAACACCACCCCTTTATCGGGTTTCATAACTCTCACACTACAATCTTGTAAATTTTTTTTAATGAATTGTTTTCCTCTTTAGTAAGAGTATAACACATTGTAATACTGCGGAGCTTTTCTCCCTGGGCCTCTGCTGAAAAAGGGCTACTCAGCTCAGTCAGACAAACCTGGTCAAGAAATGTAAAATAAAATAATAAACAAACAAATATAATACCTAAATATTTTCTGCTGTTTTTCAAGGACTCTTAAATCTTGTTCACAAGCTTTATAAAAAAAAAAAGCTAAAGAAGGAACCAAGGGAGGATTAAAAGTACCACTCCTCCATAAATTAAGGTCCTCCTTTGCTGATTCAGAAAATAACATTCTAAAATTAGTTTTTCTAGCAATTAGCTTCATTTCATTAGTATTATCAACCATTTTCTATTTAGCAGAAAACATTTTCTAAATACCTCCTTCAGACATGAATCTATCTGAATATAATATAATTACACACTTTCAGGTCAGCATCAGAACTGTCATTCTGGGAATCATAACAGATTAGCCCTTGGAGGTTCTCCTCCTGCCCCTCCCCCTGGTTGAATTGCGTCTTTGGTATTTTCCCTAATGATAATAAAATGTCCTTTTCCTCTGTTTGTGCCATCTTTCTTGCAACCTTGGTAAGCTGAATGGAGGACCACGACTTCCTGAATAATTTTGTGGTACTAAAAAACTTGATTAATATTCTCCTGTGTATCATTATCATCTGTACAAGCATGATTAGCATTAAATCCGCTATCATTATACCCAATAGTTTGAGTCTGTAGTATGTTATTTTTATTTTCCTTAGGTAGTGGGTAGGTCTCCTTTTTTCATAGGCCATATGATCCCAAGAAGTTTTTTACCTTTGCTTGTTTTAATCTCCTTACATTTCTTATCAACTCGTTGGAAAATGTTTGCATAATTATGTTAATTGTATATAAGTAATAAATCATTAATAATCTCAACTTATAAATTCTTAATTTCAGTTTCAAGACCCTTCAATTTCCTTTGATTGTCTTTAATTAAATGTCCAATCAATTCAAGCCCCATTTTACCGAACAAATCAAATAGATCTTTATGCAATAATGATCCTTTCACCAAGCCATTAGAATATTTCCATAGGCGTAAACCTGTGGGAACTCTGCCTTCTTGTTTGGATTCAGTCAAAAAAGTATTATCTAATTGTGAAGAACAAAAAGCATTTTTTTTTTCAAATAGTTCAAACTTCTTTTTTAACATTAGTCGTACCTCACTCGTGGAGGAATGTCAGGTTCCATTTCAGTGACTGTCTCAATACAAATCCGTGTATCTAACCACTTGGTAAACTTCTTCCAGTAGTCCTTATCATGGTCACTATGATTACATAAATTGCTTTTAAGCATTTTACTTATTTATTTGACATTTGTTGACTGGAAAAGTGCGACTGAGCTAGTGCCCTTTTTCTTCAGAGGCCCGGGGAGAAAAGTTCCAAAGAAAAAATAAACATTGTTGCAATTCATAGTATACAATAGAAAATATACAATGTGTGACAAGAGTAAAAGAGGGCTTATATGATTGAAATCCACAGAAAAATGTAATTGTTCGCACACACAGGTAAAAAAATACAATTAGAGTTAAATGCAACAATGCTCCCATGCATAAAGGAAAAAAATGCAGTTGAGGTTCAAAAGAATGTGGTAAACCAGTAGGTAGACTCAGTTTAACATGGCTGGAAGGACATTATGCCAATTAGTTCTGGAAGTTAAGTTTTAGTTAACTTACAAGCTAAGAGATAATGACAGTAAAAAGGAGGCTGTAGTAGATAATAGTGAAGTGGTAGGAGAGGATAGATACGTTTTTGAAAAGTAGATTACGGAGGATTGTTTGTACTAGGCTTACTACAGGGGCAGGTCCAGGTGTTTAGCAGGTGCTGCTTTAGTACTTTTTTGAATTCATGTGTATGGCCCATGTTTCTGATGTGGAAAGGGAGTTTGTTCCAGGCTAAGGCAAGTGTGTAGCTATACAGAGTTTTACCTATGTTTTTGGGGGGGCTTGTATATTTCTGATAGTCATTGACCTGAACATCTGAGAGTTCTGGATGGAGTATAGAATGTTATAAGTGGGATGATAGAAGGACAGGCAGTCTGTTTAGGATGGAATGGAAGACTGGGAGTTGGGAGGAAAGACATTGGTGGGGGAATTCTAGTGAGTCTGAGGGATTGGCAGTGGTGTGTCTTTGAGGTGTGGTTAGCAGCAAATCTCACTACTTTGTTATAGGTGGATTCCAGTTTGGTTAGGAGACAGGCTTGTAGGTTAATTAGTATTTGTGAATTGTAGAGGAGACTAGGAAGAATGAAGGCATAGGCAAGAGTAACTCTAGAGTCTTTTCTGAGAAATGTTTTATTTCTGTATAGTAACCCAAGTTTTTGATGTGTTTTCTTTATATAGTGATGGACATGGAGGTCAAAATTAAGTTGGTCATCAATGATGACAACAAGCAGTTTGGTGTGAGTTTCTGCACTAATGACAGTGTCGTTAAGGGATGAAATAGAGAAGGTAGGTTTGAGATGTGTGAGAGATTGTAGTAGAAACAGAAGAAGCTTAGTCTTTTTAGGATTTAGGACGAATCGGTTATTGAAGAGACATTTTTCAATAGAGTTAAAGGAGTTTTTGTTGAGGACTTGAAGGGCAGAGAGGGAGTCTGAGGTAGAGATGGCTGTGGAGTAATCATCATATTGTATAAGAGAGGACAAGGGACAAGAAGAATGTAAGTAATTAGTGAAGATAATGAAGAGAACAGGACCTAGAATTGACCCTTGAGGAACCCCTGTTTTGATGGGAGAAAGGGAGACATTGAGAACAGCCATTTAACTTACTGTTACTGAGATTGCTAGAGAACCAGGAAACTGTAGCACTGGAAAGGTTGAGTTCAGAGAGTCTGGAGCGTGGCACAGGATGAGAGATGGTACTGAATGCTTAAGAGAGGTCAAGAAAGAAACATGAGGTAAATTTGTTATTATCACTAGCAAGGGAGATTAAGTTAGTGAAGAATATGAGAGCAGTAGTAGTGCTGTGGTTAAGACCAAAGCCATGTTGTGTGTTTGTACTTAGGTTTTCTTTGAGCAAGTAGGCCAAGACTTGCTTATGTACACATTTTATGAGTATTTAGTAGATGGGGGATAATATTGCTATAGGTTGGAAGTTAGATAGTTCTGTGAAGCTACCACCCTTATAGAGGGTATGGTATAAAATTGTTTCCAGAGTAAGGGTACAGTGGGTTCACTAATAGATTGGTTTATACATGCAGAGATGGGGTAGATTAAGGAGTTAGCAGCTAATCTGAGGAAGAAAGGAGGTTAGTTGTTTATGTGAGGAGAACATGGCTTGGGCTTGAGCTTGAGAAGGAGGCATTTTATATAGCTGGTGGGGATGGGTTGTAAAGAGAAGGAGTTATTGCTGTTTGAGGAAGAGGTATGATCTGAGTGGGTGGGGGAGTTAGGGATGGGTTGTAAAGAGAAGGACTTATTGTTGGAGGAAGAGGTGGGATCTAAGTGGATGAGGGAGTCCGGGGTCTGACTGGTTGGAGCGGAGGGATCTGAAATGCTGGAGTGATAGAGGTTTGTGTTAGTTTACTGACAGTGTCAATGAAATAGGAGTTGAATATGGTAGCAGTTTCGAGGGGAGTGTTAGGACAATGATTAGGTGCTGAGGGATTACCAAGGTGCAGGGTTTGATTAATAGAGTTCCAGAATTTTTTTGAGTTATTAAGATGGGTTGCTTGGGGATTGAGATAAAAGATTTTCTTGTCATGAGTAATTTGTTTTTTGGTGAGGTTATGGAGTTCTTTGTAGGTTTGAAGGTGGATAGGTAATTTTGTGTTAGTCCACAGTTTTCAGGCAGAGCCTCTTTCTGCATGAGAACACAAATTGATTGGGAGAGCCAGGGTGAGAGTAGGGATTTGACTCTTTTTTTTTCTAAGAAGGCGAAAGAGTTTAGTATGCTTAAGAAAGTGTTACATTTTTGCACTGCATTACTAAATGGTAAGTACAATATTAAAAACAGTTTACAGAAGATAGTGTGCTATTTAGTATGTCAGGATTGAAGTTTGAAAGGCTATGGCAGTCTTTTAATTTGTGAGGCCAAGGAAGGTGTGGTGTGAATCTTTGGATGCAGATGGGGGAGTGCTCATTAACTGAATCAGGTAGAAATGTAGGGTGGTGGTATGGGACTGAGTTTGATACTAGTATCCAATATATTGTGAAACAGGAGTTGCTAGGTTTGTTGAAGTATATATGGTAGGTGATGAGTTGCGAAAAGCTATGAAGGTTAATGCTGCAACTCAGGAAGTTGGATGTAAGGGCTAATCAGTTAATGTTGACATCCCCTAGAAGGATAGTTTCATTAGGTATATTGTGTGTGAACCAGGAAAGTATGTGTTCTAGTATGTGGATATTGTCACCAAGGGGAATATATATAGCAGCTGGGGTTAGTGTTCTATAATCATTTAGTTTGCAGTTCACAGTTAGGATTTCTGCAGAGGGAAACTGAGGGGGTGGGTTGTCTAAAGATGGAGGTTGAGGTGTTGGTAGTATGTTAGGGCCACACCTCCACCTTTCTTTTTTGGCCTGTCCAGGCAGAAGATGTAGCCAGAGGGTAGGAATTCTTTGTCTAAGATATGAGGTTTGAGACAGGTTTCAGAGAGTGCTATTATTTCAGGAGAGTATCTGTCATTTAGTGCAAGGAATTCACTAATTTTGCTTAGAAAGCTGTGGATGTTGAGAGAGAGGAATGTTAGATGCTTAGCGGGGAGTCAGACAGGTGGGAGGTAGGTAGAGAGTAGAGGTAAGTGGAAGTTTTGTAGATGAAGCTTGGGTTAGGGTGGATGTCTCCTGAAAGTAGAGTGTATTTGAAGGAGTGGAGAGCTGAAGGAGAGTTGAGTGGGTGGTAGTAGTATTTAATTTAGATTTTAAGGCGAGTTGGAGGTGGGCAAAGTTCTGACTTTAGGAAAGGCTTAGTTGAAGGTAGGAAGTATTGATAATGATATGGTAAAACAGTAGAGGGCTTTGGAGTTTAGAATGTCGTGAATGGAAATAGGGGAAGTATGGAAGGGATTTATTGGGATGTGATATGTAGTGAGGTAGGATAGGAGTATTAGAAGAGGGGGTAGAGTGAAGAGGCTGTGAAGCATGGTGGGGGAGGGAAGCGTTGCATGAGGATGTGTTATGGAAGACAGAAATTTAGGATGAATATGAGTGCTGGTGTGAGTTTGGTTGAAGTAGCGAGTTGAGAGATTAGAGTGGTATGGGGTCAGAGATTTCATAGAGGAGGGAAATAGGTATATGAGGCAGATAGACAATAGTGTAGAAAGTGTGAGTGTTGTTTTGTAGGACAGAGAATTAGTACAGAGGGTGAGCAAAGTTAATAGAATATAGTGTATAAGGGTGGGATGAAGAGGATAAGAATATATTGAGAGTTGACGGTAGTCAAGTAGAAAGAGCAGGGAAGTGGGAATGAAGTAAGGGAGGATTGATGGAGAGGCAAACAGATTGATTTAGGAAGTAAAGTGGTAACTAAGAAATGTAAACTAGTTATGGAAGTAGAGAGTATGTGAGTACCCTTTCTTGGACAGGAGTTTGTTGTTTTTTGGCAAGGAAGACAGTTTTTCAGTCTGTTATTCTCAGAGGGTGCGAGAGTAGAGGCTCACACAATTTCCATTAGGAAACTGTAATAAAAAAGGAAAAGATTAGTTAAGAGTGAAGAGGTATGGAAGGAGGCTAGAATAGAAGGAGAAGGTAGAAGACAAGAAGAGGGGGCTAGGAGGAAATGGAATGAGCAGCAGAAATGAGAGAGGAAAGACCGGGAATTGTGGAATGGTGAAAAGTTGTAGTTAGCAGTCTCAGAAGAATGGAAGGTACAACACTTTAAAGAAAAGTGTAAACAGTTCAACTAGGAGCCAGTAAGATGTAAAAATTCCACAAAAGAATCTGTTTCCAATAACAGTTAGGCATACAGAAGGGAGACAGAAAGAGAGGAGTAACAGTAGAATAAGGTGTTAAATTTGCTTCAGTAGACAAAATAGCAACACCTACATTAACAGCTAAAACTGGAAAAAAAAACAATTCAAGGATAAACACATTTAAGGAGTTAGCTTCTGTAGATGTCTGAGCTTAGCAGAGACAACACTCATGTCTGGATATCAGATAAGTTGTAGAATACTATTTCAATTCCAATTTGGCCAGTAGAGTTAAACTATATCACTGATTTGAGCAATTAAAACAAGTATAGAAGATACAGCTAGCTTCAAATAAAATGGGCAGTTAAAAAAAAGTTTATTCTCACTAGCATTTGAACACCGCAACTAGTGCTAAAGAATTCAGACAATAAAGGCACAGTCTGAAATTCACAGTGTTAATAATAAGCGACGGCTTGCCAAGTGCCACAAAGGACATGGCTTATCTGAGTTGAGTAGAAGAAAACAAACTGAACTCACTACCAGCATTAAACCATACTAGTGGTTTGAGAGTGGATCAACAAAGTAACAAGCGGATTTCAATAATAGGGAGTACTTCCAGGTACACCATAAAGCATGAAAGCAAGCCTATAAGACAAATTGTTTTAAATATGGTTACTTTGCATTTATCTACAGATTCTGAAGAGATTTCTTATGGTTGGAATGAAAGCAATTAACAACCTGTGTACACTTTTTTTATTGGTGTTCGTTTAAATATACTTATTATGGTGTGACTGTCTGCATGTTCTCTGCTGAATATTACAAACGAGATAAAAGAACTGGAAGAGGGATCTTTAGAAAGAGGAAGGAAAAATTACATAGAAGTAAATGGAAATTGTTGGAACAATACATGCATAATAATGTTCAAGACGATGAAGAGGAGTGAGGTTTAACGGAAAGCAGGAATTCAGCATTTTTTTCTAATGTTGGCCTGATGATAGTGGCAAAGAAAATATATGTGATATATATTGTATTTAAATGTAAAACAAAATGCTAAAATGGATTGTTTTCTTGGTGTTAATCTATGTTTGCCCATGTGTTAAATGATAATTTATTAAGGTGTTTAAAAAAAATACCATCTTTTATCCAGGAAGCAACATATATTCTGGTCTGGACATAGCACCATAACAGCTCTCCTCTCCATCACAGATAACATCCTATGTAATACAGACAAAGGTAACCTGACAGGAGCTGTTTTCATCATGTCATCTCCTTACTTACTCCTTCTCATTCATTCTACTTCCCTCTTCTCTTTGTCTCTCTCTCACACACACACACTTCTTTTTTCTACTCATCTTTTCACTGCATGTCTCTCTCTCCTTACCTCTGTCTTCTCCCCAAGGTATTCTTTCCTGCACCTTTTCTCACTTTCCTCTTATAATGTCTTCATACCACTCTATATAACAATATGCTACTATCCCTGTAACATAAGACATCTCCGTCATTATGGCTATATATTATCCATAAAGCTCTGCTAAGCATAATTCCATTTTTCCATCCATGTTTTGAGATTATAAACTGCTTCTTGAACTAAATGTAGCATATTCTTGCATGTGTAAATATTTACAGTAGAGGCTCAATTATCCAAACTCATTGGGACCTAGTTTAGTTTGGATAATCAAACTTTTCAGATAATCAAACATTTAATTGATGGTGAAATAAAAAAACACCACCAAACCTGTACAGAATGGTAACACTTGACAAACTTTATTGCAGAAAAGGACTAAGCACTTTCACCCTGTAGCTCCCAGGGCTTCATCACAGTAACTGTTAAAATTAAAATGCAAGCTTAAATAAACTTCTTAACACAGTCACATGATCAATGTAATAGGGAAATTAATGAATACTTACTTAAAAAGACAGCACATCAGCATGAGTAAAGTGCTGTGTTCTTAAAATATACATATAAATGTATATTAATTCACTTATAGCAAATTATTATAAAGTGCTAGTGCTAATAAAATAATATGACTATGTTGTATAACGTAGTTAAAAATAACTAATTTAAAATTGTTGAATAAAAATGTTAGATAAAAATGTTAAATAAAAATACACACTGGTTAGCCCTTGCAGGTCTTAAACCCAGGACCATGTACACTTTAGTCACAACAGTTAACCACTACATCATGGCTTCTTTCTTATTTATTTAAACACTACATAATAACTACATTGTACTACATGTATTTAGGGAACCAAGGAACCAGACTAAACAGAACTTAAATATAATTTCAGATCTCCAGTGCCCTTAATTTTAATACCGGAACTAAAGAGATATTGCCATTTATGCCAGGATAATTTAGTCTGGTTCCTTGGTTCCCTAAATACATATAGTACAATGCAGTTATTATGTAGTGTTCAAACAAATAAGAAAGAAATCATGGTGTAGTGGTTAACTGTTCTGACTAAAGTGTACAGGGTCCTGGGTTTAAGACCTGCAAGGGCTAACCAGTGTGCATTTTTATTTAAAATTGTTATCTAACATTTTTATTCAACAATTTTAAATTAGTTATTTTAATGAAGTTATACAACATATTCATATTATTTTATTAGCACTAGCACTTTATAATAATTTGCTATAAGTGAATTAATATACATTTATATGTATATTTTAAGGTGATTTCTATTGAACACAGCACTTTATGTATGCTGATGTACTGTCTTTTTAAACAAGTATTCATTCATTTCCCTATTACATTGATCATGTGACTGTGTTAAGAAGTTTATATAAACTTGAATTTGAATTTTAACAGTTACTGTGATGAAGCCCTGGGAGCTACAGGGTGAAAGCACTTAGTCTTTTTCTGCAATAAAGTTTGCCAGGTGTTATCGTTCTGTACAGGTTTGGTGGCGTTTTTTATTTTTATTTCACCAGTTTTGAGTTTCCGCTCTTTTGGGTGGTTTTTCTGTTATTTTTTCAAACATTTAATTGAACCACATAAAAAACTTCTAAAATCTTGTTTTTTTTCTGCACGCAGGGAATATACTTTTCAGCCATTCAGCGATTCCAGTCAACAATAAAGGACATTTTTCACACATGAGCAGGCTACAACATCAAAAAGCATGCACAAGTGAATACGTATAATGGTTACATATTCAGACTTTATGATTTTTCCTACCCGAAATCTTTTTAAGGCACGGAGCCTTAAAAATATTTCGGGTAGGAAAAATCATAAAGTCTGAATATAGATATTTGACATTTTGGATAATCAACTCTCTTCTGCATATTTGTTTTTTTCAGTATATGCCTTTATCTGGAAATATGCTTTGTTCACTTCTTATGTGATCCTATTCACCCTGGCTGTGCCTGCAAATGGTTAACTGAGATCAGTGCACTACCCCATTAAACGAATAAAAATAAATATCATGTACACTAATATCCTCAGTCATGGACTGTGAATGAAAAGGTTAAGTTTAAATAGTTAATTTTAAACATTCAAAGGGTGCAAAATGTCTTCAAAATATGAAGATGTATTTAACATTATGTGAATTTATATAAATAAATTATTTTTCTAACTAGTATCACACACGCTTAGTTTTACTAGTGTGTAGTAAAAAACAGCTGTGACGTATACAGTCATGCCTCTTTCTGGTCAAATACTATACAGGATCTATTTATGGGTATAAAGTTATATAATATTGTATTAATATAAGTTTAAATATAGTAAATCTTTGAAATTTGAAAAAATAGTTAATATAATACTTAAAGAATACTGGCATAACCAAAACATTTTGAATATGACTACAACACAGTGCTGCTACATGTGAGAATGAATAAGCTGAGATGTGAAACCTTGAAAGACAAGCAGACAGATCTGCTAGAATTTTCCATGCATGTGACAAATACAGGCAAGACTCTGGTCCTAAGGGGAATCCTTCCTTCACCAAGATTAATGCATTGGTACAAAGAAAAAGACAATTAGCTTCAACAACTGACTGAATTGATGGCACCATTCTAGGGGTATCCAGCATGTCAGCCTGAGACAAGATGACTGATAGTACAACATGCTTCACAAGGGATGGCCTACACTCTTGTTCAACAGCTTCTGCATATTGTCTAAAGCTTTTGCTGTCCATGAAATGCCTTTTTAGATGGAGTCCCACTAATGGACATTCCAATGTAACAAATTCAAACCCTTGTTAGGGTCATCATTTTTGTGGCTCTTCTCAATGCCAAAACTCCCAATGATAAATTGCCTGATGTTGAGGCTGTCCTGCAAATGGAACATATCTACATTTGTGTAATTAGTGAGACTTGGTTTAAATGTAAAGAAGGTACTTCATCTATACTTGGATTTTGTGTCGATCATGCCTGCAGTGGCATCTCCATATTTGTCAATGATTTTATCACCCCCGTCCCCAGACAGATTTAGAGAGATCAAAAACAGTACCTATAGAACAAAAGCTTACCATAAAAAAGACATATTAACAACCTATAGCCTGCTACAAGACACCCTTTGTGTCACCAGACGTTCCTGCTAGATTTCTAAAGATAATTGTAAAACTCCCTAGTAACAAGAACTCCATATTTCTAACAGACTAAGTGCCCCACAATTACCTGGAACACCTACACCTCCAATGCAGGGTTTGCCCAGAAGTTCTTGGATTTACTTAACAAAAGTTCCATAGAGTCTCTGCAAGCACTACTCCCTTGGTGTCCCCTTGTCCAGTTAAGTTGAAGCATAAACTTGTGACATTTGCCTTAAAAATCTCTATTGTCCCTAAAACAAACACCTCTGATTTTAAAGGACCACTATGTGCTTCTGAACATGTTTCATTCCTAGCATCTGTTTCTTCCCTATCGTTTGACTCTACCACTCTAAAATTTCCCCACTGCTACTTGAAATCATCATTTTGAGAATTTCTCTCATCCTCTGTGTCTATAGCTCCAATACTGTGAGCCATCATGCAGCTTTTAACAATCTCGCCATACAGTTTTCAGCCTAGGGGCACTGCAAAGGTTTGGTAATAACACGCTTCATTTATTTCTTATGTTGCTGAAAAACGACTGCCCAAGGACCGCCCTCCTCCAGTCCTTTCACCCTGGAAATTCCCCCTTCAACAGTACGTTTCAAAGTAGCTGTTAGAAACCCTATAAACAGTGTGCTGCACAACTGGAAGAACTACTTTCCCCTTTCCAGTTACTGGATGGATCTATTTTGTTTATGGATAATCCACAGCTGCTTCAGATCGTGGGTATAGTGTTGTCCTGAAATGATTTTACTAATAATTCAGGTATTGCATTTTATTTGCTGTTCTTTAATATGAGTGCTATGTTAATGTTAAGCACTTGCATTATAGAACATTAAAAATAACTGCAGAGTTTATGTTATTTCACTTGTTTCAATTGACTGTGATTGCTCATAATACTAAAAAAGTAATTTTCGACTGTAGAACTCCGATCTTCTTTTTTGGGTGGAAGGAAGCTCCACCTGTGCTTATTTTACAAAAGATCCTTGGAGTTTGCTTTACACGTATCTGTTCATTTAAAAATATTCAGGTTTACGGCAAGTCATTGAGGCCTGTCACCTTACTACAATTACATTTTCAATTACCCTGGGTATCACTCCTGTGTCACTGTTAGACAGAGGCACAGTAAACTAAACCTCGAAAAAGGGCATAGTAAATTTCATTTAAATGGGTGGCGAAAGCCAAACACACTCTGGCTAGGCTTACAAATGCCCTAGGGCAGATAGCCTAGGATGAACCTATGAACCTATAAGAACAAACCGATGATACTCCAACAAAGGCTGACTGCCCACCAGACAAACAACGTAAAAGAGAAAATAGGCAGTAGCCACCACGCTGAACAGCTCCAACAACTTTATTTAAAACAAAAGTGAATGAGCACTTTCGGGACCAAGCCCTTCTTCAGATAACATACTAAATGAACACACAGTCTTGTTATAGAATCTCAACTACGCATTTTCAATTATACAGTGCAAACTGGGTACTGCCTCTTTTTTCCATTTTTAAGATCGCTTTAAAACAAGTATCAGCCATACTTTTCAACTACTGAAAATTCCTTCTCCTGACTGTTCGGAAAAAGTGTATGTATGTATTTATATGAGTGTGTTTATGTTTCTGTCTGCATGTGAGTGAATGCGTGCATGAAAGCAGAATGTATGTGTATGTATGTATGAGAGAGTGAGCAGTGAAGATCGATCGAGCTATTTTACACTTGCTAAGCAGCATTTTTGCTGTTTACAGAGTGTAAATTAAAATAAACGAAACCAAAAAAGTGTGGGTGTGTCTGTCTGCATGTGTGAGTGAATGCGTGCATGATGTCAGAAGAGAGAGTGTGTGTGTGTGTGTGTGTGTGTGTGTGTGTGTGTGTGTGTGAGAGAAACAGAGTGAAGAGTGACGGTGATCCCTGGCAGCAGCAGCTGCATACCTCTGGACTACTCAACCTCTCAGCACAAGAAATCTGAACAGTGCTACGAATAATGGGTGTTCAACTACAAAAAAAAAATAAGGTCATATTTTAAATACTGCTCTTATAAACTTAGACAGTTGCTAGAACAACAGGGTTTCCAGTAGCATGCATTATCTGAAAAATATGAAGTCTGAAACTGTCATTATTTAATGATGTCCCTCACCAATCTTCAATACATTCATAGGAAGTTACTAGGCTATTGATCTGAAGGTCGTTTTAAGCCTAGCCTATTACACCCATTATAGTTCAAGAGAAAAAGCCAAGTCAATGCCTAAGATTAGTAATGACTGCACATGTCCAAGAGGGATGTTGTTGAAAGACATCCCAGAAGAATTATACATTTGCCATGTCTGCTATTCAAAGTACTACATTTATTTATTTCTGCCATAAATGGTACCTTACTGATTCTTTTTTTGTTTTATTTCATATGACTGATACTAGGATATTCCAAGCTGGCTGCTGCAAGTGAATGTGCTGTAGCACTGTATTGTTTCATGGAACTAATCATAAGATTGAAATTCTGCGGCACAGCAGACATTATGTCATGCTCTTGCACCACTGCATACAGGTGTGTTTAGTGTAGCAGTATCTGCTCAGAGCACTTATCATTAGCATAGCTGTGTCTGCTCCTTTGTGTATAACTGTGGTAGCACAGACTGCAGTCTTAACATGGGAATCCAACAGCTTGTTGCTTCTTTTCATATTCTGCTACACATCTGGTTCAGCTGTTGAAATTTTAAGCTTCTGCTTAGTAGCACATGCAAGAGGAAGTGGCCATATGCATTGGATGACTGCTTATTCCTTGCGTTTCAGCACAGGCAGAGCATGCAGACAAAGCTGCTGGTTCTAGATCATCCTGAGCAGGTTATCATGCTCCAACTGCCAGCTTTGGTTGTGCCAGAATGGAAGCAAGTAATGGAGACTTCCAGCTGACAGAGTAATGGCCCACTGGGTCACCAAGCAGCAAATCCTTATAAGGGAAGTAGACATTCTAGACTGGCTAGACAATGCCATCAGGCCTCTGGATGTGGGTGTAGCCCTTGCCGTTGACCAAATGAACACTGGACCAACATCTACCAGGGCCTAGTAATGCCCCTCTGGGACAGTCAGCTTACAGACTACCCATAGCTCCCTTTCAATCAGCAACCATTTGCCTACCCTTTTATGTACGAGCCTCCTTAATGCATATGCATCCACGTTTGTCTGTGGTCTTCAGCATGTGTCTGTGTGCCGCACTCCTTCCCTTCACCCATCATTCCACCCCGCCTCCATTTTCTCTTTGTAGGTTGATTACATCCTTCCTCCAAGACAACTTAACCTTACAACTTTCCTGCTGTCTTTCCAATTGCTATACCCTCTTTCTTATTCTACTGTTTTTACCCCTTTTAACAAACCAATAATGCATCCACTTTATTTGGCACCCGTTCACTGTTCCCTTCCATCTCTTCTACTGCTTCTCCTCTGATGCAGCACTGGCAACCAGTCATTAGGGAAACTACTCACATTACCTACTGTTTCTCATTCCTGTTCTCAGAGTTTTGCCCAACGTGGGACAAAAACTTTCACCCACATCGCAAATGAAGCAGAAGAATGTAGTGGAGAGAATACCGTTATTTTCTTGGCTACCTTGCTGAAGCTTTACTTAAAGCGCACCTAAAAACATGCTGGCTATGCCCTTGTAACTCTCCCCTCTAACTTCTCGCACTCCATCTACCCTCTAACTCTCTTCCACCCCACAAACTACCTTTGATTACAGCAAGCTCTGATACTTCCATGCCTATCTATTTATTATACGGCAGTAACTTCTTATTGTAACAATTGTTAATATCTGCTATGACTTCGTGGATGGAATAGATGCTAGTTATCTACTGAATGTACTATGTTCTTCATCTGTAACTACGTTTGTAATATTTTAATTGCTACGTTTCTTCATTTGTTACTATGTCTGTAATATATTCATTTGTGGAGCTTTTCTCCCCGGGCCTCCTCTGAAAATGAACCTGCATCCAGTCGGACATTCCCATTCAACAAATGCAAATAAATAATAAATAAGCTCAGTTTCCAGCCTTCACACATTACTTTTTCTTTAATTCTGTTTAGCATTACTTGTGCAATACAAGCTCTATGCCAAGTTTATTTGCACTGCTTTATGAATCCAGCCCTCACGTTCATCAAGCTGATGCATCAACAGCTTTTCAATTAGCTTGGGAGCTGAACATCTACTGACAAAATGTACAGGTTCCCCCAAATAAAACCTCAGTTCTTTTGTAATAAGCCACCCTCATCACACAATGGAATAGGCAGGGACAGTTTGTTCTACACCAGTACAAAGTTAATGAGATCCATCACAACATTATAGAAACAGTCTAGGAAGAAATGAAGTTAAAACAATGCATTTTCATATCAAATATAGGATTCTATGTCAAAAACATTCACCCTAATATAATTAAGATTAAATATAGTTACACAATTTCATTTTCAGTAGATTATGAGCACAACATGGCAAATAGGTATACCAAAAAAATGCACTCGGGTCAATTACAGATAATTAAAATTAGGTCAGTAAGATTATCTTTTTAGAAGGTCCTGGTATATTCTCGATTGCTTTTTATATTCTTGTCCATGTTATTCAACTATGTCCTATTTTTCACATACAACTAAGTAATATGGGGTATAACCAGTTGATTCATGGGACAACTGGTACAACCAGCACTGCAGAACAATATCAGTAAATGTTTCAGTTCTAGTCGCAGCTGAAACAATTATTTCCCATTTTTGTTTTATAGTATTTATATTGACTTTTAGTCAATATATTGGCAGTCAATGTGCTTAAGACAATTTGAAAGTGAGTTTACAACAATTTAACCTGCATTTTATGAGGAAGACAAAGCCTTCCCATACATCCATGCAGGGAGCTACACACCATGCATCCCAGGAGTTGCTGTTATATCTAAATCTCAGATTATGGAGGGCAAAGCCTTCCCATACATCCATGCAGGGAGCTGCACACCATGCATCCCAGGAGTTGCTGTTATATCTAAATTTGAGATTTACAAAATCCAACACATTTTTATGTTTAAGAATCATTCTATATGTTGGCCTTCAACAAATGGACTTTCAAGAACTCTTTCATCTACTTAATGACCATCTCCAGTCCAATCCGCATTTCTGCATGGTTGTAATGAGTGACTATTTATATAACCAGATGAATTTTGGGAAAGATTGCTACTTTTGGATAAAGAGGTCTAAGTCTGTTTCAGTGGTGCAGTCAGGAACATAGCTAGAATGGTATCCTAAAACACCTGAGATCATATTCCACCTGGAACACTTGTCCTAAGTCCATTGTGTGTACAATGCTGACAGAGGTAAAATAATATAAGTGAATTAATCTAATATTTTCTTCCTGTGTTGTGAGTCCATGCAGTCTGTTATCCTCTGTCTCAGTAATATATAAGGACTCTTGTAGTTCTTTACTTTATAAGCAAATCTGTCCATCAAATTTCTTATCACATACGACTCCATAACTGGTCTGTAGTTTTGTTTTCACCTCCTCATTCCCTCTTTTTGAATTAATGTCCCATTAAATGTTTTGTAGTTCTGCATTCGTACCTGCAACCTGATCATTTGTTACAGGGAGTAATCCGAGGAGTTACTGGTTTTAGACTAAAACTTTGTCAAACTTCTACCCTGAATGCCAACAATCTCTTTTGTTCAAATGTAGAAGATAACTCTGCATCTGTTTTTGTGTGAATAGTATATTCTTTTGGAGTGGGTGCAAGCAGACTGGGCAAATGTCAACTGCCAGCTTCTCTGGAAATAAATACAACTGCAACCAGAGACTGTGTACCATTTTTTACAGTTTTGGGGGCTGACTGTGCCACTATTATTGTTTGTTTCCCTCATTTGTTTATACTGCATTTTATGCATTTCACTTGTATGCCTATTGATTACTAAGTTCTTTTTGTGAATGTTTTTTACACAGGATATGTCTGTAAATGGTCATGATTGATTAGTGTACTACCCAGGTTAACAAACAAAATAAATACATGAATTTATTATGTTCTGTTAGATCCCATTCAGAATGTTGACATGCACAATAGCAAGAAAAGAATGTGAATCAGACACGAGTGACTATACAGAATATTGAGAGACATTATACTGAATTCATCTCACAGCTGCTATGCTGTGCGTACGTGTAAATCCACAAATCTGTTGTGAACAACTGAGTCCTTTGAAGGCATATAGTCGCCAAAGCACTAGACCTAACAACGTTTTTCTTTATGCCAATAGCCTAATTTTATGTTTTTAAAATATTTTGAATATGTGGTACCATCTAATGTTCAAAAGCCACCATGAAAAATGACTGTGAAAGGTGTACTGAATTATAGTTCTAGCAGGTAAGTAAATGAAGTAGGACATGGTGGTGGCAGGATGGATAAATTAAACAGAATGCACAGGTGGGCCTTACTTTGGAAAGGATTCATGGACTTGACATGCAATGTGTATTGTTAGTGGCCAGAGGTAAAAGCTTTTAAAATATCCACATAATTTTGTCATAAAGCTTCAGTGCTGGAGGACAGATATGTTAGTCTCCACCTACCTGGAAGGCACACTGTGAATATATGCAAGTGAGAAACTTAACGTGAATGGCTCTGTTATGTTTCTGAGATTTGTATCACTGGAAATGATTTAATTCCAGTCAGAAATATTAAAAAAAAAAACAGAACAGACTGAAACCTGCTTCTAGCTGTAAACAGATGAGACAAATGAAATTATAGCTTAGTAAGCCATAGTAACTGCTAAATACAAGTCCATCACTTCAGAAAAAGAAATGCTGGCAAGTGGTTTAATATCTAATGATCTAAAATGCAACATTAGATAGCTGTTCTCTTTTCCTTCTTTTTTTACCAGAAAAAAAATTAGACAGACATCCATATTAAAAATTAATCTTTATGTAGCACATTGGAAAGACAAAATGTGTATCTTGCCAATTATTTTCAAGATTATAGACAGACATACATCAATATTCTTCAAGATTGTTTCTAACCTTTATGTTACCTTAGTTAGACCAGATAAGCAACAGACCTGAAAGAATACTTCCTGTTCTAATTACATATTTTCCAATTTCAATAAAGAAAACACATCAATGATACACAAACACAGTCCCTACCTAGTGAGAAAATAGTGTTATACTGATAGGGTAGAGAAAGAATGAGATGTTGTTTACAACAAAAAGCAACTTGTCATCTATCCAAACTTTGGTATTTTAACACCCAACATGTAGTACTCAAAACTATGTTCCATTTTTAGCAATTTGGTGACCATATCATGGGTAAATAGTCGGGTAACAACAAACCAGGCATACATAATCAGCTGTTACACACTCTGCACAAGACAATCGGAATGCAGGCCAAGCGAGAAACGTGACTAGCAGACGTTTGTACTTCTTGCCTTACTTTGGTCTGATTTGCATCTGCATATTGCCCAATACAGGAAAACATAGTTTTCTGTACTCAGTTCTTCTTGCCAACACTTTGCTGAGCAACATGTTATTTTGTATGCCTGTTGTGTGTTACTACCCTTTCTGGACCTTTATTCTCTGGGTAGAGTTTTTTTTCCTTGTATGTTACTATGCTAATGTTATACTTAAGGAATTCCTGTAATATTTACTTAATTATATATTCAGTCCTTGTTTTCTCTTTAATATAATGTAGAGGTATTATCACATAGCTGCTCTGCGCCCTGCAAGCTTTAGTCCTGATAAGGTAACTACCATCAAGGCATACATTGCAAACTGTAACCCAAAGTGTTTGCCCCTTACAGCTGTTGGCTCCTCAAGTGACAAATGAGACTGACAGATGCTTGTACGTTCTCCCTTACTTCGAACAGGTTTGTATCTGCACAGTGTCCACTATTGCCAAATATTTCTTTTTTTTTTTTTTTTTTTTTTTAATATACTTCAGTGCTTCTCACCCATTATTTTCTATACCTTGTGTGTGTCGTTACTTCTTCTGGACCTTCAGTTTCTGGGCACTTGAGCAACAGAGTGGTAGTATTCTGTTCCTTATGTAGTATTTATGCTGTTCAGTTTCTGGGCACAATTAATGTTTGCACTTGGGGAACAGGGTGGTAATATTCTGTTCCTTAGGTAATATCTATTCTTTTTTACAACTATCATTCTATGCTTTGTATTTTTATCTTGTTCACGTTTTGTTTCTGTACATTTTAATTATCTGTAATTGCATCACTATTGCTTTTTGAATTGTGTTATGATTGTTAACTATGTTAAAATTTGTTCTTGTGTCTGTAAAATTTCTGGTGCTTTTCTCCTCAGGTCTCCAGTGAAAATAGGCCTGTGGCTCAGCTGGACCAACCCGGTTAACAAATGTCAAATAAATAGTCTTAATTTGTCCATTTACCTGACTCAGAAAAGACTCCTGCATAAGATGTTATGGAGAACGATGCCCATAATTAATTGTTTTAAAAACAGAATATTTCAGTAGTATTGGAAGGTAAACTGAATTAATTTCAATGACTCATTTCAATTACACTCCTTACCAGTATATGCTGACCACTTCCTCCTAAGATCTCCAAACTCATGGGTCATGTCCATGACCAAATCATTTTAAATAATAATGAGCCTCAATAGCTCCACTCTACTTCTTGGCTTTTGTGATGCAATAAATTAAAAAAAAAGTTTTGAACAATGTTTCTTTGCTAAACCCACTTTAAATTCACCAAAAGAACTTGTAGGTATTGCTAGAACATCATTCTGCTCTCTGTCCTCACTAAATGTATATGCTGAGAAGATTTGGAGACATTTGCTGATATGTCCTACTAATCCTCTAAGCAATCGCTAGGTGACTCTATAGTCAGGCACACTGATTTTATTTATTTTATTTGCAGTTCGTTTACCAGGATAGTCCATTGGGCCAAGATGAACCCGTTTTCAATGGAGTCCCGGGGAGAAAAACTCCAAAAACAAACAAGGTTACAATAGGTTTTAGATTACAATTTTTACAAATGTTACAGACTAGAGCAAAACATTACAAATAGTACAGACTAGTGAAGAACATTACAGATGATACAGACTAGTAAAAAAGGAACATTACAGTATAAATACTGAGGAGCCATTACATCTTAGGAAGCTTGCACTTAAGAGGTACATTCTAATGCATTCTTTGTAAATAGTTTAGAAAGTACAAGGGAAGGATGTATGAGTTAGGAGCGAAAGTAAAAAGGAATTTGCCAGTATAAAGAGGGGGAGAGAAAAGAAAATGGAAATTGCCAGTATAAATTATGTGGGGTGGGAGCAGGAGCATTCCCACTGGGATACTAGATGTGAGTGAAGAGATTTTTTGAATATAAAGCGGTTAGAGGTGGTACGAATGGATGATGGTAGAGAGTTCCAGAGACACGCTAGACCATAGGATAGGAGATTTTTACCTGGGGGGCGAGTTGGTTTGTACAATTTTATTAGGTTTTGGTTGTTAGACCTTAGTACTCTGTCAGGTAGGTGCATTTTAAAGTTAAAGGAAAGGGAGGGACAGAGGGAGGGGTTGAAAATGAGCTTATGTTCAAGAGTAAGTTCAGTGTAGGTGAGATGATTGGATAGTTTTAGCCATTTTAGTTTGTGGAGAGAAGAACAGTGGTGGGTGGAGGACTTATGGCTGGTAGCGAACTTGGCAATTTTGTTGTAGCAAGAGGAAAGTTGTGTTTTAAGGGAAGATTGTAGGTTAGTTAGGAGTGGGGCTCCATAGAGAAGGGAGGGGATAAGAAATGAGGTAGAGAGAGTGATTTTAGTGGAGAGTGTGAGATAACGATTTTGTCGGTAGAGCATGCCTAGTTTTTGATGTTTTTTTTTTATATTTAGTTGAAGGTGGGATGAATTCAAGCTGACTGTCAATTTGGACCCCTAGTAACCTGGCCTCTGACACCAGTTCCAGAGATGTGTTGTTATGGCTAGTGATAGAGAATGTGTTTGTATTGAAAGAGGTGACTTTAGAGGGAGTAAATACCATTAATTTGGTTTTAGAGGCATTAAGTGCTAGGTGATTTTTTTTTCATCCATTGTTCAGTGGTTGAGAATGCATCTTGTGTAAGCTTTAGGAGTGTAGGGATGGATGTGGCAGAACAAATAATAGTTGAATCATCTGCGTATTGTATGATATTTGAGAAAGGGATAGAATTACGGAAGTCGTTTATAAATATATTATTTATGTCCCACTCGCCAGGCTGAACAAGGAGAAAATTACAGTCAGCTGCCTGTTGGGTGCCAGGATCCGCCACATACCACATGCACTCAAGTCACTCCACAACAAGTACAAATATGACTCTGTAATTGTCCATGTTGGAGTGAATGACTTGAGATGTACCTCCCTGGACTACGTGAAAAGAGACATGGAAGAGCTTGTGGATCATGTGGCCCAGGCAGGTATGACCCTAGCCCTGAGTAGCATCCTGCCTTCTCCCAGAATTATACCACAATATAAGGACAAAATGATTGACTTCAACAATTGGCTAAGCTTCTGGTGTCAAAGGGGATCCAGTATCTGTCTGCCTGGGACGACATGATCGACAGACCACGATGCTTTGCTAGAGGTGGTCTGCACCTGTCACCCCTGGGATTCAGGTTACTGGATAAAGCTCTTGCCACTCCTATAGTGCCTTTTTTAGGCAAGGTTCAAAGGACAAAACCACCACCGTAACACATACAAGCATGCAAAATCTGAAGGTAATGCTACTCAATGCTAGAAGTCTAAACCTCAAAATGCACTCTCTCGAGGCACTCGTAAAAATGGAAAACATCGATATCTGGGCAGTAACTGAGACCTGGTTCAAGGCTCCAGAGAGCACCCCTGCAATACCAGGCTACAACTCTTACCACACTTTTCGGCCACCAAACCAAGACCGAAACACTAAACATGAAGGAGTGTCCATATTCACCAAGGATATTCACACCTCCAGGCTAGTTGTCCAACACAATGCATCTGAAACTCTCCAGGTGCAACTAACACTAGGTAAGACTGCAATCCAAATTGTAGCTTGCTACAGATCCCCCACCATGCCCCAGGATTCTCACTACACCTTTCTAAACATACTGGAAAATATTAAGATACAACCAAATACCCTAATACTGGGTGATTTCAACTACCCTGCCATTATCTGGGAAACTACTTGGGTACAAACACCTTTTCCCAACTGTTCTTGGAATTCATAAATTCCAGCGCCCTGGATCAACTAATCCATTTTCCCACCAAGGGCTCCAATATCCTATACCTGGTCATTACCAACATGGAAGATAGATGCTCCAACACCAGTGGTTACACCCACATTGGTCAGGTCTGACCATAAGCAAATCACCCTTGACATCCACATCCCCCCCCCAAGTAAGGAAACCTCTGTAAAAAACTTCTCTAAAGCCAACTTCATACTACTCATGTCAGAAGTGACAAACTTCATGACACCCATGCAGACAGGAGCTGAATCCTACACTAAGGCACTGTACGAGCACATCCACTTGTGCATGAATTGTGCCATCCCAAATAGAACCAAGACGCCCTCCTCCAAAAAAAGGAAGCCAATCTGGTGGTCCCCTGCCATAAACAAACTATATACAACAGAAGGAAAAAACTGTTGAAGAAAAGAGGAAAATCCCAGGATGCAAAAAACTCCCTTACAAGCCTCAGTAAGAAGCTGAGATCTCTCATAAAATCCTCCCAAGCTAGTTACGAAAATAAAATTGCCAAAGATTCCAAAGACAACCACAAGGCATTCTATAGTTATGTCAAGAATCTAAATGGAAATGCTCAGATCTGCTCTGAGCTACAACAGAATGGCATTAAATATACTGATCCTACGGATACTGTCAGTATCCTGGCAGATCGATTTAGTGCCAGCTTCACCCCCCCCTCACCCCCTAAAGGGTACATCTCAGTACCAAAAGACTGCCAAATTCCGGTAATCACGGCCACACAGTTAGAAATCACACTCTCCAAAGCTAAGAATACAGCATCCATGGGACCAGACAACATCCTGGGCTGTGTACTACATGAACTACAAAATGAACTAGCACCTCAACTAAGTGTCATGTTTAATCATAGCCTCACCTCAGGCTTCATGCCCACTGAGTGGCACACAGCTACAGTTATCGCACTCCACAAGGGGATCCACCTTGGATCCCGGGAACTATCATCCCATCAGTCTGACAAGCCTGATCTGCAAGGGCATGGAATGCATTATCATGGAACTTATAAACAAAGACATTGGCAACCTTCAAACACTGGACCCCACCCAGTTTGGGTTCGTGAAGGGCTGATCTTGTCTCCTGAACCTGATTGACGTCTTCGAATCAGTCTCCAGAGCTGTGGACAATGGTGGTCCACACAGCCTATCTGGACTCGCCAAGGCCTTCAACACCATCCCCCACTCTGGAATCATAGATAAACTTATTAAGCTGGGCATAAATCCCTACATCACTCAATGGGTTGCCAATTGGCTTACTGACAGAACCCAGACTGTAAAAATAGCCAACTCCAAATCCAGCTTCAGACAAGTGACAAGTGGAGTACCTCAGGGTTCAGTCCTGGGATCGCTCTTGTATGGCATCTACTTCTCTGGAGTACAGGCCAACACTAAGGGACTCTGGCTAACAAAGTTTGCAGAGGACTGTTAACTGGGAGCCATTACTGAATCCCCATATGATGTGGATATTCTACAAAAGGGCCTTACAGAAACAGATGCTTGGTGCCAGAGTCATGGGCTCAAGCTTAATGCCAAGAAATGTGTAGTTATCCCCTTTGGGAAAAAACATATACCCATGAATTACCACATAGGTGGCAGTACACTACACACTGAAAGGGGGATAAGAGACTTCGGACACAGGTGGACAGTGGTCTCACCTTCGATAACCACATCGCCACGACAGTCAAGAAATCCTTCTATGTGGCATACCTCATCACTAAGGGCTTTTCATCTAGAAAAAAGGAGGTCATTGTCCCACTGTACTCATCCCTCATTAGACCCATTACAGAGTACAATGCCCCGTTTGGTATGTACCTCACAACACATCTGCAACAGCTGGAAAGGCCGCAGAAATACCTCACTAAAAGAATCACAGGCCTAAAGCAGATGCCCTATGCTGACCATCTAAAAAAACTCCAGCTATACTCTGTGGCATATCGTCTACTCAGAGGCGATCTCTGCTTAACATACAAGGCAATGTCAAACCCTGAGCTGTTGTATATGCTCCATTTAATGCTCCAGGGATCTAAACATTGTCATCACAATGAACAAAACATGCTGGATGGATAGGTTCCTGACCCAGAGACTCCCCAGACTCTGGAATAGACTGCCCATAGATGTCAAGCAGAGCGCCTCCGTGGCCCTCTTCAAAAGGAACCTTGACGATTGGATGGGAGATAGGAAATCCACCCCAGGCATCACGTCAGTCGCCCTGCTAGACAGGGGTCCAGGGAAGTAAATATTGTGGGAAGAAATATCCAGGGAATTGTTATGGCTAGGCTTGTATAGGCCCTAGGGCTGATAGCTTAGTACCAACCTATGAACTTATATCATGGCATTCTTTCACTACCTTAGCAGATAGCATTATACATTAAAGTTATGCAATCATACCTTATTAAGAGGAAAAAATACATCTTTTCAAGGGTGAATTTCAGTCCTAGAATCTCTGAAAATATCTATAATCTTCAAAATCCCACATATTTACTTCATTAGGCCATTTAACCAATACCATACAATCATCTATAAATGAAGCAGTCATATGGTCATCCTAGCCTACAAGCTGAATTCCAATGAAGACCATCCTATCATGAATATGTAAAGGCAAAGTTTAAACCACCGATACAAATGATATGGGGAATAAGGGGAACACTTGCCTGATTCCTCTACCTAAATCAAATGTTCTTGAACAAACTGTTATAATATAAAATCTAACTTCTGTGAAGCAATTTGAAATATTGACTGTTAAGACATTTGAAAGTTACCATGATTAACCATAAGCACCATCTGCCCACACATTAAATACCATTTGGAAGTCCTGAATGAGTATGGCATATAACCTCCTGTGGTCCCTAATGAACATTTGAATATCCAGCCATAATCTTAGAAGCTTCAGCCTTCTCTCACACTCTCTCCTAAATGGAATTCTGTTGACTGAAGCCAAACTAGGAATAATATACTCTATTCTACTTAGCAAAATTTTAGCATATATCTTCATCTTCAAGTGTAAGAGCAAAATCGGTCTATAGCTAATAGGATCTAGCCTATTTTTTTCTAGTTTATGAGCAAATGTCATATTTGCAGTCATATATGATCAAAAGAAATACCCCTTCTGCCCCACTGTATGAAATAATTTACATAAGGGATTAAGCAAAACCTACTTATACTCTTCATAGAAATATGCAGCTAGACTATTGAGTCCTGGTAACTTCCCTCCTAGGAATGCAACAATTGTTTGTAAAATTTCTTGCTTCATAGTATGTGCAACAAACTTTGCCCTGTCCACTACATTCACTTTGCAGTTTTGAACAGGCAGATGTAAAGACCATCAACGGAATCATGACTACTGATGGGGACTGGATATTAAAATCAATGGAAAGAGTCCAAAGATAACCTTGTATATTAAATGCTTCCCACTGTGATGCAGGATTATGATGTCACATTGTCTGTTCTGTAACCACAGAGCAAGAAATGTCATTTAAGGTGAAAAATTTAAGTAAAATACAAGTGTGTCAAACTATGTCTTACATATTCTGATCACAAGAAAGCCAAAATTGGAAACTGCGCAGCTTCTAGTGTAAAAACAGATATATACCTTGTTCCCCATTGGCCCTTTTTTTCAATTATAAAGGAATTCCCAATACTATTCTAGCATGTCCAAAGGTCAATTGTCAATCTCCTCTCCGGTCCAGCTGGTGAATCTGGGAATCTTGAGGCAATGTTACAACTGCCTCATGTACACAGACAACCCTCTCCTCCTCCCAATAAATTCCAACATATGTGAGAGATGCAACCATATAACCAAACTGGAGGCTAAGCTCTCTCAACTCAGTACTGGCGTAACCAGTCAGGAGGAGAAGGAAACCACACTCGCTACAATTCCAGTCTCACATAGACCTACCACGACAGCAAACCAAACACATAAACACAGAAAAACATACTCGGAGGCTCTAAATAAAAATCTGCCTAAGCAGCAGAGAACTCCAAAGCAGACACCCAAGCAACTGCTACCCCAAAACAAAACACGTGCAACCCATAGCTCACAAAGCCAGTGTGCCGAACAGTCACAGCCCTTAAGGCTAAACAACACACCTGATACACTTGTAATAGGCGACTCTATCGTCAGGCACACTGACGTCCCGCTCACCAGGCTGAACAAGACGAAGGTCACGGTGAGCTGCCTGTCGGGCGCTAGGATCCGCCACATAACACAAGCACTCAGGTCACTCCAAGGCAAGTACAAATATGACTCGGTCATTGTCCATGCTGGTGTGAATGACCTGAGATGTACCTCCCTGGACTACATGAAAAGAGACATAGAGGAGCTCTCTGAGCATGTAGCCCAGGCTGGTATGACCCTGACCTTGAGTAGCATCTTACCCTCACCAAGAATGATGCCACAATATGAAGACAAGATGATCAATTTCAACAATTGGCTTAAGTATTGGTTTCATTCAAAGGGGATCCAATGCCTGTCAGCCTGGGATGACATGCTCGACAAGCCATGATGCTTCGCTAGGGACGGCTTGCACCTGTCACCCCTGGGCTTTTGTTTATTGGCAAAGGCTCTTGCCACCCCCATAGTGCCTTTTTTAGGCAAGGCTCAAAAGACAAACCCACCTCCATAGGTGTCACAAGGGATAAGAAACTAAGAGTAATGCTACTCAATGCCAGAAGTCTAAACCTCAAGATGCACACACTCAAAACTCTCCTTAGCATGGAGAACATCGATATCTGTGCAGTAACAGAAACCTGGTTCAAGGCTCCCGAGAGCACCCCAGCACTACCAGGTTATATCTCATACCATGCTTTTTGGCCCCAAAACTTGGACCAGACCGCAAAAGGAGGGGGAGTATCAATATTCGTCAAAGATACCCACACCTCCAGGTTGGTGGCACAGCATGAAGCATCAGAGACTATCCATGTGCATCTAACAGTGGGTAAAACTGCCTTCCAGTTTATAGCCTGCTACAAACCACCCTCCCAAACCCAGGAACCCCACTCGGCCTTCCTGAGAACACTGGAAAATATGAAGGTCTCTCCAAACACCATTATATTGGGCGACTTCAACTACCCAAACATAGACTGGGAGCATTACTCTAGCTCCAACACCCTAGCCAAAAGGTTCCTAGAATTTAAAAACTCAAATGCTATGGAACAACTTGTTACCACTCCCACAAGAGGGGAAAACATACTGGACCTGATCATCACCAACATGGGGACTCTATGCTCCAGACCAGAAGTGTATCCCTCACTGGTAAGATCAGACCATAAACTAATCTCACTGGATATTCACATCCCGACCCCACCCCCTGCCCAGAAAACCACAGTGAAAAACTTCTCTAAAGCAAATTTCACACTCCTCAAAACCGAGGTGGAATCCTTCAAAGCCCCCGAGCCTGTGGAAAATATGGCCCAGACTGCAGAATCCTTTATAAACGCATTCTATGAACACCTTCAGGAATGCATGGATCATGCAATCCCAAATAAAACCAAGACCCAGTCCTCCAAAGGCAGACGTCCTGTCTAGTGGACCCCAGCCATAAACAAACTATACAATAGAAGGAGGAAGCTACTACATGATAGAGTAAAATCCCAAAAAGGGAAGGCATCTCTGATCAGTATTAGCAAAAAACTATGGGCACTCATAAAATCGTCTAAGGCCAGCTTCAAGAGAAATTGCACAGGACACTAAGGATAATCACAAGGCTTTCTTTGGTTATGTTAGGAACCTGGGTGGGAATTCCCAGATATGCTCAGAATTAGTCCAAAATGACAAAAAATACATCGAACCCACAGACATTGCCAACATCCTAGCTGACAGGTTCAGCGCAAACTCCCCCCCCCCCACCAAAAGGGCAAATATCTATCCCAGCAGAGTGCTGCCCCCCTGACATCTCAGATGCTCAGGTAAGAGCTGCCCTCTCCAAAGCAAAAAATACAGCATCAATGGGACTAGACGGTGTCCCGGGCTGCGTCCTACATGAACTCCAAGAAGAGCTAAACCCAAACATAAAACTACTGTTCAATCTCAGCCTTACTACAGGATATGTACCCAAAGAGTGGCGTACAGCAACAGTGGTCCCTCTCCACAAAGGTGGTGCCTCAACGGATCCTGGAAACTATCACCCCATAAGCCTGACTAGCTTGGTCTGCAAAGCTATGGAAAGGATCATCATGGACCTCATAAAAAAGATATTGGGGACCTACAGACACTGGATCCTACCCAGTTCGGCTTTGTTAAGGGCAGATCCTGCCTCTTAAACCTGGTCGATTTCTTTGAAACAGTCACCAAGGCCATTGACGAGGGGAAGGTGGTCCACACAGCCTACCTGGACCTCGAAAAAGCCTTCGATACAATACCCCACTCGGGCATTATAGATAAGCTCACCAGCTTAAATATAAACCCCTATGTCACTAGATGGGTTGCAAACTGGCTCAAGGACAGAACCCACATGGTTAGAATTGCTGGAGCCATGTCAGACTCCAAACCAGTTACAAGTGGTGTCCCACAAGGCTCAGTCCTGGGACCTCTCTTGGTCGGTATATATTTCCCGGAGGTACAGGCCAACACGGAAGGACTGTGGCTGACCAAGCTCGCATATGACTGCAAACTGGGCGCCATAATCGACTTTCCAGCCGACACAAGCATCCTCCAAAAGGGCCTTATAGAAACAGACAACTGGTGCCAGAGCCATGGCCTCAAGCTAAACGCCAAAAAGTGTATAGTCATCCCCTTTGGCAAACACAAAGTGCCCACAAATTACCACATAGGTGGTAATCCATTAAGTACAGAAGAAGTAATTAGGGACCCAAGTTGATAGCAATCTCTCATTTGACAACCACGTGTCCAAAGTGGTTAGAAAAACATTTTATATAGCCCACCTAATCATGAAAGGATTCACATCTAGATCAGGGGAGGTCATCGTGCCTCTTTACTCATCCCTCATCAGGCCCATAATTGAGTACAATGCCCCTTTTGGGATGTACCTTACCAGACACCTGCAGCAACTGGAAAGACCCCAAAAGCACCTCGCCAAGAGGATCAAAGGGCTCAAACAGATGCCATATGCTGCCCGGTTAAAGAAACTCCAGCTCTACTCAGTGGCATACCGCCTGCTCAGAGGCGATCTGTGCCTGACGTATAAAGCCATGTCCAACCTGGAATTAATGGACATGCTGCACCTCAGAAAATCCAAATCCCATCGAGCTACGCACTCGAGAGACTTGAACCTCAGCACTGAAATAAATAGGACATGCTGGAGGGACAGATTCATAACCCAGAGGCTCCCTTCACTCTGGAATAAAATCCCAGTCCAGGTTAGGCAGAGTCCCTCACTGACTCTCTTCAAGAGGAATCTTGATGAGTGGATGGGAGATCGTAGGTTTACCCTGGGTATCACTTCTGTGTCACTGTTAGACAAAGGCACAGTATAGTAACCTCGAAAAAGGGCGTAGCAAAATTAATTTAAAATGGGTGGCGAAAGCCAAACACACTCTGGCTAGGCTTATAAATGCCCTAGGGCAGATAGCCTAGTATGAACCTATGAACCTATATGGACTGCAAGGTACAGAGCATTAACTGAAGATATTTACTTCATGCACGACTCTAATAAATACTTTTTTGCATAGTATTTCTGTAATTATGAATTACATCAAACGATTTTCTGTTGTGTATGGCAAACGCAGATGTACAATTCATCTCCATTTTCAAAATTAATACATTACCAGCAATGACAGAGACTTACATAGCAGTGGGGTATATATGCTTCCAGAGAGGGACCAACAAGCCACCTCTACCACCCCTACTGTCAGTCCCACAAGAGCCTTCCTGGTGGACTAGTGGTATTCCCTTGCAGGGAAGGTCTCCACTTTGGAAGATGTCTTGTTCTAAGGACAGTAAAGGCAGAGCAGTTGAGGAAGCTAGAGATGATGGAGATGACATGTCCAAGAGTGGTAGTAAGATGCACACTGTGGGACAGGCAAAAAAATTGATGAGAGGAGAAAAGATGACAAAGCAGCCTCGGTTGCAGACAGGGTCAAAAAGAAGAGATTACGGTGGGATGGACACATGCAGAAAAGCAGAAGACAATCTGCTGAAGGTGTTTTGGGACAGACAGGAAGAATGTAAGTGGAAATGAGGGTGTCCAGCAAAGGGATGGATAGATTGTGAGGGAGATATGACTGTCAAAGAAGGTAGGAGAGTGGCACTGAATCAAGAGAGATGGTGACATTTGACACAACACCAGACCCCATGTAGAAAATGGGGATTGATAATGGTTTAATATGAATATTCAGTAGTACGATGCTGGTAAAAATATGATCTTTGCCCAGTTTAGGGATGACTAAGATCATTGCCTGCTTCCATATAGAAGGAACTGCTCCTATACATAAGATCCAGTTTACCAGGGTAACCCTTCTTGGGGAAGAGCGGTACCCTAATCATTAGGAACATTTCTAAAGTGATCCTATCTGGGCCAGGAATCTTCACCATAGCTAAAGTGGATGCCACTATTTCCAGCTCATCTACGGTGATTGGTGATGAGACCTGACCTGCCCTGTCCACATGCAAGACTGATATCTGTAAGATTTCCAAATATGCCCTAATTTGAAAGGCATCTGAGGGGGTCTGAGCAGCTTAGTACAAGTGTTTACAGAATGCTACAAATTCACTCAATATTGCTTCCTGGGATTTACTATTGAAACTATGAAACTGCATCAGTTGACCAATCACAATGTCAATCCTAAATGCTGAATCTGTACTCTCAAAAGAGCAGTCAGTGCAAAAATGAATACATCAACACCAGTAGTTCGATGTATTCGACAGAGCAGGAGGTGACGTCACTCACCCATGCTATGCACCTGAATGTACCATTACACACAACAGTCAGCGGTACATTTCTGTC
The DNA here is from genome assembly GCF_019279795.1 of Protopterus annectens. Classification (NCBI taxonomy): domain Eukaryota; kingdom Metazoa; phylum Chordata; order Ceratodontiformes; family Protopteridae; genus Protopterus; species Protopterus annectens. Next base: position 835,575,183 of record NC_056743.1, read on the forward strand.
ATTATTCTGCAGGGGGACAAACCCCACTGTGCCCCTCACACCCCCTGCAAATTATACATACCAACTCCAACATTGCACTACAGTGAGGTAATGGGTTAATTCCCTTTTCCTCACTGAACTGTAATCTCCACTCAGAATGCCGAACTCAGATATTCGAACTACACTACCCATTTGCTGTAATGTAGTCAATGTTTTCTGGTTCAGCATTCTGCCCTTTAGAAAACTGTCTTTCTACAATGTCACACTCGACTGACTACCATTCAGGCACATGATAGTAAACTGCTTCATGGGTGTGTACTGTAGAGTGTGACTCACTACTCCTTATTTTGGTTACAGTACATTCAGCTGTCTGTGATCAGTCTAAGAAAAAAGTGTTTCATAGCTTTGGAGGAGTTTTCAAACTGGTGTAGCTTTAATGCCATTTTAATTTGCTCTACCTTACATTCTAGTTCAGTTTTCAGTTGCATTTTTAGATCCAAGATCTTGCCTTCTAGCCCTTTTCCCCCTTCATTCTTGCCTCTGCACTACCAGCCATTGAGCGTGGAGCCCATCTACTCTCCTTCTCAAGCCTAAAAGCTTGTCTGAGCTGAATCTAAGGCAGAGTTGCAGGAGTCTTTCATTTGCTCATTCATTTGATACAGTTAAACATCTGAGATGTATAATCAAAAGTCAGAGAAATTGCTGTACTTGATGGTCATATTGGTGTTGGGTGTGTGTAAAGCGCAGATGGTCCCAGCTGTCCCTGATTTTGTGGAATGTTTCTCATTTTCTGCACCTTATTTTTGCCTGTTCTGTGTAAAGCTTGTTTTTTTTCTGGCAAATCAGATTTCAGTTAATAAATGACGACTAACATCAGAGAGTTTCAGACTTAAACAGCCTTCAAAAAAGCATGGTAACGAAAACGTGTTACTCTAGAAAACTTGTTAATATAAAAGCAATAGTTGTTGATTATTTGGTCCACTGTCCACCATTATTCTTTTAGAGTTCTATTTGAGTGCTAAGAAGTTGAGCAATATGTGGTGGGAGAAACTGCATTGTATTCTGACAGAAGTGAATTGAGAAGATGATTTATTTATCTATTTATTAACTTGATAATAATCATGTGAGGTGCAGAGTTACAGTCATACAAGTGGGTATAGTTGATGGTCACAGCTGTGTGTGTGTTTTGGGGTAAAATAAATTACTCTGGCAAATTATTATTGTTATTTTATTACATTCTGATATCTAAGGTACATGCAGCCAATAAAGTCAGCTTTAATTGCTGGGTACTGGGTATCTGGATGAAGATGAATGACACAGTTTTCAATATTCTGGCTTTGCAGTATCGTGCATTAGTTTTTCTTCACCTTCTATCACAGTATTAACATCAGCATTGTGCCCAATAAGTTAATTGTCTGTGGTGGTCTGGGCAGGATGTGTGTGATAACATCTAATCATTGGCAGAGTGTCGCATTGGTTCTTCTGCTGAATTTTTTGGCTGTTGATTCCTTACTGTGTGGAGTCTGCATGTACTACTTGTTTTTGGGTGGATTTTATCCATATGATTTGGTTTCTTCTCTCAGACCCTCAACTGTATAATATATTCTTCTGGCCATTTGTGCTTTTACTTTCATCCTAATCTAACACAAGAGTGGTACACAGAAGGTAACTGTTTTTTTTTTTTTTGGAGAGGGGTTAGGAAGGCAGGTACTGCTCCCCTATCAAATTAATATATCTTTGCATTTATGTTCTCAGTTTATTCTGGAACTCTTATTTTCTTATGTTTGAACATTAAGCTTTAGACACAACTTATTTTACTTGAAAAAATAAGTCTGCATATCTTTCCTTATTCATAATTTTCTTTTGGTTCAGACCACCATTAAATCAAAAGGTTGGGAAAAAAAAAAAGGTCTAAGATGCTTAATTCAGTTACTTTCTGCAGACCTAATTGCAGAAGAGTCTTGGCCAGTTATATGTGTTAAAAGCATGGGTTGGAGGGTTAAAAGTAAGACGAAGTGTCAAAAAAGCAAGAAACAAGTAATTTATCTGGATCACGTGGGGTCAGTATGTGAGAGAAAAGCATTGAAGAAGTGCAGGGGGACTAGTAGGCAACAGAGGGCCTATGGAGTCCTTTGTCTAGAACTCCATTTTACCCAAGACTGGCCTTACTGATTGCAGCTAGACATCTAAGGTGTATGTGGTCAATAAAGAGACTGTAAGTACATACTGCAGCAGGCTGTGGATGAAAAGAAAGACCTCATCTGTTATATGATTACAGGTAATGGTCACTTACCTAATGTAACAGAGCCCCGCCCATTCTGTTGCTTCATGCAGCCCCTCCTACTTCTTTCTCAATTGTTTTTACTGAAGATTTTAACAACAAAACATTAATATATGATAACAGAAACAGTATAAAACAAATATATATATCTAGCGCAACCCCTCCAACTTTGAAGTTAACAGCTGTCACTGCATTACAGCAACAGAAAGAAGTTCTTTAAATTATACAACAGATCCAAAACTCCTCATAGTAAGCATAGTATAAACAAACATTACCTGAGAAGTGAAAAAGTACTATTAAGACTTGTAACGCAAGGCATGACCTTAGGAGTAATGTTCAACAATGCTCAGAACTTATCATAAATCGGACTATCCACTCCCAGCAAACAGACATTGCCAATATACAAGCAACCAAAAACAAGTAACCAAACTCCACATACATACACTGTAATCCTCTACATGCTCTATTATCATGAAGGACCATGTTTTGAAGGTACTATTGAGGACCAAAAATGCTTCCTTTATGAGACTTTACAACATAGCTGGAAGTTTAATAACAGAGGCAAAAATGCCCTTATCGAACCTATCCTTAAAATGCTTAACCTACACTTAGCCACAGGATTTATTCCTAAATTATTACACACTGCAGTAATGATGTCCCTCCACAAGGGTGTCCTTACCATGGACATTGGTAATTATACTCCTATTAGCATTATGAGCCTGATATGCAAAACTATGGGGCATATCATAACTGACCTCATCAATTATGATATTAAAAATATTAGGCCAGACCCTCAACAGTTTCATTTAATCATAGGGCTATCCTGCCCATTAAATCTAGTTAACTGCTTCAGGAGGGTCACACAGGCTGTTGACAGTGGTCATGCTGTTTACACAGTGAATCATGACCTTACCAAAACCTTTGACACCATATCACATGCAGGCATGGTAAATTAAACTAAATGCTTTAAATATAGATCCTTATGTGGAAAGATGGATAGCAAGCTGGTAAGACAGAACCCCCAAAATTCATGTGGCAGGTGCCTCATCTTAAAGTATGAAGGTAACCATACACAAAACACAGAAAGCAAGATAAACCACAAACTTTGATTTACAAGAATAAATGCCATTTACACTAACTTTGTTGTTATTTATAACAAGACCTGTAGCTTCGGTATATAAATAATTACACGTATTGCAATTAAAGCATTTAAACATACCCCTTTTGTCCTTTTTGTTTCTAGGTGTGTTTAATTTAGCCTGAAAATAATTCTTAAAAATCTTAAGTCATTTTTGTTTAAATAAAGGTCTTTCCCTATTACTCTTAGGATCTCAGTATTACCTCTAAAAAGTTTCCAGTTTTTGTTATAATGTCTTTTATAGAAGCCAAATCTAAACTATTAACAATATGCATCTTAATTCTATTTTCATTTTATATGCCTTGTTAATATTTAATCTCTTTTCTATGTGAAATTATATTAGAAAATTAAGAAGAACCCAATGCCTTAGGATAACCCCTATTTACTAACTTCTCACAAAAATTTTGACCTTCTTCATGAAAATCTTCTTCTCTTACAGTTAAATTACTGATTCTTAAAAGTTGTCCCTTTAATATTTTCCTTTGTCTTCTTAAGATGCATACTATTATAATGCAAGTATGCATTATTATGCACTTTTTTCTTATAAATTTTTGTGACTAACTTACCATTATCCTTAAAGACACTAACATACAAAAAAATTAATGCTGGTAGGACTATATTGACCAGTGAATTTAAGGTAGGAACATACATTATTTGGTTTACCTTCATAAGGTCGCAGATGGTTTGTGCAATCATGCATAACAGTGACCCATATGAGCGAATTTCAAAATGTGTTTGCGGCAGTATGTCGAAACTCACTATGTGGAATCCGGATGTCGAACAGATATTATTCATTTGAATCAGACATTGCAGATGCACATCAGCCATTCAGACATCTGTGACGCGACATTCTGCATTTTTGCAGGTGTACTTTCGCTCAACTGTCTGTTGCACAAACCATCCACAACCTTATAAAGGTAAACCACATTATTTATGTACGTTACAAAATGATTTTTCAGTCCCCCTCCAAATCAAAAACACAACATCAATAAAATGAAAAATTGTAATAACATTTTTCATATAATCACTTTGTAAGATGTTAACTGTCTCCCACCCGTGCATAAATAAATTGGCATGACATTATAACAAAAAACTGGAAACTTTTTGGTGGTAATACTGAGATCCTAAGTGTAATAGGGGAAATTCCTTTATTTACACAAAAAAGGGCTAAGAGTTTTAAAAATTATTTTCAGGTCAAATTAAATGCAACTAAAAACAAAAAGGACAAAGGGGTATGTTTAAATGCTTTAATTGCAATGTGTGTAATTATTTATATAATGAATCTACAGATCTTGTTAAAAATAACAAAGTTAGTGTAAATGGCACTTATTCTTGTAAATCAAAGTTTGTGGTTTATCTTGCTTTCTGTGTTTTGTGTATGTCTTTTTATATAGGTAGGACTACTTGTGAATTGTATAAAAGAATCTATGAATATAAACATGCTGTTTTTATAGGTGATAACAGGAATTCCTTAGGTAGACATTATAAAAATGGCATTTACAAAATTGAGTTTAAGTTTTTGGTGCTAGATGCTTTAAACAATGTTGAATGTTTATTAAATCCAGAAGAAGAGCTGGGTTGGTTGGAATATTCTTGGCAAGTGAGGTTCAACACTTATCCTCCTGGCTTAAGTAATCTTGAAGATTTTATTATGTATTTACAGCACAAACGGTTAAGACATTAATTAGTTTTGGGTCACGTGATTCTTTTAAATTGAATAAATGTTTAACATTGTATGAATTACTTTCAGTCTGAAGAAGTCACATTGGATTGTAAGAAACTAAAGCACTTACTTAGATGTTTTACTTTATTAAAGTGTTTTTCTATCGGCGTATTCATTTTTTATGACCAGTAACTAACAATCTTCCCAAATAGGAAATGTGATGTTTGTAAAGGTAGTACTGGTCAAGGAATAGCCTAAATGACCCCCAGAATATATGGTCGAACAACAAAAGTTCATCAAGCACAACCCGAATGCCTCTCTATGCAATGTTTATTTTGTTTAAAGATACACTGCTGTGTTTTAAAGAATTTATGTTAATGTAAGGAAATTGTGGTTTTTAATATAAAAGTTTGGTGCAATGTGTCTTTAATGTTCTAAGTTGTGGGGTAACGATTGATCCTGAGAGATGTGCGAGTGAGGATGTGTCTTTTTTACTTTGATTTGTAACAGTATTTGAACTCACATTGCTTTTGTAAAGTCAGGTTCTGAAGATGTCTTTTTTACAAGATGAAAGCGCTTAGCCTGTGGTTTACCAATAAACGTTTGTGGATTACTGATTATCCTGGCTTTCTGTAGCTTCCAGTTTTTACTTCACATTTTATTTTTGACTGGAATTGGTGTGTTTCGCGTTTGGTAATAAATTCAACAGAAATATGAATAGCTAAAATCGAGTGAATCAAATAACCCTTCACAACAAACAACAAACACGTCCAATGACCAAAGAATATTTATATAACTTGTAATATGTAGTCTACTTTACTGCCTATACTAGGTTTTCTTTAGTGCTCCCTTTTGGGCAGTATGACACATTATCATCATTCAAACAGAACCTGGTTGACTGGATGGGAACCCTCAGATTTAGTAACTTGCTTAAACCTCCATGAGAAATTGGAGTACAGCCTGAGGATGGCTAGTAGCAAGGCAATGATAGTCATAAGACTAAATTGCCTTGAAATTCCTAAGAATAATATGTTAGATATTAGGTATCATTTTTTCAGGCAGTCATACTAAACACTATACACTTTCATTTACTCTTCAATACTACTTATTTTCTCTTTACAAAATCAGCAACTGTGCTCCTACAGTGGTTTACGGTCACTGATATCCTACATTCTTTGTGCTGCGCTCCTACGGTGGTTTACTGTCACTGATATCCTACATTCTTTGTGCTGCGCTCCTACGGTGGTTTACTGTCACTGATATCCTACATTCTTTGTGCTGCGCTCCTACGGTGGTTTACTATCACTGATATCCTACATTCTTTGTGCTGTGCTCCTACGGTGGTTTACTGTCACTGATATCCTACATTCTTTGGAGTGCTCCTACGGTGGTTTACTGTCACTGATATCCTACATTCTTTGGAGTGCTCCTACGGTGGTTTACTGTCACTGATATCCTACATCCTACAGTGGTTTATGGTCACTGATATCCTACATTCTTTGTGCTGTGCTCCTACGGTGGTTTACGGTCACTGATATCCTACAGTCTTTGGAGTGCTCCTATGGTGGTTTACGGTCACTGATATCCTACATTCTTTGGAGTGCTCCTACGGTGGTTTACTGTCACTGACATCCTACATTCTTTGTGCTGTGCTCCTAAGGTGGTTTACCATCACTGATATCCTACATTCTTTGTGCTGTGCTCCTATGGTGGTTTACCGTCACTGATATCCTACATTCTTTGAAGTGCTCCTACGGTGGTTTACTGTCAATGATATCCTATATTCTTTGTGCTGTGCTCCTACAGTGGTTTACGGTCACTGATATCCTACATTCTTTGGAGTGCTCCTACAGTGGTTTACGGTCACTGATATCCTACACTCTTTGTGCTGTGCTCCTACAGTGGTTTACGGTCACGGATACCCTACACTCTTTGTGCTGTGCTCCTACAGTGGTTTACGGTCACTGATACCCTACACTCTTTGTGCTGTGCTCCTACAGTGGTTTACGGTCACAGATACCCTACATTCTTTGTGCTGTGCTCCTACAGTGGTTTATGGTCACTGATATCCTACATTCTTTGGAGTGCTCCTACAGTGGTTTACGGTCACGGATATCCTACATTCTTTGGAGTGCTCCTACGGTGGTTTACTGTCACTGATATCCTACATTCTTTGTGCTGTGCTCCTACAGTGGTTTACAGTCACGGATACCCTACATTCTTTGTGCTGTGCTCCTACAGTGGTTTACGGTCACTGATATCCTACATTCTTTGGAGTGCTCCTATGGTGGTTTACTGTCACTGACATCCTACATTCTTTGTGCTGTGCTCCTACAGTGGTTTACTGTCACTGATACCCTACATTCTTTGTGCTGCACTCCTACGGTGGTTTACTGTCACTGATATCCTACATTCTTTGTGCTGCGCTCCTACGGTGGTTTACTGTCACTAATATCCTACATTCTTTGTGCTGCGCTCCTACGGTGGTTTACTGTCACTGATACCCTACATTCTTTGTGCTGCGCTCCTACGGTGGTTTACTGTCACTGATATCCTACATTCTTTGTGCTGAGCTCCTACGGTGGTTTACTGTCACTGATATCCTACATTCTTTGGAGTGCTCCTACGGTGGTTTACTGTCACTGATATCCTACATTCTTTGTGCTGTGCTCCTACAGTGGTTTACGGTCACTGATATCCTACATTCTTTGGAGTGCACGGCCATATTTTCAATATTACTCTTTCCATATTTTCAATATTACTCTTTTCATTCCTTTTCCTGGGCTGCTTAATCTATTTAACCAAACCTTAACAGGAGGTTGTTTTACTTCTTTCTCTGCTCAGATCAAAATTATTTTTATAGTACTGAACAGTTTCAGGCAAGTCTATGAAAGCCCTCCCTGTCTTTAAGTCTTGGTGGTTACCTTAAACAGAACTTGACAGCCTTAACTTTTAACCACTTAAATAATGGATTCAATTTTTAGCTCAGGTACAAGACCATGCTATAATAATAATGATGATGATCAAATCTCACAGCTCTGGCCTTATATTTCAATAGTCTCTTGCTAACTCGAGTCTTAAGCATTTCCGTATATTAAAAGTTTAAAAACTTTTTTATAACTGCCCTAGATTTTCCTTATTAAGCACTCTATTACTCAGCAGTGTATGATGGCTCCTTTCAGTTTTCTCTCTTATAGGGTGGAGGTTAAAATATCAAGAGGACCAGTTCAGAATGAATTCTGACATGTCACTTCCCAATATATTTTCTGGTAAACCAAATATTTGTACATTACATATTTTGGACCTGTTTTCTAGGTCATTAGTCTTAAGTAAGAAATCATTTTATATACATCATAACTCTTTTAAGTAAAACATCATTTTGTATTTAAAATGATTTGACACACTTTCTAAGTGTTCTGATTTTGTTTTGCATGTCTTGCAATAGCAGTATTACAGCAGTGGATATTTCCCAGCTGAAACTGTCATGTCAGAGCTTCTGTTGTCATTTTGAAACTTATGTTTCTGTGAATCCCTTCCCCAGCATGATGTTATGTTAATGGTAGAGCAGAACTGAAAACATTGCAGCATGCTAGGCTTTTTTTCACAGTCTTGCTCTTATTTTTTTCCCATGTTTCAACTGTGGCAGGATAAAAACAAAGCAAATGCAATCACACTCAGTTTGTCAGTCTAATCGCTGTTGCACTGCTCCTGCCATGGTGTCTTTTACACAGCACTACTTTTAAAGGAGCTGCCATTAATTTTGTGCAGTGGTGAAACAGGTGGTATCTTTGTCAATGTTCATTTTTAAAAATTGCATGAATGGTATATTTTGTTTCTGTGGAAATATTCCTTTTTATGTATTGTTTTCAGGTGGTTACGCCAACATATGATGTTAGTTGTGCTGTAAATGTCTCTCTCAACTATCCAAAATATTGCAAAATGCCTTTGACTGGGTTTTCACTTACGCACAGCACTTTGATACAATACCGCTACATATTTCATACATGACTCGTGCATATCAGAATCTAGCTCAATGATCTGCTCACAGCACTATCATCATTCCACCCTCTAGCATCCTCCAAATAGTTTCAGGAATATGACTTTGTTCCCTTGTAAACTGCATTACATATCTGCCTTACTGCTGTGTACTACATTATTATCAGAAATGGAAAAAAAAAAAAAAAAAACAGTTCACATTACATACAGAAGAATTTAAATAATGCACCAAATTTCACTGCTTTGCCAAAGTGTGTGAGAGAGAGAGCTTCTGTGAGGATCATTAGAGTGCGCATTTCTAATTTCATAGCCATAGCTAATTTTCAAAAAGATCCATAAGATTCACTAACACCCCTTCTACATACTTAACAAAAACACCTTACCCATACATGTACTGTCATTCAAAACCTTACTAAAAACAACAGTGCACCACTGTTTGAGCTCTATCCATCACTGGAAGTGGAGTAACCAAGAGGTTAGTTTCAGGTTCAGGAGATCCCAAGGGAGATATATAATTTAGATGAATAATGGCAAAGAAATTATATGTAAGCAGAACCTCTACTATTGGTGGTTTCCCAAATGCCTTTCACTACAGTATGGAGATACACAGCCTCATCAACACTGCTGTCATTTGAATTTCTTGCTGAACTTGAATACGAGTAATTATTGTAAGGATTTAAAATTCCAGTAGCAGAAGTTAAATGAACAACTTGTCATCACTGCTATTACTATTAAAAAAAAAGTACCCAGTCCTCAGAATCACAGAATCACTTTCACACACTGAACTGACAGCCTTAATGGAATGTCTTACATGAATTCAAAAGCCATTGGGCATTCCTGAGAGAATTACATGGAATTGGAACATCACAGAATGAAAAATAACAGGAAAAAGAAAAAATATAGCAATTCATGAAACGACTATGGCAAAACCACAAAAGGATGTACTGCAACAATGAAACAACCATGAAGGTATGAGCAGACACAAATCACTTTAATGAGCGACTCTACCTGTTTCTTGGTTTCATATAGTCTCTCATCAATGCCATTCATTGACACCTCAAGGACTCAACCCTTCAAAGCAGTTTATGCCATGGTGTCTTTTAAATCCGTGTATTGTTTCTCACTTGATTGCTTGTTTGCAGGCAATGTAATTTGAACTGATTTTCTAGCATCTGTTAAGTTTCTTTGGTTCAGTATGAGAGGCATTATTCATATTGCTAACAGTAACAGGTGCCTAGGTCATGCTGTCACAGTGTCAGAATCTGTGATGAGAATATCATTGCTCTTACCTGCAGAAAAGCTTTTATTTTGAAAGGAGTTATTTTATATTTGAACTAGCAAAGTTAAGGAGAATCATTATGAGGAAAGAAAACATTTTGTTGATAAGAGACTCTATTACAAAGTTGGATCAGGAGTCTAGCAAAGCAAGAAAGGAGAGACCAGACCTCGGTGAAAACAGTCTCAGGGCTTAAACTAAGGCATTAAAGAAAATGAACAAAAAGACCATCAAGGGGGAGAGGTGGACATATGTTGTGATACATGTAGGCATCAATGATCTGTCAGAGAGACAGACACAGTGCTCAGATAGCAGTAAACAGGACTAGGGTGCTAGTGGAGACATGTCAAAACATTCTCAAAATGGTTACCTATATAGCAGCCAGCGCATAGAGAAAATAGGGAATTAGACAATACAATGACTGGCTGTGGCAGTGGACAAAGCAGAAAGGGTTCAGACTAGTAAGAAGACAATGGGGGGACCTGGCAAGGGATAGGCTCAATCTTAGCATAGAAAAGACAGCTCTGCTTAGTGCTGGGTTGGAAAAGCACATCTCAATGATCATACTTTTATATGAAGATGGAAGTGAGGTTGAGAGTGTGTCAGAAGCAGAAGACTGGGCAAGTGTTTAGGCAGTACAGAGAAGTTAAAAAAGCTGCAGAACATAGCTCAGGAAGGAAAAGGGTCACTAAAACCTTAGCTGGGTACTCTGCAATGTAATGAATCTGTGTAGGAGGATATAGGAGCCCCCAGCAATGATTAAGGAAGGGAAGAGGGACACTGAAGGCATCACAGAAACATGGGACAATGATTAAGAGAGGTGAAACATAGAAGTGATTGGGTATAGATTGTTCATGGATAGCAGATAAGGGAGAGAGCCTAAATAAGGGCATCAGATGTGAAGTCAAAAAGCAACAACACAAAATCAGGAAGGTCACATGGGTGCAACCATGGTTAGAAGCTATATTAAGTGCCCTGGAAGTTAAGATGAAGGAAGACCTACAAAGCGGTGGACAAACTGTATCATTCTCCAGACACAACAAGAGAGGAGGATGAGAGACTGGGGAAGGGAATAAAGAGGAGAAAAAACACAGTAATACTCATGGGAGTTCTGAGCCTTCCAGGAGCTAAATGGGAGACTCTGTGATGCACACCTGACAGAGGTCTTGCACTATGAGAAGGTTCATCCAGCTGATGCAGTACAGTACCAGAAAGGATATAATTCGGGATAAGTTCTAATTAATTTAGAAGGTGCCATAGATAGCCAACAGCTATCATACCATTATATAGTTTAGAGTTGGGTGAATAGTAGAAAAATAAAAAAGACAAAAACAATGATGTGGGATTTTGGAAGAGTGGATTATGCTATACTGGGAGAGGTAATTAAGGCTAAGTTAAGTTACTGAGAGCAAATCAAGGGAGCAAATAAGCTGCAGCAGTGGATCAAGTATATATTACTCAAGGATTTGGGGAAGGAGATGAGAAAGATAAAGAAGCAAAAGATGAATGCAAATATGGCTATACAGGAAGAAGAAGCTAGCAATTAAGGCAAAAGCAAAGATATAATGTGGAAAGGAGAAATCAGGAGGGTGAAGGAGGCACAGTATAAAGACTATGAAGAAGGCAGAAAAGTTGGTATGGCAGAAGAGATTAAAACTGAAAGGATTCTCTGCAGAAGAACTCAACTCCATATCTGCCATAAACCAAAAACTGGAAAGTACAGTTTTGTACCTACCATAAATGTAGATGTTCGAGTGTAGACACTGCTGCAGTCATTACACTTGGTTTATCCTGCCGTCAGGTGGTTCCGCAGTCGGCCAGAGTTCCAAAGTCTTGGTCCGGCGTCGGCTGCTGTCGCCTCCTCCCTGACATCAGTGCGACAGGGATATACAAGATGCAGCCGACGCCATTTTCTTCAGTTTTTCTTGCCCCAGATGTCAGGTGCCTCTAAATGTGTAGGCAATTCCAATTGCTAATAAAACATACATAAGAAAAGCAAAAAATAACTTACAGCTACCAGCAAATACTCCCCATAGGTAGTAAGGGTAGAAGACATAGGTACGTACCAGCCAGTAAGAGGGGAAGGAGGGAGGGTAACCTGGACTGCAGCAGTGTCTACACTCGAACATCTACATTTATGGTAGGTACAAAACTGTACTATGTTCATCATGTTACACTGATGCAGTCATTCCACTTGGGTAGAATCCCAAAGCTGAGGAAGGGTGGCTGGTCCTATAAGGCATTAGGGGTGGCTACAGGGCCCTGCAGCACTGCAGTGGTGAAGCCAGCTCTGGATTTAGAGTATAGAGGCAGATGGTAATGCTTGGTGAAGGTGTATACAGAACTCCAAGTTGCTGCTTCCAAAATATCCTTGATAGGTACTCCCCTGAGGTAGGCAGTTGAAGTGGCTGTTGCCCTGGTGGAGTGAGATCTAATGCTGCTAGGTACAGGTTTTCCATGGTATGTGTAGCAGAAATGTATACAATGTCCTATCCTTTTTGAAATAGTCTGTTTTGAAATGGCTTTTCCCTGTGCTCCTGCAGCATATGCTACCAATAATTGCTCAGATTTTCTGAAAGCTTTGGTTTTGTCCAAGTAGAAGCGTAACTGCCTGTGAATGTCCAAAGAGTGCAGTAGCCTCTCCCCTTTATTCTGTGGTTTAGAATAAAAGGTTGGCAGATGAATAGTTTGGTTTAGAGCCACACTGGATACCACCTTTGGCATAAAAGTAGGGTTAGTTCATAAAGACACCTTGTCCTGGTGGAAAATGAGGAAAGGTTACACTGCCATTAGAGCCTGTAATTCTGAAACTCTTCGTGCTGATGTTATTACCAGGAGCAGAACAGTTTTCCAAGAGATATATTTTAATTCTGCTGTGTTGGCTGGCTCAAAAGGAGGTACAGTTAGCTTCTCCAAAACAAAGTTGAGGTCCCAAGTTGGAGTAGAGGCTCTACGGGGCGGTCTTATGTTTTTAGCCCCTCTGAGGTACTGTTTTAACAGAGGATTAGAGAAAATTGGTGGGTCCGTGTTGTAATGAGCAGAGATAGCAGAGGCATGGATCTTGATGGATGAGAAGGAGAGTCCTTTGTCCAGCATCTCAGTTAAGTATTGTAGTATCTGAGGAATGTTTGGTACGAGGGTCAAGGCTGTGAACTTGGTTCCAGGCACAGAATCTCTTCCATTTATCCGAATAGGCTTTCCTGGTACTAGGCCTTCTGGCCTCCAGAATGATATCCATAACAGCTTTGGAGAGAGGCATTGCTTGCTTGACTAAGGAATCTTTCATGCAGCTAGGCTTAAGGTCTTTAGCTGGCTGTGTAGTATTTGTTTGTTGTGCTGAGTCAGCAGATGTGGGATTTGAGGCAAAATCCAGGGTGGTTCTTGTGCTAAGCTCCTTAAGATTGGGTACCAGTGTTGGTGTGGCCAGTCTGGTGCAATCAGGATCATCTTTGGCTCTTCCTGCCTGGCTTTTATGAGTACCTTTGGCAGGAGAGGTAGTGGTGGGAAAGCGTATACCTGTAGGTTCTTTCAGCTGAATGAGAGGGTATCCACTTTCCATGCTTGTGTATAGTAACTCCTTGTGCAGAATTTTTGTCGCTGGCAGTTTATTGGGGATGCAAACAGATCTATATCCGGGCTCCACCATTTCTGTGTTATCATTCTGAATATTAATGGATTCAACTCCCATTCGTGGGGATCCATGATGTTTCTGCTTAAGTCGTCTGTCAGTGTGTTTTTCTCTTCTCTCCTGGCAGGAATTGCGCTTGCAGATGAACTTGAAGGTTTATAGCGGTGTTCCATAAGGTCATAGCTTGTCTGCACAGGGGGTGGGAGTGAGTGCCCCCTTGCTTATGTACCACATAACTGTGGTGGTGTCTGTCTTTAGGAGTAGTTGTCCTGGATGCAGCAGGTCCTTGAAAGCTATAATCACATTTTGTACAGCTAGCATCTCTTTTTGATTGATGTGAAGATGCCTTTGTTCTGCGATCCACGTGCCCTGAATACATTTGCCTGCCATGTGTGCTCCCCAGGCGTAATCCGATGCATCTGTTGTCAGTGTTTGCCTGGCTGTGGGTTGCGTAAAAGGCTGTCCCTTGTTGAGGTGACAAGCTTGAGCCCACCATTGAAACTCCTGTTGAAGGCAAGGGATCAGTGGTATAACTGTTTCCAAACTTTGTCAGTGTTGAGACCATACATTCTTTAGGTACCATTGTAGTTTCCTCATATGCAGTCTGGCATATGGAATTAGTAGTATGCAGGATGCCATGTAACTCAAGGCCTGCAGAATTTTTCTTGCAGGGAGCTGGGTCTTTGTTGCCATCAATTTAAAGTATTGAGTCAGTCGTCCTTGTTTGTCTGGCGTGAGATAAGCCATCTGGGCCGTTGTGTTCAAGCTGGCACCCAGGAATATAATCTCTTGTGAGGGCACTAGTTTTGATTTCTTTTCATTTACTGTGTACCCCAGGCAACTTAATAACTTTTTTACAAACGCCAGATGCTTTAGAAGAGTGTCCTTGTTCTCTGCTTGAATCAGGCAGTCATCCAGGTACGGATACATTTAAATTCCTTTCTGTCTGCAAAATGCAATTACTGGTGCCAGGCACTTTGTGAAGACCCTGGGCACAGTAGATAAGCTAAAGGGCAGTGCAGAGAATTGGTAGTGCATTGAACCAGCTATGAATCTGAGGTATCTTCTGCAGTTTTGTCTGATAGGGACATGCAGGTATGCCTCTTTGAGGTCCAAAGTCACGAGCCAAGCTTTCTTGCCCAGCATGGGAAGAAGCTGCTGTAATGTCAACATTTTGAATTTTGGAACATCCAGGTAAGGTTTAGAGATGAAAGATCCAGAATGGGCCTCCAGGCTTTGTCCTTTCTGGGTACCAGAAAGAGTCTTGAGTAAAATCCTTGTTCTTGTGATGGTACCTTTTGAATAGCTCTCATATCCATGAGTGCTGTAATTTGTTTTTGAGCCTCTGCCCATTGATTTGGTGGCAGATTTGGCATTCCTTTTAACCTTGGCAGAGTGTGAAAGTGGAACCTGTAACCTTGAAATACAATGTTGAGAACCCATTTGTCTTTGATGATCATTTGCCAATTGTGGTAGAAGAGTGTCAGTTTTCCTCCCAAGGGGGCTGCCAAGATGAATTTGTTTGGCAGCTGTAGTGGGAAGTCATTAGAGCTGCTTTTTATATGGTTGTGGCCTGTCTTCCCCTTCTTTCTGGCCTGATGCAACCCACTGTTGAGGCCTGTAAGGACTTTGTGTTTGACCTCTACCTCTTGGACGTCTGTATCTTCCCCTTTGAGGTCTGTCTGTAATTGGAAAGGACCAATTCTTAGTTGGCCAGTTTCTGCTAAATCTAGGAGGCTGAACCTGTAAGAAATCCTTCACCGTTTGCATAGATTTTGCCTTGTAGGATAAGAGGGAGGGGCTTCAAATTGGACAAACAGAGGCTTTCTATGATGACTGCACACTGAACAGCTTAACTTCAGCTCTCCCAGTGTGAAAAAAGAAAATGATAGATAATGGCCTGTAATTCTGCATGTTTTGGTACAATTCATTTCCTGGCTAGTAAGTACACTGTCTGAATGCCAGCAACAAAGAAACTTATAGAGGCTGAAAGAAAATCAACTAGAAATAGTGAAGAGAAAACACTGACTGGAAAGAATCCTGCAGCTGCTCATCAAAAAGCAGTTCAAGCTCTAGCTTTGGTACACGGGATTGCTTCCAGTGATTTAGAGGAAAAATAAGTCAAATGTGCTCAGAGTTGATTAAAATAAATGAAACACTGAAGGAGTATATCAACTCAGAGAGCAAAATGCTGAAAAATGTAGTAAGCTTTAAACAGCTATTCATATGAACTGATAAAACTGTAAAAAATGAGAGGCAGAACTGAACAAAAAGGCTTGCTGAGTATGAGAATGCTCATGAACAGCCGTTTCAAAAAATGGAAGAGTTAGAGGACAAAGCACACAGAGAAAAAGAAAAGTTGTTTAAAATCTTACTATAACCATAGATGTCCTTCTCTTCTACATGTTGCAGTATTCATAATATGAGGGAGTTCGCCACCGCCTGACTCGTACATCTGGCCAGTCTACAAAAATCTAATGCTACTGTAGGGTACTTGCAATGTTGCACAAAGCACGGATCCTATGTTGGTCATAAAATGATGTCTGGTATAAAGTGGACACTGGCACATACCAATCCTCAGAACTGTATGCCACAAGCAGAGCACCACCCTGATCCCAGGTGAGGAAACACACCACCAGTAAACAGGCAAGTATCAGGGAAGACGGGGTGGGGGGAATAATACTGCAACATATAGAAGAGAAGAACATCCATGGTTATGGTAAGAATTTACACAACTATTCTATGTCCTATTCATATGTTGCAGTATTCATAACATGAGGGAGAATACGAAAGCTCATGCAGAAGAAGAAATGGGCAGAGGAGCTGTAGCACTCTCCACAAACTCCTGCAAAATAGCTCTGGACCCTGAAATACTATCTAACATAGTGTTTTGTGAAGGTATGTAAAGATGACCAAGTAGCTGCTTCTAAGATAGAGCAGGTATCTAAACCTTTGAAAAAAGCACCAAAGGAAGACACAGCTCTGATGGAATGTGCCCTAACAGGTGAGGGAAGAGTCTTCCCATGAGACACATAACAAAAAGAAATGGTTTTGGAAATCCAAGTGGAAACAGTCTGCTTGGAAACAGGCCTGTTCAGGGCCCTTGGGTGATTGCAGACAGAGGCAGTCAGATTTCCTAATTGGTTTGGTTTTATCTAAGTAATATCTGAGTTGTCTCTGCACATATAAGGTGTGTAAGATCCTCTCACTAGAGGACTGCCGAGAAGGGAAGAAGGTGGGAAGATCGATGGACTGATTGAGAGACAGCTCATTTGCCACCTTAGGCATAAAGGAGTGATTAGTGTGT
This sequence comes from Protopterus annectens, assembly GCF_019279795.1. Classification (NCBI taxonomy): domain Eukaryota; kingdom Metazoa; phylum Chordata; order Ceratodontiformes; family Protopteridae; genus Protopterus; species Protopterus annectens. The sequence continues at coordinate 835,592,451 of NC_056743.1, forward strand.
AAAGAAAACCTATCCTTCTGGAAAACCATGAAGGGAGAAGACATCACAGCCTGTAATTCAGAAACCCTTCTAGCAGAAGTAATGGCCACGAGAAGAACTGTTTTCCAGATGCAGTGTTGCAGAGAGGAAGAACCTGCTCGCTCAAAATGGGCTCGGGTAAGTTTTTCTTAGACAAAATTAAGATTCCAAGGAGGAGGAACTGGTCTAATATGGACTCCTTTTAAGAAAAGTTTAACTTTCAGCCTGAAAGCTAAAGGGGGAGACATAGGCAGACATGCTGAAATAGCAGAAAGATGAGATTTTACTGAAAAGCATGACAGTCCACTCTTCAATAATTCACAGAGATAGAACAGAACCACTGGAACATCCACCTGCAGTGGTTGCAAATCCTTTGAAAGACACCAGATGGAAAACCTTTTCCATTTGGAGATGAAGGATTTCCTAGTACTGGGTTTTCTGTCCTCCTGCAGAACTTACAGCACATCCTCAGAGAAAAGGTGTCTGAAGGGAATCAAAACCCTATCTCCCACAGGTTCAATTGTACAGTTGATGTCTGTGGGTATATTAGAGATCCTTTGTCCTGCAGGAGTAAGGCCACTCTGTGGGGTGACTTGTGATGACTGTCATTGGCTAAATGCAGAAGAAGGAGGAACTAGTGCTGTCGAACAAAAGGGAGTCACCTGCAAGATTTTTAGTTGCTCCTGTTGAATCTTCAACAGGGCCTTTTGGAGAAGTGGGAAGAGGGGGACTACATATAGAAACATCCCCCTCCAAAAGAAGGACAGGGCATCCACCTTTCATGCCAGGGAATCAGGGACTCTGGCACAAAACTTGGGAAGTTATCTGTTCATGGGGGAGGCAAAGGGGTCTACCTGAGGTGTAGCTCATCAACAGACCATGTCCAGAAACACATTCCTGTGTAACATCCATTCATGGGACTGCACCAGGGACCTGCTCAAAGTGTCTGGCACAACATTTTGAGTCAAAGGTATGTAAACCGTCTGAAGGGTGAGCTGGCTCTGGAAAGCTAACTACCAGGCTTGGATAGCTAGTCTGCACAGGAGATAGGACTTTGTTGTTCCCTGTTTTTTTTTTTTTTTTGACATAACAGAGTACTGTGGCATTGTCTGTAAACCATTTTAAGGAATCTGGGAGAAGAAATGGTTTGACGATTTGCAAAGGGAAAAATCAGGGATCTTATCTCCTTTATGTTAATGTGCTCCCTCTTCTGAGAGGGAGACCACACATCTCTTACCCTCCCATGAAACTAGGGCTACTCCTCATCCCAGGTCTGAAGTGTTTCTTTCTGACTGGGAAGAGGTGGTTGCAAGGGTAAGCCTGGATTCCTTGAAACCTGCTGTATCCACCATTATAGCTCTTTTTTCAGGCAGGGTAGAAGATTGGTAGCATGGGAATAGTGGATGCTATGAACCCCAAGAGGTGAAGAAACTCCCTGGATGTCAGGGATTGCAGGAGCAAGAGTGCCTGGAAGTAGGAAGAGAGAGACATGACCTTTTCTGGTGGTAAGGAAGCCAGCATCCTGACTGGATCCTGCATCCACGGAAAATGTGGTTTTGAGAAGGAACCAGGGTAGATTTTTGGTAGTTGACAGTGAATCCTAGACTCTCCGAGCAGTGACACCATGAAGAAAAGATTCTCCTGAAAGGCATCTGGATTCTGAGCCTGGAGAAGAAGACTGTCCAGGTATGGGAAAATTTGTATGCCCTATAGCCTGCAGAAGGTTATGACAGGAGCTAAGCATTTTGTGAAGACCCTTACAGCTGCAGACAATCCAAAGGAGAAGGCAGAGAATTGAAAATGTGAGGAAGCAATAGCAAAGCAAAGATACTTCCTGAACAGAGGATGAATGGGAATATAAAGATAAGCATCTTTGATGTCCAAGGATACCATAGAGCCCTGAGGAAGGATGAGAGGAAGAAGAGTGGGCAAAGCTAACATGCAAAAAGTGGGAACCTTCAGGAAAGTGTTTAGATGGGATAGGTCTAGAATGGATCTTCCAAGGTGCATCCTTACTGGGGACCAGGAAAATCCTGGAGTAGAATGCTTTTCCTATTGGGAAGGCAGTACCTCCTGAATGGTGCCTTGAGAGAGAAGAGTGGAAATGAGTTGGGGAAAGAGTTCCAGTTGCTCCCTTGAAGGTTGTGGAACACCCCTGAAGGAAGGATGAGTCTTCCACACCATAAAGTATCCCTGAAGGAGGATGGATAGGACCCAAGAGTCCTGAGTGATCTGTTTCCAAGCAGAGACAGGCAGGGAAAGGCAAAGGGAAAGAGGAGTTTGGGTGTCAGGAGGCAAGTAGTCAAAGACTACCTGGCTTCACCTGAAAGGGCAGCAGGAGTTGAGGAGGTAGAGTTAGAGGAAAATTGTTTCGTAGTATCTTTTTTGCCCTTTGAAGACTGAGGCCTGGTAAACTTCCTTACAAATGGGGTCTTAGTAGGGTAGTTCCTCTGAAACCTAAGGACTGGGGAGACAAAAATGTGCTTCATGTTTTGCAGCTCTTTGCCACTTTCCTGTAAAGACTTAAAGAGATCTGCAGCAGTGGTACCAAATAATGCCTTGTTGTCCAGGGGGGGCATCTATTATTTTTGCCTTAATGTCACCAGGCAATGGTTAAAGTCTGAGCCAGGAGTATCTCCTGAGAACTGACCCAGATACAGCCTCTCTAGCTGATGCCTCCACAACATCATAGCTACACTTTATGGAATGCCGTGTAACCTGAGCAGAACAGTTAAGGATGGAGGAGAGCTTAGCCTTAGTAGGAGAGTCCAGGAGCTCTGAAAGTAGCTTACCAGTGTCCGAGAGCAGTGACAAAGAATATTTGGCCATATGGGTCTGGCAATTTATTGGTCTGAATGCCCATGTAGCTGATGTATAAAAACTTTCTTCCCTAGTTTCTCCATAACTGTAGTCTCCTTGTCTGATGGGACCAGGGAAGTGGAGGACAGCATCTTGGAGGCATTGTCAGCAGATACTGAAATTGTTGCAGGGTCTGGAGAGGGACATTTAAACAGAAATTTGGAATCCTCTGACACTTTATAAAACCTGTCTGGCATTTTAAGGGTAGGAGGTTGACAGTCAGGGCACTCAGAAGCTGTACAGAATTCATCCAGGAAGGCTGGCACAACAGGAGATATAGCAGATGGAAAAGGAGAGTCCATCTGTAACAGATCACAATATCTTTTTTGGATGTCTGACACCTGAGAACAATTCCATTTGAAAAACTCTCTCATTTTTACAATGGTTTCCCCAAAAGAAATATCCTCTCCAGAGGAATCTGTTCCATTTGATTCTTCTGGGGAAGCATATCCCTAAAGAGAAGAAATCTGGGTAGAATAAGCCAAAGATTCTTCCCCAGAAGAATTCTCTTCATCTGAAGGAAAATCCTCTTTTGTGGTGTAGAGGGAGGAAAGGAAGAAGAAGGGAGGGAGGGAACTGAAGACTGTCTCAGGGCCATAAAGGCACTGAACAGCCCTTGGGAAAAGGCCTGCCAATCTGCCTGTTGTTTCTGGGGGGTAGGGGTAGCATCCTTAGTTTTAAGTTTTTCTTTTGAGGAACATCCATGTGGTGGAAAGTGGATGGGCCCGATGTCAGCCTACACTCAATATTGCTAGGGATGTCTTCCTGGACAATAATCTGTGGCATGCCATGCAGGCCTTCAGTCACAATGAGCCAAGGTTTTCCCCTACGTGCAGAACAGATGACTGCGTATCCCAGAGGACACAGCCTCCAAACTGGTACCCATTAAAGGAGAGCCTACTGACTTCAGAACAGTCTCCAGGCCAACATCAGCTTCAGGAGAGACGTCCAGAATTGGAGGAGCAGTGGGTAAGTCAGGCCTAGACTTTTTGGCCTTCTTAGCTGGTGGCTCACCAGAAGGGTTCAATGTACCTTTCACATCATGTGCAAGACATGGCACTGGATTTCTAGATATAAACTCAGGGAAGCTAAACGGCTATGCAGGGTCTTGGGGGCAAAGGCCTTGCAAATAGAACAAGTAGTATGGTCGTGATCAGGGCCTATGCAAAAGAAACAAAAGTTGTGAGAGTCCATATAAGGAATTTACCTTCCACGGTGACACTTGCCCTTCCTAGTTGACATGTAACCTCACAAAAAAAAACAGTACCAAAAAGTAATAAGGAAAAAAACCCAATGGGGCACTTATGCGATCAGGATCCACAACTTGTCTGATAAGCGATGACTGGAGAATATCTGACTGGTGGCAGAAAAGATCTGAGGATTGGTACATGCTGATGTCTGCTTTATACCCTATGTGATTTTATGACCAACATATCTGTGCTATATGTGACATCACACACACACCCTACAGTAGCATTAGACTTTTACATACTGGCTAGACATACAAGTCAGATGGCAGTGGACTGCCTCATGTTATGAATGCTGCAACATATGAATAGAAGGACATACCAAGATTTTCAGCTGTACCAGAGAAAGTGGAAGGAACAGACTGCATTAATTTTATGAAAGCACAAATAAGTAACTGGACTGATAATCCACAGCAGGATTTGTTAATTGAATGGGCACATCATATGTATGCTCTAAACCTAGCCATGAGAAAGCAGCCAAGGCCTGTATTAGTAAAGATGCAATCATACCAGCAGAAGGGCAAAATATTAAAACTTGGAAGCAGTTGTGTGTTTATGGAAAATGATTATTCACATTACACAGAGAGAAGACAAGCAAATTTATCCCAGCAATCAAGGAATGTTGAGAGGTGGGTGTGAAATTCAAGATGCTGTATCCAGCCATTTTTAGAATATTTTTTCCTAGAGGATACATCTTTTTTTTATGCAGAACAGTTTGTCCAACAAAATGTGAGCCATCAAACAAAAGGGGACTCTGTTTCTCATTCTTCTGATAATAAAGCTGAGAGAGACACTTTGCCATTTAAACCTTTTCCAATGTTCCAAAGGAATATGCTTGTGAGACAGACAAAAGCACAGCATTTTACTAATACAATCAGGAGTTTGGACTTGATCTAGAGTCTGTGATTGAGAGATGAAGGTGAACAAGAAAAAGACCAGCAACACTGTAATTAGTGAATAAATGTGAGACTATAAAGTACCAATCACACATGTGAAATATGGCTTTAAAAAAAAAAAATGTCTTCACCTCCCATGCACAAGGTACAAAGTTCGATCCTGACCTCCAACCAATGCCTGTTTGGAGTTTGCACATTCTCCCTGTGTCTCCATGTGGTTTCTCCCATATCCAAAAACATGCTGAGTATTTCCATCTCAAACTCACCAATGAATGGAGCTGTGGGCAACAGCACAGACTCTACATGGTGCCCTACAGGGGAAGACTTTTACAGATTAACTGCTTTGGGCATCTATTGTGGTGTGCAGTATCCTCAAGACAGAAGAACATGGATCACAGACTGCATGTTGTGGCAGGGCTAGTCACTCAACTGTGTAAAATATGGCTCTAGGTGATTCAGTCATGTTGACTAATGTCGCCAAAATGGGCATGGGTAATTATCGGTGATAACTGGGTTGAGGACCCGGCCTACTCTGACCTACACCAGGGACCCTTGCTAATGGTGGGAGGGGTATATGTAGCCCTATTGGCCAGTGTGTGCCTGCCATAAAGCTCAGCAGCCCTGGGTCAATAAGCTACTGGCCGTCCGGCTGGTGTCTAGTTGCCCAACCTGGGTTACCTAGGATGGCTCTGTTGAGTGAAAGCTGGATGTAAAACCAACCAAACTGCCAAATGTGAACTGAGAACTACTCCACTTAATGTAGGTTCACTGACAGGATGCAGCATGGAAGTGGATGACATGATGATATGGAGGAGGCTGGACATCCTAAGTATCCAAGAGATGAGATGGAAGGGCAGTGCAGCAAAGCCACTTGGCTTGGGATCCAGACTCTACTACTCAGGAGGGGGACAGGCTACAAATGGTGTAGGAATTGTGGTGAGAGAGACTTCAGAAGGCAGTGAGGGATACCATCAGAATTAATGACAGACTCATGGCAATCAGACTCCAGTGTAATGATAGGGCAGTACTCATAATACATAATACAGCAGGGTTGTGATAGTGATTAAAATAATGCACTCAGACAGCAGTTGCAGGACCTACTAGATAAAGCAGGACAACATGAATTGGTGTTGATAATGGGTGACGTGAATGCACATATTGGGACAGAAAGAACAGGATATGAGGACTGCCTGGGTCCACATGTGTGGGGCAACAGGAATAAAGGAGGAGAAGCCATTCTAGACTGTTGTCTGGCAAATGGCTTGACAGTACCCAACACATGGTTCATAAAGAAAGGCTGTCACAAGATCACATACAAGAGTAGCCAACATGCAACTCAGGTAGACTTCCTCCTAGTAAGGAAAATGCACTGGGGTAGAATCCATGATTACACAAACACAGCATACACATCACAGCATAAATCACTAGTTGCCATAATCAGCTGCAAGCAGTGATCAGAGAAGGCTCTAAGGTCAACAGAGACTGGAGAGAAAGTACAACAGTTCAAGGAATTACTCAGGGCTCTAGCACCCCAAGAAGAGGAGGAAATAAGTAGAGTTGGACAAGAATGGCAGTGCCTAAAAACATCATGTGTTAGGATTACAGAAAAGATATGTGGCTGAATCAGGTATGGAAATAAGATACATTCGGAAAGCTAGTGATGGAATGTAGAAGTCCAGGAAGTCATCAAATGAAAAAAGGAGTGCAGGAAGAAGTGGGAGACAGAAAAGACTGAATAGGCTAGGAAGGACTACTGGTTGTTTAAGAAAGAAGTTGCAATAGCAAAGAGGGCATTGGAGGCACTCTACCAACATCTGGAAAGTGACTCAGTAAGTGGCACAAAGAAACCAAAATCAGGTTGCAAGGCAAAGACAGAAAGATAAAGAAGAGAGTCAGACACTCTTCATAAGGGATGCCAGCAACAACTACTGACCTGTCCACAGGACAGCAAAGGCAGATGGAAGGAGTATTTCCAGCAGCTTCTGAATGAAGAAAACCCAACAGAAGCGGTACTGCCCCAGAAACAACCTACAATGAGAAAAGAAGAGGAGCCCACCCTAGAAGTAGTAAGAACAGCACTAAGAAAAATGAAGTCAGGGGAATGAAAGCAGCAGGCTCAGATGAGGTCACAGCAAATATGATGAAGATGTTGGGTGAGAGATGGGAGAAATGGCTCCTGAGGTTACTAACAGCAGTGTGGAGAGAAAGGTGTATCCCAGGTGACTGGAAAATATGGATACTCATGCCAGTGTACAAGAATAAAGGGGACATCCACAACTGTGGGCAGTACAGAGGCATCAAACTCCTATCACACTGCATGACAGTTCTGGAGAGTAGGACTGATAAATGGATAGAGTAGTAGAAGGTAAGACGGGAGATGAGCAGTGTGGATTCAGATCAGGATGCACACAAAAGACTTGATGTTTGCATTGAGACAGATACTTTAGAAGCTAGAAATGAAGAGAGCGTCCAACTGGGCATTCCTAGACTTGGAGAAAGCATACGACAAGGTCCCAAGAAAGCTGATCTGGGCAATACTATGGTGGTTTGAAGTCCCAGAAACATTGGTAGAATTAGTGCAGGCTATGTACAAGGACACAGAGACTCAAGTACTAACAGTGTTCAGCCTCACATAGGAGTTCCCAGTTGGAGCAGGTGTACACTAGGGTTCAGCTCTGAGCCCAGTTCTGTTCATACTGGTGATGGACTACATTAGCAAACAGGTCAGAGGGGCAGATCAACAAAGTTGCTGTATGCAGATGATGTGGCATTACAAGCAAAGTCTGAGCATGAACTTCAGCAAAGGATAGGAGAATGGAATTGAATGGAAAACTGAGGGCACATATGATGAAACTAAGCACAGATAAGATGGTGGTAATGGCAGCAAATTGGGGAAATCAGAAGCAGCTGAGAATACAGACAGAAGGGAAGATAGTAGAATGGGTAAACAGCTTCAAGTATCTGGGAGAGGTGGCTGATGAGAAGGGAAGTCTGAACGAAGAGGTCAAAGCTAGAATCAGAGGGGCTGCAGCCAACTGGCATAGAGTGTCAGGTGTAGTTTATGACAGAAGAATGCCAAAGAAGCTGAAAAGTAAGGTGTACAAGATAGTGGTACGACCAGTACTACTGTACGGTACAGAAACCTGGGCAGTAAAGTCAGAACAATTGAAGAAGCTAAAGGTGATGGAAATGAAGTGCCTGAGAAGAGTGGTAGGATGCACACTGTGGGACAGATGAAGAAATGAGGACATAAGAGCAAGAGCCAAAGTATCTCCAATTGCAGAAAATATCAGAGAGTATGGATTACAGTGGTTTAGACATATGCAGAAAAGCATAATATAAGAGGAAGCAAGGACATTCTGCAAAGAGGTGGATGGATTGTGTGAAAGAAGATATGCAACCACATGTAGAAAAATATGGGGAAAAGGGTTTGATGATGATGAGACTGTATTTTTGTTGATTTTGTTACACATGTTGGGGGACTGCCAGGCATATACCCACTTTATGTCATTAATGTTTGAAAAGACACTAAAAGGGGAAAAAAGAAAAAAAGAGAAAGTAACCAAGTTAAACATTTTTATCCTTAACAGTATTTGCATAAAATACATAAAAGTATAAAAGACATGACAAATTGTGTGTTACACAGTAAAGCATTTCAGTGATTACTGTATGTAATGAAGATACTAAAGTAAAGAAGTACTTTTTTCTTTTTTAGTTTTAAGACATGTAAGCATTACACTATAAAAAGAGAAGAAAGACTTGACAAAAGCACATTTAAGTTAACAGCTGCTGCGGTGGGGGATAGGGTATAAAAGTGCACTGATTATAATGTATGTAGAAATTAATTTTTTCTCTTTACTTTTTCATAAAGAATATCTGGATTAATGCCATTGGCTTAATCTAATGGCAAGTTTTTTTTTTTTGTTTAAGAAAGTGGGGGTTTTAAAACAAATGAGAGACAATGAATAGTTTTCCTTTAGCAAATAAATGTTTGGCGTTAGTCAGAAGTACATTATGTTCTCATATTTCCATTGAAAAGGCTGACTAAAGGTGAAGGCAATAAATTAAGAGGTCTGGACACTTTACTAAGAGAAATGTAAAATTAAAAGGTACAAGGACAATCATCTGAGTAAAAAAGAAAGTTTGAAATTATTGGAAGTGAATAAGGGACATCAGCTTTTCTGGTAGCTAAATACTCTAATGCATTTACTAGCACCATGTATAACTTAAGTTTTATTTAAAGATGAACAATGTACTTTTCCTTAAAGCTAAAAGTTAATTTTTTTGTTGGAAAACATATAAGCTGTTTTTCACATCTGGGAGAGGAATAAAGTTAAGACAAGAACAAACAGCAATTAATGTAAACAGGAGCTCAGGCTGCAACGTGCAGTTTAGCATGGATAACCTTAATTTTAGGTTAATTAATGCCTGTGGGTGCAGCTGTCAATTTGGGACAATTGTTCCTATCAGGAGGGTTAAACTTCATTATTTGAAGATATACATAGTTTGGTGTGTTTGTCTTACATTACTAGGGTATGATGGTGTTCTTGGAGGCTGTTGTTTGATGGCTTTCACTAAAACAAAATGTCTTGTAAAATCTGACATACATTTAAATGGAGTTCACAAGAAACAACTGTATAAAAGATCAACCTGTCAGACATTGAGTACATGTAACAAAAAGGCTGGAGATTTTAAAAAGCTGTTATATAACAATAATTCATAATGGCTACACTAAACACATTGTTTTGGAATGCAAATGGCCTCACAGGTATAAAAAAGGTAAGGGTTTTGCATTATATTAAGCAATGTAGAGTGCAAATAGCGATGTTACAGAGACCTCTGGAAAGGAGTGAACATATGAATTTGATAAAGAAAGGATTTCTGGATAAAAGGGGAGTAACTTACAATTGCTAGAGAACCTTCATTAGTGACAGAAGAAAAAAAAAGATAGTGGTAGAAATGAGCTACTGGCAAGGGAGAAATATTACAATGACATATATTTATGTTCAAACTAAAACTAAGAATTTTTTGGGAGAAATGATCAGTTTTTAAAAGGAAATATTACTTATAGTTGGGGACTGGAACTTAATTTGCAACAGTAAGGATGTATCTGAGGAGCTTAGAAGGGAAAATATAACAAAAAAATATAAAAAAAGAGATTAGATTTCTAAAGAAATTTATGAAAATATTTATGATTGAAGACACAAATTCAGTAGTAGGAACTCACAAAATATTTACATATTATGAACATAAGAAAATATCCCTGTTGTTGGTGATATATTTAGAGCACAAATACTCAGCGCAACAACTTAGGCAACAGAAAGTAAACAGAGTTGTTGTTTCCAAACATAAGGAGCCTATAACAGGAAAAATACCCAGAGATCCTGTAGCAGTATTAGAGATATTTCAGAAATTTTATGGAAATTTGTAGAGAAAATCACAGTGAAAGCATTCAACAGAGTAAGTGGATATTTTAAGAGTACGGCAGTGAAAACATTTGCATTCCCTCATGCAATAATAAGGTTACTTAGGAGGATATATTTGGAATCAGAGATAAAAAATAAAGTGAGGGGCTCCTGTCTAATAAGTTGTGTCTGAACAGAGGAACCAGGCAGAGGGGTCCTCTTTCCCTTTGTTATTTGCTTTATATTTAGAGCTGCTGTCTAAGAAAACAAGAGACTCAGAAATTCTAAAATATCACTGGTATGGCAATCATGAAAAGTTGACTTTATGCAGTCAATATTATCTTCTACATAACATCTCAGTGTTGTGGAACATTCTGAAACAGTTTCAAGTATTTTTGAGATATAAAATTAATAAAGACAAAACAAAGGCTGTAGGTGTAAACTATGAACCCACACATGAATTGCTTCAGCACTACCTATATTTATGGGAATATGATAAAAAGAAGTATGTAGGAGTATAGTTTAAACAGGATTCTGTTATGGCAGCTAAGGATATGTAGGAAGGGACTAAAAGAAAAAATAATGCAAAAACTGAGAAACTGGAGGATCTTATTTATAGATGTGGACAGCAAGATGCAAGTAGTGAAAGTGTACTTCATCTCTTTAGTTTTATACACAGGTCGGGCATATTTTTATCAACCAGAGGAGAAGCTGCAGACTGTAATTAATATATAGTTTAAGAATATTCTCTTGGGGAAAGAGGACAACAGTCAAGTGGGATAAACTGATCTTTCCCACAGAACAAGGTAGTTTAGGATTACCTGATTTGAAGGGATATTTTAGAACTACACAGTTAAAAATATATATATATATATATATATATATATATACACATAACATAAGCAGCAACTTCTAATTCAATGTGGAAAGTAATGATGAAGATGAAGTGGGGGAAATTCAAGAAAGAAGTTGAGAGTGCCATTTTGGATGCAGATCCTTAAGGAGAATAACAGCCATACATAATATTATAGTCATAAAGTAAAAGTAAGTACTCTAAGAACTAAGCCGACACGAGAATGGAGAAAGGTGACTCTATAGATAGGGATGATTGCAATTAGGGTACAGAGAATAGGCAAAAGTGGGCTGGAATTTACTGGAGAAAATTGACAAAGGAACCAAGGTATTGGGAGAAAATAACTACAGAAGGAAAGGTAAAAGAATGGGAAGAGGCCAAGAAGACATCTGGACTGCAAGCGACTACCTTCCCTACCAGGGATTGACATCAGAGTATAAGCAAAGAGAAAGATGTAGGGCAATCTTAAGTGACAGACCTGCTCTGGTACAGGTTTTAATTGAAACTAGAACAGGAACTGCTGTTATAAAAGGGATTAGTAGGGCATATAAAATATTGCATAATAACTATAGAAATCAATCAGAGGAGGTTAAAAAGGCTGGGATGGGAGAATGGATAAGCAACTGACAAGGATACAATGAGAGGACATGTGTATAGTTCCCAAATATGCAAATAAGTCTAGAAAATTTAGGATTTTTGTTTGGACATGTTTGCATAGGCATTTTTATTCCCTAAGCAGACTCCAAAGAATTTTACATTAAGTAGATGGCAAATGTTGGAGGTGTGATGGAGAAGAAAGAGGTAACTGGGAACATATGTTTTGGAGGTGAAATGAGTTGCCAGACTTTAAAAATTTCCTACAGAGTACTCTGTCAGAAAAATTAGGTGAGAAAATGGGTGGAACTAAGGAAATTATTTTTGAGCTGGGATACAGCATCTGAATTGCCCAGACATATAAAAGCCTTGTTAAGTTTAATTCTGGTGGCTGCCTTAAAAGCAATTACTAGAAAATGGAAATCAAAGTCTATGCCAAATGTCCTTGAATATTTTAACAGAGATAAAAGAACTGGAAGTGGAATCTTTAGAAAAGGGTAAGAGCAAATTACATAAAAAATAGAAATTGGGGAAGAGTACATGCAGAATGTTTTGGAAGAGGAGTGTGGTCTAAGAGAAGGCAGGAATTGATAAATTTATATAATGTCAGATTGATGATAACTGTATAAAAGGATATGTGTGATGTTTAATGTGTGACTGTGAACGTGTTGACATTTTTTTTTTTACATAAATGAAATATCTGCCTATGTCTTAAGTGCTAATTCTTTAAAGGTGTTAAAAAAGAGGGTGTTGCTTCAGAAAGCAGGATGCTGGGTTCTATCTAAAGGGGGAAAGAGTCCAGAAGCAAGTAGGTAAGCCTTACACTCTGTGGCCTTGGTCAGAGCATTCCTTGAGTGCTGTGTACATTCCCAAAGGCAATATAAGGAAAAGGGCATTACACTACTGGAAAGAAATCAGAGAACAGCTACCAAAAAGATCATTGGGATGAAGAAGAAAGAATATGACCAGAGGACATAGCTGTTTTGACTTTAATCCAAATGTGACAGAGGCTGACAAGATACTGGTGCATAAGATAATGTCATGGAAATGTGAAGAGATCATTCTGAAGTGGAAGGACATTGAGAGAAGGAAAGGGCACAGACAGCATATTGTAGGGACTAACAACTCTGCGGCACTCCAAAAGTATTTTTTCACAGTGAGGGTTATGGATCCATGGAATGGACTACCAGAATGGATGTTGGAAAAGGAATTCACAGAAACATTCAAAATGGCATGACAAAGTGAAAAAATGGTAAGCAAGAAGGCAGAGATGGAAAGAAAGTGCTATGTTAAGGAACATAAAAAGGTAGACTATATAGATTAATTGAATCTTTCTGTGGTCAAACAGTTGTAATAGATTCATACAAGAATAGATTTTCCAAGGCTACTGAGTGTCATGACTATTCTTGCCTTACCAAAACCCTCCCTAAGGCTGCATCTCATTTCTCCAGGAGGGCGGTATTAGTTAATCCTGGAGTAAATTTATAGATACACATTTAGTCATCTAACTTATGTTTAAAGGAATATAGTGAGTTGCATTGTTTAACATGCAGGGGAAGTTAATTCCAGAGGCTTATGAGGTACTGGGTTATAAACCTTCCCCTCCATCATGTTTTATTTATCTGTTGGTGAAGATTTAGGTCCCTGGTTCTAGCAGTAGTGAAGATATTGGACTTGCATAGAAACAAGAGGTTGGGAACAACTGAGTCTCTAACAGCAAGGTAAGCAAGACAGATATCTCTCCTCAAAAGTCTGTAAGACATTGAATAAAGGACTACAGCTTCAAGTCTCTCTTGCTAGGAACATTAGGCCTGTGATCATTTTGGTTTGGAATCTTGGGTCTAATTGTTTGATATGTTTAGTGAGATACATTTCAAAGGGAGCACTGTACTTGATAATTGGTCTAATCAAAGCTGAGTATAACAGCGTGACTACTTCTATAGAACTTGATGCTATTCTTTTGGAAATTAGCTGGGCTTAATAAATAGATTTTCTGACAACCATTGTTACATAATGGTCAAAAGAGTGGGCGCTATCAACCAAAGTACCTAGGTCCCTACCAACATTTTAATTTTGTAGGGGTGTGCTGTCTAGAAAGTATGATGAAAGGAGGTACTGTATACCAACACTGACAGTACTACACTTTTTAGAATTTAGACTGAGCCAATTTTAGTACACCAAGAGCTTATTAGGACAAGATCATTCTGAAGAGTTCAGGTGCCATAGGGTGACTTAACCCCTAATTTCTTCAAACTTTGTTAGCCAGAGATTTTGCCTCTCAGCTTTGATATTTAAGAAATACATTTTAAAAAGGAAATGTCCCAGCACTGAGCCCTGAGGGACACCTTGATCACTTTCATACTTTCAGATGAAGCACTGGCAACTCAGACTGTGTGGTTTCTGTCTTTCAGCAAGATCCATCTTACCACACAGATCATTTTTTAAAGCATTTAGCTTTTTTATTGCCAACATGGGGAATGGTGGCAAAGGCCTTAGCCAGGTCAGGATAAGCTGCTTGCACTGTACGAGCACCATCTACAGCTTCTGTAACCCTTTCAAAAAATTGACCAGATTAAACAGACAAAATACATTAATGTAATGTAATGGTGTAGTAGTTAGGATTGTTGCCTTTCCAACACTTGATTTACTGTCCCACTTGCAGGTTGGCTTATCTTCTGTATGGAGTCTACATGACCTATTTGTGTGAGTTTTTTCCAGGTGCTCTGGTGTCTTCCTGCAATATCACAGGGCAAATGTAGGTGAAATGGAGGTCCAAAAAACTGTATGCATGTGCAGTGTGCAAATGAGCCCACATCTTGTGATGGACTGGTGCCCTGTCCAGAACTAGCTTGTCTGCCTTGCAACCACTGAATGTTGGAACAGGTTCCAGATTCCCCAAACCACTGAACTGGATTAATGTGAGAATGAATGAATTAATAATCCATAGTATTGTATCTGATAGTATACCAGCTTAATTCTTTCAAATGTATACTTGGTAAAATAACAATAATAATCACTAAACAGACCCATCTTTGTTGGAGATACCCCTAATCTTTTTTTCCACAGGGAGGTCAAGAAAACTGGTATGCTTTCTACCAGTTGTCAGAATCATGGTATGGATAAATGGAGGATGATGTACTACACTGAGCAGAAAGTCATCGTAAATAAAATACATAGCTGCACTTTACACCTTTTATCCTTTTACTGCTAAGACAATAGATCAAAATAAGTTTATAAATGATTCTGTGTGTAAGCTGCATCATTTTTAAAAGAATATTATAGTTAATGGTGTAAACAGCATCTATCTATTACATTTACTAAAGATATACTGTGTGTCATAGTAGGTTCATAGTAGGTCTAGCCATCCAGCAGTGTGAACATTAGCTCTAGAGGGTGGTTACTGTTGATGCGACACCCCAACCCCATGTATAAAATGGGAAAAGGGGGGATGGCAGATGGATGGGTGGATATTGCCATTTTTGCAAACATCAACAAATAAATAAATAAAAAAAATATATTGTCTTACCATATTTTTTCTGTCATCTCAAGTTGGAACCTTTGTTCATACAAGTGATATTTATAGTACATTTCTTGAGATGATAGACTGAATCCATTTTGAAACTACTACACAGAAAGCCAACACCATTGTTGTTAATACTGCATTTACTATACACAGACCTACCCAGTATTAAAATATCCAGATGATAATAAAACACTGAACACAAATTAAGTGCTGATCCAGAATCAAGGTGGTATGACAATGTAAGCAGAGAACATTGGCTCAGTAACTACCTAAACCCCCCATATTAAATCACTGTGTATGGTCCAACACCACACACAGTTTGCTGTTGAGCACACTTCTCCACACAAGAAATGCTGAACTGACATCTAGTTGCCAATCACAATGGCTAGCAAAGTTCAGTATTTACAACCACGACAGGTGATGTATTGACCATACAAAAATATTGCTACACATTAGTCATGGGAGCATTGCTTTGTGGATAAGTAACCATTGCCCCATGTTTACCTATGTGTACATTGTATGGGTGATGTAAATATGTACTGTGCAGCACAGCTGGACTGACACCAGCTTTCTGTTCTCTTGCAATGTGTGCTAGATATTATTTTATTTATTTATTTTATTTTACATTTGTTAACCGGGATGGTCCGACTGGATACATGTCCTTTTTCAGCGGAGGCACGGGGAGAAAAGCTCCAACAGAGTTACACTGATAATTAGGTACAGTAAATGAGCTGAAAGAACTTAACAAAAACATAGGCTATTTACATACAAGTACAAGACTGCCATTACTATTTCTCAGATTACTACAAATGTAACATTAATAACATATTAGCAAGGACGGTAGGCAGTATAATGACAGAGTTAGACAGGATACATATTTCTTTATCACAGTATACAAAGTACTTATCATCTTAGCTAGTTGTTTATGTTTTAGTTAATGGCACAGAGCTAGTCTGGGTTTGAGCAAGGACATAGCCAGTGTGACTTGAAGTGGAGTTTTAGACTATTTTTGAATTGACTTAGAGAAGTTGCAAGCGTGATGTTATTTGGGAGAGAGTTCCATATTTTACCAGTGGTGTTGGCAAATAGCGTCACCACCTAGGTTGAGAGATTTAGTTGTTTGGACAAGGAGTCTGTTTGCTGAGTGAAGGCAGCTTAGATTGGAGTAGGGAGTCATTAAGTTTTTTAGTGCTGGGGTATTCCCAGGATGTTTAAGGATTTTGAAGGCCTCTATGAGTTGGGACTGGTGAAGAAGGTGTGGGAATTCTATCCATCCAAGCTTTTTCAGGTTAGTACAGTGGTGTGTTCTGTGGGGTAGGCCTGTAACGAACCTGGCAATGTGATTATAGCAGGATGAGAGCTTGGCCAGATCAGATTTGTTAAGGTGAGTGAGGACAGGAGAGGCATATAGTAGGGTAGAGAGAAGGTGTGAATGGGTTGTGGCTGCCCTGGCATTCGGGGTAAGGAAGGCTTTAATTCTATATAGGGTCCCAAGTTTCTTGTTGACTGACTTAATGGCTTGGTTGATATGTATATCAAATCTGAGTTTATTGTCAATGTTTACTCCTAATAGCTTTGTATAGGTGTCTGGGGAGATGATGGTCCCATTATTGGATTTTATAGTGAAGTTTTCAGTCAGAGATCTATTGGTTGGGTAGAAGAGAAGTAACTTGGTTTTGTTTGGATTTAAGATCAGGAGATGGTTGGCAAGCCAGTTTTCGACTTTGGTGAAGCTATGTTTGGTGGTAGTTAGTAGATTTGCAAGAGAGGCATTGGAACATATTATAGTCGAGTCATCTGCATATTGAATGCAGGTGGCTTCAGGGATGACTGTTTGGATGTCGTTTATGAAGACTGAAAAGAGGAGAGGTCCTAATATGGAACCTTGAGGAACTCCTATGGTATTTGGTAGTAGGCAGGAGAGCTTGTTTTGCCACATTACTGCTTGTTGTCTCCCAGTGAGGTAAGCTTGAAACCAGTCAAGGGCTGGAGTATCTAGATACAGGGTTTTTAAAGTATATAGAAGTAACTGATGGTTTACCATATCGAAGGCTTTCAATAGGTCCAGGAAGAGAGCGGAGGATATTTTTTTTATTATTCCGGTTAAGATTAATGTTTTCAGTAAAAGAGAGGAGGGCAGTGGTTGTACCATGATGGGGTCTGAATCCATGTTGAGAGTCTGTGAGTAGTTTATTTTGGGTTAGATAGAGCATTAGTTGGTTGTGCATGCACTTTTCCATAATTTTGGCAAGTGGTGATAGTATGGCTATAGGTCTATAGATGGATAGTTCTGTGGATGAACCTCCTTTGTGGAGTGGAATAACATAGGATATTTTCCAAATTGAGGGGACTGAGGCCTCGGTTATGGTTCTGTTAATTAGGATTGAGATAGGGTAGGCTACGACATCTGCAGCAATTTGCAGGTATTCAGCCGGCAGAAGATCGGCTGAAAGGGTGGTTGGCTTCAGTTTTTTCAAAAGGGATCTGATAAAGGATGTGGACACTGGCTGGAAGTTAAAAGAGAGTGGTGAGTCGGGTATAGTGTTTATAGAAGTGTGGTGAGGAGACAGTTGGTTAGCTAATGACTGGATGGTTTCTGTGAAGAAAGTATTGAATGAATTGGCTGTATCTTCTTGGCTCTTGTCAGATAATGTTCCTGGGGTCGGAGTAGTGGATTTGCCTGGTTGGAGAAGTTTATTTATGCCTGCCCAGTACTTTTGAGGGTTATTCTGATGTTTATGTTGCAGATTGTAGAAGTAATTTTTCTTATCTAGTATGATGGCTTTTTTAGTCTCATTTCTAAGTTGTTGGAATTTGATACGATCTAGGGGTAGTTTGGTAGTGCACCATTTATCCCACGCTTTGTCTCTAGTTGTTATTTTGGTTTTGGTGTCTGTTGTTAGCCAGGGTGCTAGTTGAGTTTTAATTCTTATTGAGCGTTTAGGGGCATGCGAGTCAAGTATAGTAAGGAATGAATTGTTAAATGATGACACTGCCTCATCAAGGGGAAGGAACTTTAGTTTTGTCCAGTTACATGATTTGAGTTCAAGTTGAAATTTAGTTTGGTCAAAGTTTTTCTTGGATCTGATAGACCTATAAATAGGTAAGCTTGTACAATTAATTTTGTCTTTCATGATGTATGTGAGCAGGTGATCACTAAGATCATTAGGGAGAGTTCCAGACATATAGTTCTGGGGATGACTGTTGGTGAGTATCCAGTCTAGTATACTCTCTTTTTGGTTATTGTTACCTGTACGTGTGGTAGATGATATTATCTGAGAGAATCCATGTAGGTTAACAGGGATGGGGTTGGACTGTGCTGTGCATTGGTTCCAGTCAATATTAACATCGCCCAGGACAATGGTTTCTTGAGGATAGTTGTTGGCTATCCAATGTAGAATGACCTCTGGTGTTTCTACATTGTTCCCAGGGGGAATATAGGTGACAATTAGGTTAATGCCCTTATGATTATTTAGTAGAATTTTTAGAGCTAGTATTTCAGCGTTAGAGACCTGGGGTGGTTGTATAGGGTTAGTTATGATGTTAAGTGTGCTATTATATAAGACGGCTATTCCACCTCCTCTTTTCTTTACTCTATCTGCCCTAAGTATATTGTAACCAGGAGGCAGGATCTCATTGTCTTTGGTTAATGGCCGGAGCCATGTTTCAGATAGACACATTATGTTGGGGAGGTATGTGGCTAGTACAGCATGCAGGCTATGTATCTTATTGTTTAGGCTTCTAATATTTAAGTGGCATATTAGGAGGGAGTTGACCAATCGGTGGGAGAGTGGTGGGCTGGTAGGATTTTGAGTTAAGGTTGGGCCTGGATTACGATGGATGTCCCCATCTTTGGTTATGTTTTTTCTTAGATACGCTTGTAGTCTAATAACTTTGAATAGTAGTTTTAGTTCATATTTGGATTTTGGTGTTGATTGGAGTGGTTTTTTTAGAAGCAAGTGGTTGGAATTTATAATTTTTGGGGTAGTGTAGTAGTGGGCAAGTTCCGCAGTCAGTGGAGGTAGGGGGGGTCTTGGTTTGGCATTTTGGATAAGAGAAACCTACGAATGTGAGATTTTCATAGCTAGTAAGAAAGTATGGCAGAATTAAGAGTGGTAAGATAAGAGGAAGGAGTTTATAATTATTTATAGACATGTTATATGTCATCAATGGGTGGGTCAATGTGCTTCAGAGGAATAGTAGTGGTTAAACAGTAAAGTGGGGGGGAGGAAATTGGAGAGGAAGTTGTGTAGGTTGGAGAGGAAGTAGGGGTGTGGCCTAGTGGCTATAAATGTAGACACAGTGGGGGCGGGTGGGATAAGGGGGCAGGGAGGGGAGCGAAGCAAGCCCGAGCGGGGCTAACCCAGTCCCAGTTTTTGGTCCTATGAGTGGAGTAAATAGTCTGATAGTGTAAGTAAGCAGATTGGAGTACAGGCTTGAAATTCAACATAAACATATACATTTGTAAAATGTCTAATACAATTCAACATAAATAGGCATTTACAGTTGTAAAACACTTACTGGAGAGACACCAAGCCTTCATGGGGCCTGTAGCAGAGTGGATTGTAGTTTTACAAATGGTGCCTGCCACAGGTAATATTTATTAACTCTGGGATTGTCTTAAGGTAATAAACAGGGAAGGGGAGGGGAGAACAAGGGTGTGAGCAGGCAGTTCTTTGTACTGCTGCTAATGAGCCAAAGCAAGACAAGTATGTGTTAAGAACAATCACAATTGACCAAGGACTGCTCTGAAACTGTAAGTCTTGTCTTAATTTCTCAGGTGGAAAACAGGACAGCTGTATCAGTAGGCTACTGTGGTATAGTTTAAATAACCAAACACACAGTATTGATCAGTTATTGATACTATTTGCTAACAGAAGGGAATAAGAGAAAGTGGAAGATGTGTGTGTGTGTGTGTGTGTGTGTGTGGTGGTGGTGGTGGTGGGGGGGGCTGCTTACAGCCAAAGCACTGTGCTCTCCAGGGGAAAATGAAGATTAGCCCAAACAGTTAGACACATACTCAAAGTTAGCTGTAGCTGTTTGCAGACAGTTCAGACCCGGACTGCACTTTTCTTATAGGAATGTTAAAGGTGGTACCGGAGTTGAATACTTAAAGAGTGGTGTTAGGCTGGAGAGACACTGAGCCTTCATGGGGCCTGTAGCAGAGTGGATTGTAGTTTTAGTTTGTAGATATTTAGGTTAAAATCTGATCTGTAAGAGACAATACAAAGTGGTCACTGACACTTTACTGAAAATTCTTAGACTTGCCCATTATTTCCACTCTGACTACAAATATGATCTTATAGGAGAAACTTGGGCAAATTAGCCCATCAGCTGTGCCCTCACAGTGCATCATATGCTTATTGGTCAGAAGTAGCTTTCCAAGAAACAATGATGCCCATCCACATGAGGGCATTCAAGATTTACTATATCTGTCACCTGTCACAGTTTGAATGGAACTGTCACATTTTCCCATAATGCGTACTGTGACCAGCATTAACTCTAAGTGGGAAAGGAAATGTTCTGCTTTGCTGGTGGTCCTGATGCTGCATTAAAGTATCTGAACAGCTGGAATTTACTTTGGCGTTTTTTTTAAATCGACTTTCAAATTCTAAACTTAATTTGCAGTTTCATTCAGGTACTCATACACTACGTCTGTTCTACTAGGTCCAATCTTGAAATGCAAACCAGTGACAGGATATTACTTCAGTGGGGGTGGCATCTAACCAGAACCAGGAAAAGTACAAGACATTATTGTGGGTAGGTCAGCAGTTCTCCTACGGTTTTATTTGCTTTTGCTATATGTTGAAGTTTTTCGATGAGAAAGAGAAGTGTCCTAACTGAGGAAGGACTCTCTAACTCATGGGATGTGGCTGTCAAGACCAAGACAGACAACAGACTGGAGAGGAACCACTGTAGCAGCCCTGGTCTGTGGTGGCATCATAACTGAGTGGAGCTTCTGGCTGCTGGTGCTGTGTAAGTTAATAAAGGATCTCAGCTGATTTTATGTCAAATTTCCAACAATGTCAGTACTGGTGGCTAGTGTTTAAGTTTTAAAAGAATAAGTGTTTTGTTTTATTGTTAATTAGATTTAAACGGGGTGGAAAAATTACTGTATGTTGACTGCTGAGAAAGCCAAAAACATTTTTTTTTTTTTACTTTCAAAAAGTCTTTCTCCCCTTAAAAGATAGATGCTGTAAGCAGTCACTTTTCATTGCTGAGTACCTCATATTTTGTAAGGGGACACACATGGCAACAGAAGTGTAGGCAGGGTGGGGTGCAGGGGCAGATTCAAGGTGCTAGGGGGCATGATCAGAAGTTGCCGATGTGTGGCTTTTTTGCAGTATTGCAGTTGTGATAAGGGCTGAAACACACTGTAGGTTATAGGTGGAAAGTAACTGTAGTAAACTTTTTTTGGTCCTTAACTTGGACAAAAAGTACTTGTTACTGATAGCTGTACTTTAGCATTAGGAGGTACCCTTTCTTTATTAACTTGGACAAAGGATCTTTTTTTGTCTTCAACTTGGATAGAGGATTTTTATTTACTTCTCAATTTAGAATTGATAAAGTTTAGGGATACCACATCGGGGAACAGCAGTGGTCACTAGATGAGTTTGCTACAACTTTGCATAGCACATATATCAAACCATATGTATTTTATTAAGTGTTTACTTAAATAAGTTTTGCTTAGGTCTAACTTCTATACTGAGTTCAAAAAGGTGTCCCATAATGTTTTGTGTTTTCAGAGTTACAGTCCAAAACTGGACAGGAACTAGAATGAATCACAGATTGGTGACCCTACCTATTTTGTGTTATAACAGGGACAGTTGGTAGTTTTATATGTGTGTGTGTGTATGCACTCATGCATTTATGAGTATTATTGGTATAAGACCAAACTAATTTAGTAATCCTCCTCCTCCTTCTCTCTGGTAATAGAGACATTGTTTCTTCATAGAGTTAGAGTGTAAGGGTTACTGGGTCAACATTCTTTAATGCAGTGAGTATTAACTAATGTGTTATCAGATGCTACATGCTAGAGTTATTTTGTATGAGTAAAAAAATGACAAGATATATCTTTTGAACTGAATTTTATATTTCTTTTATCATTTTTGGATGGGATGACTTGCAATTAGCTATTTTTATCTATCTGTCTATATAGATTTAATATCATATAATCAATGCACATTACCGATCAATGATTTATCGAATGCATTGTCTGCAAAACTGAAATTGCTGAACAGTTGTTGTTGCGTCTTTTGGCTTTTCCCGGTTGGGGTCGCCACAGCGGAACTCTGGTCCGCTAATGATTGGCAGTAGATTTTTACGTGCAGAGTTGCCAGCTCTGACGCACAACCTTCAACAAAGGTACGCCCATTCACGCATGTTTCCATACAGAAGACGCTTTAGCTGAGAATCGAACAGGACAACGTCTTACTGTGAGGCGACAACGCTACCGCAGCACCACCACCGAAATTGCTGAACAGTAATATTTTGAATTCAATTGAATGAACAAGAGTACCCATTCGGTTATGAGAAGTCGATGTTATAAATGGAGACTGCGGTACAGTGAGGATCTGGAAATGTACCATCTTCCTCACCGCAGTGTGATGTCAGAGTTGGTATGTATAATTTGCAGGGGGGGAGCAAGGGGGCTTTCCCCTGAAAAAACATAAACCCATGTAAATTTTTGTGTTTGTGTTTTTCTTTGATGTTCAATTGTCCAGACACTCCAACATCTGAAATAAACCTTACAGACTTCTAAATGAAATGCTGGGCAGAACATTTTAAGTCACTTCAATTGGGAATATGTAATTTATTTACTTATTTATGTATATATTGACATTTGTTGACTAGGAAAGTCCGCTAGGTCAGAAAAAAGAAGTTATGTCTTACCATAACGTTCCGTCTGCATTGTTGATCCTCGTTCAGTCATTACGCATGGGGTATCGGTTCCGAGCTCGGAACAGAGCCGGCCATTTTCTAAGCTCGCATCAGCTTCAAACTCTCGAGCTAAACTCTTACCCACAATCTCACTCTCCCTGTTACCTCAGATTGAGTTTGCAAGTCAAAGAAGGTAGAGGCTACCTCTGGTCAAATAACCTAAGAGAACCGGATGGCGAGATTTACTAGAAACCACAGGAGGGGGGAGGAGGGAGCGTTGTAATGACTGAACAAGGATCAACAATACAGATGGAACATTATGGCAAGACATAACTTCTTTATCTGATATTGTTAATCCTCCTTCATTCCTTATGCATGGGACAGAGTCCCCAGCTACCTCTATTCCTGGGAGGCTCTCATGGAAGGACATTCTTGAGCACCATAGAACCGAAAGATGCTCTTCCCCTGGAGGCCAAATCCAATTTGTAATGATTGATGAAGGTATGAGGTGTAGCTCAAGTTGCAGCTGCACAGATGTCATGTAAAGAAGCTCTGGCATGGGAGGCAGCAGAAGTTGCTACCACCTTGTTGAATGAGCTTTAATGGTAGTGGGCAATGAGATATTACGATGTGTATAAATAAAGGTCACACAGTCCTTCAACCATCTAGCTAATGTGACCTTAGCAACAGCAGATCCTAATCTAGGTCCAGAAAAGGCCAAAAATAACTGGTCAGATTTACGAAAAGGTTTAGTCCTGTTTAAGTAAAAACGGATTTGCCTCTGTATATCTAGGGTATGTATAGGCAATACTCTCCTCTGTTTGAATGACTGGGAAAGAAAACTGGCAATTCAATGGCTTGATTAATGGACATTTCAGAGATCACTTTAGGCAGAAATGATGGATAAGTTCTCAGAGACACTATATCTCTATGAAAAATCAAGTATGGACTCTTGATGCATAAAGCTTGAAGCTCAGAAATATGTCTGGCAAAAGTAATGGTGACCAAAAACAAGGTTTTCTATGACAAATACTTGAGGTCGCACAAAGGGGCTGGTTCGAAAGGTGACACTGTCAGCGCTTGTAGAACTAATGATAAATCCCATGGTTGAATAGGTTCTCTAAAAGGTGGCTTCAGATGATACACACCTTTTATGATGGTCTTGCACAATTTATGGGACATAAGAGAGGAATCTTGGACACCCTCATGAAAATTAGAAAATGTAGCCAGATGAACTCTAATGGTAGAGGCCGATAGACCCGAATGAAACAGGTCAGCCAGATAGTCTAGTATTATTGACACTGGTGCTGAAAAGGTGTCTACTTGCTTATCTTTCAGCCAACAGGTAAATCTTTTCCACTTGCTCAGATAAGTAGTTCTAGTGGAAGACTTATGAGAAACAATGAGAATATCACGTACTGGTAAAGAAAGATCATTCTGCCTGGCAATCAAGGGAATTGGAGTAGCCAAGCTGTGAGTTTCAGGGTGTTCAAGATGGGATGAATCAGGTTCTGTGGATGTGAGATCAACTCCGGGGTTGGATGGAGAATCCATGGTCAATCTAGTAGGGGAGGCCAAAGGAAGGGGAACCAAATCTGTTGAGGCCAATATGGTGCTATGAGGATCACCTTGCTCTTCAACTGATGGGCTTTCTTCAGAAACTGGGGAATGAGGGGAAAGGGTGGAAATGCGTAAAAGAAGACCCGAGGGCCAATCGTGGACTAGAGCATCCCTGGGTGACTGTCCTGGAGGGGGAATCAGGGCAAAGTAGTTGCTGCATTTGTAGTTGGTCAGGGTTGCAAAGAGGTCACAGCAAGGATGGCCCCAGTGGTGGAAGATCTCCACCGCTATCAAGGGATTCAGGGACCACTCGTGAGGTTGAAGAATGCACCTGCTGAGTCTGTCTGCTAACACGTTGGAACTCCCGGGAATGTGCGTTGCTAGAAAAACAGTTGGTAGCCATTGCCCATTGCCATATTCTCATGGCCTCTCGACAAAGGGGGTAAGATTTGGTTCCACCTTGCTTGTTGATGTACCCGACCACCGCCATGTTGTCAGATTGAATCGCAATTGTCACAGATGGCAGCAGGGGATGGAATGCTTGCAATGCCAGAAGCACCGCCCTCAGCTCTAGAACATTTATATGTAGATGGGCCTCCAGTTCGGACCAAGTGCCTTGGAATGTATGTCCCTGACATAGCCCCCCCACCCCATCAGGGAGGTGTCCGTGGTCACTGTGGTCTTGGGTTGCTGGGGGGGAGAAGGGGTGAGACCCATTGTGAGAGATTGTGTGTCATCCACCAATTTAAAACCTGTTTGCACCTGGGGTTTACTCGAATCATGGCTGAAAGAGGATGCTGAAAAGGATACCACTGGGTGAGCAGTAGCCATTGTAGAAGCCTCATGTGAAACCTGGCCAGGGGAACAATGGTGATGAAGGCTGCCATGGAACCCAACAGCTGTAGAACTGAGTGAGCCATGGATTTTTCCTTTGAAAGGATTGAAATTAGTTGTTGCTTTATCCTTAGAATTCTGTGCTCTGGAATAGCAGCTCTGCAGTTTTTTGTGTCCAAGATAACCCCTATTTATTCTGTCGACTGAGATGGGGTGAGATTGGATTTTTGCCAGTTTATGGTTATGCCTAACTTTTGAGCAGCGAGGAGAGAGAGTATGCCAGGGCTTTTTACAGTAGATGTCTGGTGGGGGCGGAAATGAGTCAGTCATCCAGGTATGGAAACACCTAGAATCCTTGAAGTCGCAAGTGAGCTATGATGACTGCCATGGACTTTGTGAACACTCTGGGGGCTGTAGAGAGTCCAAGGGGCAGTACTCTGAACTGGTAGCGACTGGCTGCCGCACGGAAGCACAGAAATCTTCTTGATGGCCTGTCCACCTTTATGTGGTAGTACGCATCTTGAAGATCTATAGAGCACATCCAATCATCTTTTTCCAAAAGCGGGATGATAAACAGTTCCCGGTTTTCTTTGGCACCAAAAATAGTCTTGAGTAGAATCCGGATCCTATCTGGTCTGGAGGGACTATTTGGATGACTCTTTTTCTTAGCAGCTTTTCTATCTCTAGCGCTGCTTCTTCCCTTTGACTGGGTGGAACGTCTGAAAGATTTTTGGAAGGGACGGGACAAAGATCAAAGGGGATATGACAACTTCTGGTTATAATCCTTTGTACCCAAGAATCAGTGGTGATGGTTAGCCAGGCAGAAGGGTACAAGGAGAAACATCCCCCAACCATGTCCAGAGGAAAGGAGTTGGGCCGCTCTTCAGGAGTGCTGGTAAGACTGACCAGGGAAAGAATCCCTGGAACCCTGATTACGCAGACCCCCCTCTGCCCTGAAAGGAGTGTCTTCCCTGTGAGTTTCCCCCTCTGCCTCTGGGGGAGAACTCTGCATGTGTGTCACAGAAAGGACCCTGAGATGTCTTGAACCATATCTTCCCACTCTTTTGGTTTCGAGAGAAAGCACGTTGAGGTGAAGAATAACGGACACCTACGGCAGAAAGGGTCTTACTGTCCTGTTCACATCTGGCCAGTGTGCTTTTAACTTTGGGCCCAAACAACAAGGAGGCCTCAATGGGGTCATTAAGAAAGGAAGACTTAAAGGGTTCCGCAAAGTTGCACAAGCGCATCCAGGGGTGTCATCTCAAGACCGCAGCTGAACCTGCTGTTCTAGCTGCTCCTTCTGATGCGTGAGATATCAATCGCATAGAGGAGTTAGATATAGATTCAATGGTGGCCATCTGAGAGGCCACTTTGTCATGGACCTCATCAGACATGGCTCCAGTCAAGGTTTCAGAGAGCTCAGAAACCAGATCACTCTGAAGCCTGGTAAAATGTGCCATATAGTTCAGGGACATGATAGCAAAGGTTGCAGAAGCAAAGGTGCGCTTCCCTATCCTGTCCAGGGCCCGGGACTCTCTGTTAGGTGGACAGAAAGTCTGGCTTTCTTCTTCTGCCAGATCCTTTTTTGTTGCGGCTGCCACCACCAAAGCATCCACAGGAAGACCTTTGGACCAATGGGGATCCGAAGCAGGATGGGACAAGATCTTATCTGGCCTCCAGAAAATAGCTTCACTGGTATCAGGAGCCTTCCAAGCACGCTGCACGATGAGCCGGACAAGTTCATCAACAGGTGGAGTAATCCAGAGGTTAGGGGGGCGAGCGTGAAAGGCCTGCAGGACACAGATTCATCAGAAGTTGGATTAGAGGGCTGCTAGTCACCTCTCTGTTTCAGGATTTTGAGGATATCACCAATGGATACCTCAGAGGGTGACCAAGGGGATCCCTCCCCCTCACTGAAATCTGTGTCTTTGGTGAGGGACTCCTCTGTGGAGTCTATGTGCTTCCTCTTACACAAACTTTTCTGGTGGACCTCCTCAGCGTGAGAAGCTGGAGAAGACAGCGGAAAAGGGGATTCCTGAGGGAATACGTCCTGCGGCCCCTGCACCCAGTGTCCACTAGGGCTGACTTGTGAAACCAGTGTACCAAAGGAGGGCAGAGGTATAGACAGTCCGGAATCACCAGCAGCAGTGAAAGCCTTCTCCATCAGTTGGAAGGCTGGTCCACCCGAAGAGGAGTGCATGTCTAGGACAGGGGTCACCCCTCCCCTAAGTGGCTCAGCCTGCTGACCTGGAGTCCCTGGATGGCTGTGGAGCAGCAAACTATGCATGTCACAACTGACATCCTGGGTCATAGCAAAGCTTTCCTGCCACAAAGGCAACTGTGGTTCCTTAGTCAGATCCATAAAGGAAACCGCAGATGGGAAAGACTGTGCTATACCCATGGACTTCAAAGGCAATGAAGGAGGAGAATAAGAAGTGGTCTTTGGAGATGGGTGATCACCTCCCAAGGAAGGATAGTTCCTGAGGGGTGGGATACTTCTGGCCAAGAGTACCTGGTCCAAAAGACGCAACACATCATGTTCAGAAAGGCTTCTAGTGGACCTCACAGGGACTGAGGGAGAAACAGGCCTGTCCACAGAAGAGGCAGACTCGGTGCCCATCTCATCTGACCACACCGAGGACAACGGTGCCGATAGAGACTGGACTACTGTAGTCTGCACCGAAGAAGTCATCGGTGCCGAGGTCATGGTCTGCACCGACACAGGGATCGGTGCCAAAGTGGTTGTCGGTGCCGAAGCTGGAACTGACAAAACTGAATTCAACAATAAAGGCGTCGGTTCTGAGGAAGATCTCGGAGCCGACGTGGTCAAGGTCTGCGCCGACTGAACGGTTGGTGCCGATACAGTGGTAATGGTCTGAACCAAGGAGCCCCTCGGTGCCAATATATAGAAGGCTGTAGGAGAAGACAGAGCCGAAATCACTAATGTAGCAGAAGGCCTCAGTGCTGAAGGTCTAGGCACCGAAAGCACTGGGGCAGACAGAGAGCTCCAAAGCTGAAACTTTAGCCTTTTTAGGTTTTGGTTGGTGGGAGTCCCAAGCCAGGGAGGAAGGCAAAGACTTAGCCCTAGTAGGATCCAAAGTTTTCTTATGGGGTCTAGGAGGGGTTGAGGCCTCCGATCTAGAAATAGCCTCTGAAAAGGGAGATTTTAGAAGTCCCTTTAGTAACAGCTTGTTTTTCCTTTCCAACAAGGTTCTACTAGAAAAGTTCTCACAAATAGTACAGGGTGGGTCAACAGACAAATGGGAAGCTCCCAAACAATAAACACACAAAGAGTGTGCATTAAAAGTAGGCAGTTTGTGTCCACAATCAGAACACAGCTTAAACCCCGGACTACCTTTCTTATCTGCCATGACAGCAAATTAATCAATAGAGAAGGTACCAGCAATGGTACAAGAAAGCACCTGAAGGTAAGAGAGAAAAGGGAAAAGGATTACCAACAATGGTAAAGAGAGAATACCTTGTGGTAAAAGTGGTAAAGAAAGAAGCAGAAAAACCTGAAGAAATTATGAACGCTAGAAGCAATACGGTAAGAGACAATAAAATATGAACTTTCCTGACAGAAAAGTAATCTGTAAAACTAAACAACAATTGAATGTACTTAGCTCAAGAGAAGTGGCTTGACACGACAGAATGGCAATGCGGCAAACAAAATCTGAGGTAACAGGGAGAGGGGGATTGTGGGTAAGAGTTTAGCTCAAGAGTTTGAAACTGATGTGAGCTTGGAAAATGGCCAGCTCGGTTCCGAGCTCGGAACCGATACCCCATGTGTAAGGAATGAACGAGGATTAACAATATCAGATCCCATTTTCAGTGGAGGCCCGTGAGAAAAGCTTCACAATGAGTGAAATAACAGATTACAGAAGATCTGTAGTTATACAATTTTAGAAAGAAAGACTTAAAACTATATAAAAAATATAGACAACAATTATCACATCATGGTAAACTTTTTTTTTTTTTTTGTTACAAATACTGTAACACCTATTTAACACAGAGGCTTACAAATACTGTAGCACCTTCTATTTAACACAGAGGTGAAGGTAAAGACATCTTGTAGAAAGAAAAATTATATTTAATTCAGTTTAAGTATATTGCCTTAAAAACTGAGATATACACTAATACCCACTCACTGTGTGTGCGTGTGTGTGTGTGTGTGTGTGTATATATATATATATATATATATATATATATATATATATATATATGTTGTTGTGTCTTTCAGCTTTTCCCAGTTAGGGGTCGCCATAGCGGAACTCCGGTCAGCTAATAACTGGCAGTAGATTTTTACGTGCTGAGTTGCCGGCCCTGATGCACAACCTTCAAGGAAGGTACGCCCATTCACACATGTCTCCACACAGAAGATGCTCTAGCTGAGAATCAAACAGGACAACATCTTACTGTGAGGCGACAATACTACCGCAGTATGTGTGTGTATATATATATATATATATATATATATATATATATATATATGGGTCTAACTTTACATGGTCAACTTTTCACAAAGTCGACTTTCATATGGTCGAGACCATATGATCGAATTTTGAAAAGCCGACCATGGGGAACCGCTATCTCTGTACAGTGTGGAATAGGAAAATTTCTCTCTTCCGCACTGTAGTGCAATCTTGGAGTTGGTATATTTAAGTTATGGGTGGTGTGTGTGTGTGTTACGGGTGGTGTGTGTTTGTGTGTGTGTGGGGGGGGTGCAGTGGGGGCTTGTCCCCCTGCTAACATTTTTAAGGTAAGTGTTCGTTGTGTTTTTTGTGTTTACTTTACATGGTCGGCTTTCCGAAAGTCAACCATGAAAAGTAGATATATATATATATATATATATATATATATTTTTTTTTTTTTTTTTTTTCACCAGGGAACGAGTTAGGGAGAAATAGTAAGTGGATTGGTCATTAGTAATTGGTTATAGCTTAGGATAGAGGAGTAATAAGGAGAAGATTATGGGGGTCTGGTATTAAGGCAGCGAGGACATGTGGGGTTGTTAAGACTGTAGCTTTTCAGTGAGGATTTAAAAGCATTAAGGGAATCTAAAAAAGTTGGTGTTGGTACAGCATTCCATAATTTAGCTATGGAATAGGAGTTAGGCTTTGTCCTGCTCTTTTGTTTGGATTTGATATGATCAGTTGTTAATTTATGCGCTCTAAATTGGCCGTAGGTGTGAGTGTGTGCCTTCTGTTGAAGGTTGGGTGCCAGGCTGGCAACTCGACATCGTAAAACTCCAATGCCAATCATGAGCGGACAGATGATCCGCTGTAATGACCCCTAACTGGGAAAAGCCGAAAGAAGAAGAAGTTGTTAATTTGTGGACCACAGATTTCTAGAGGGGTATAGGACTGAAGGGTTGACAGTACAGCAGGGCATTTCTCTGTGATTCAGAGACAGTTGGGTATAACTGAGGTATTGGGAGAATTCATACCAATTAAGCATTTTGATAGCTTGGCAATGATGGGTACAGTGTTGTAAACTGGAGGCAAATTTTGAAATTTTTGTAGTATCAGCACTGTAGTTTTTATTAAAGAGAGAGGAGTGAAGGTTTGTGAAGATGGGAGTATCGTAAGAGGGAGGGAAGTATAATGCACTTTTTGGCATTGAGCTTGAGGCCATGGCTCTGACACCAGACATCTGTCTCAGTGAGGCCCTTCTGTAGAATGTCCACATCATTTGGGAACTCACTCAATCAATTAAAAAAATAAATATATCAATCAGTTGTGTGTATTTGTACAGATTAATGTTATTTGCTGGGGAGTTTAATTCTAAGTTTTGCCAATTTATGTTTGTATCCCCTAGTATTACAGTTTTGGAGGATATATTGTGTGTTGTCCAGGACAGGAAATCTTCAAGGGTGGGGATATTTTGCCCAGGTGGAATATATATGGAAGCGATGCAAATTTGTTTATTGTTATTTATCTGTAGTACTGCTATGACTGTTTCCAGATTGTTAAAGGACAGTATGTTTTTTGGGAAAGGTGTAATAGTTAATGAGTTGCGACAGACTAATGCTACCCCACCACCTTTCTTTAGAAGCCTGCCTTTTCACAGTATATTGTAACCTGCTGGGACTATTTCTACATCTGATATATGTGGCTTGAGCCAGGTTTGGTGATAGTTATGATGTCTGGGGAGTACTGCTCTAGCCAGATATGAAGTTCTGTGAGCTTGTTGCAAATGCTACATATATTTATTGTTGCCAAAAATAGGTTTTTAGTGGAGCATGGTGCATTTGGGGTTGTGGTGGGTCTTATGTTAAAAGATAACGGGAGGGAAGGGCCAGGGTTGGGGTGAATATCACCACTTTGAGATAGCAGTGAGTGATGTATTATGAGGGTTGGGTAGTTACTTTTGGGACAGAATTTTGGAAGAGTGAGAGAAAAAGTTTTCATTTTGTTGTTAGCAATGTTGAGAACTTTGAGTTTAATAGTGTGCACATGGTGGCAACTGAATAGTGATGATGAGATGTTAGAATAACTAACTTTGTTGTGGTGTGTTGGTGTGGGAAGAGTGGGAGTTTTTAGTTTGAAGGGATAATTTAAGTCCTGTTTTATGTTATGAGGGGAGCAGAGTTTGGTCAATGTGAGGTGGAGTATGCTAAGATTAAAAATTATAGGAAATTTTGCAGATGTTTGTGTTTTGCTTTAGAAATGATAATTAGGATTGTGGGGAAAGGTGAAGGGTAAAAGCTATGTGATTGTTTTTTGCACTACTAGGTTTTGCACTAGTGAAGAAATAAGAGAGGGAATGTATTCAGAATGTGCTTGTTGACTGATTGGATGGTGATATTATGGACTTTGATTGGCCAATTAACACATGGGAGTGGCCAGGAGAGATATAAAGGTAATGAAGGATGGGGTTGGTGGGGAAATGGTGTGACGGCGAACAGAGTGGGCTGACCCTGACTTCACAGATTTGTAAGTTTACAGAAACACTCAGGAAAGGCAGTAGGTACTTTGGACTTAATTGTTTTGCATACCTTTCTTATTGAAATAAAATAAACCACTTTTACCAAGGAGTATATGGGATTTAGAATGACCAGAATTTAAAAGAGAAAGGATTTAGTAATAGTAGAAAAACAGGCAGGGCTTTCAAGTAGTTAAACAGCATACAAAGGGAGCCTGCTGCTAGAAGGCACAGGATTGGGGAGGGGGGCAGTGGAGTGCTTTAATTAGAAAAATAGAAACAAGCAAGGGCTAGCAATTAACAATTTTGTCCAGAGGATAAAACATACTTTGTGTATCTTTTGAAAATAACACCAGTCTTAATGTAAAACATACCAGAGTATTAAAAACAAAAAGAAAACAAACTGTGAAATGCAAGATATAACTGCAGCAATACAGAATGCCATTGGTTACACTTTCACTGCTTTACGGAAATTCCAAATCACTGCAAACAGGTTCAAAGGTTGGTACTAGGCTATCGGCCCTAGGGCCTCTACAAGCCTAGCCATAACAATTCACTGGCTATTTCTTCCCACAGTATTTACTTCCCATGTCTACCTTCATGGTTTCCGTTTTTGACATGTTACATTATCGGTATTAAAAATTTGTTCAGTCTTTAAAGCATATATATATTATTATTACTGATTTATGCATAGTGCAAGGTAAATAATCTTTTGCTAATTACTTGTATAAAATGTGACATATTTTGTTAATTATTTGTATGTAGAAGTTCAGAAAAAAGTTTGGGTGCTACAGCTGGGGTACGGTGCATGAAAAATTGTTGGTTCACTAATAAACTGGTGCTTGGTACAAGGTACATCAGCTCTGGTTAATTTCTTATTGAAAAAAGTGTATTACTTAGTTCAGTCATGTAAACAAACAAAAAGGATGGTTACTACAATACACCTAAGTTTGGTCTTATTACAAAAGAAAGCATCTAACAGGATTTGTAGCCTGTTGGATATGATTATTGAATACATGGTTACTATCAGATAGAACTATTTGACTAAATAGTGTGATGGCACACTAAGTTTTAAGAATCCTTTCTGGAAACTCTTTGTTTAGGACCGCATGGCAAGTACTGTTAAGATGGAGGCTTCCTAACACTCCTTGTCCCACAAAGCCTCAAAAACAAAAAGCTAAAACTTTGGGTAACCATTTAAAATGTCAGCGAGTCTCAAAATATGGAGACTGAATAGCTGAAAGAATAGACTTACATATACTAAGTCCAAGATGCCATTTCTTGGAATATTCCTTTTTCTCCAAGTTAGATCATCTCAGAGTTGGTATATATATACAGTTGGGGGGGTATAGGCAGTTTGCTCCCGTATGGGGTGGGGGTGACCTGAAAAAAAAGTTTTAAGGAGAAGAGAGATTTTTGAAATTCACCGTTCTCTTGTGTTTTCAGTTTTTTCCCGTCTTGTGGGAATTTTGAGTGCTGACATTTCCAAAGGGAGTCAGTACTTTCCTATATTAATTAAAATTAGAGCCCAGACCTAAACCCAATAGAAAGTCTGTGGGGTGACCTGAACAGGGCTGTGCACAAGAGATGCCCTCGCAATCTAACAGATTTGGAGCACTTTTGCAACGAAGAGTGGGCAAATATTGCCAAGTAAAGATGTGCCATGCTGACAGACTCCAACCCAAGAAGATTGAATGCTGTAATTAAATCAAAAGGTGCTTCAACAAAGTATTAGTTTAAGGGTGTGCACACTTAGGCAACCAGCTTATTGTATGTTTTTGTTTCCCTAACAGATGTGTTTGTTTTTCAATTGAATTGTACAGGTTATAGGTCACATTACAGGTGGGAAAAGTTTTGAAATGATTTAGTGTGGTCTCATTTTTTTATATCACAAAAAACTGACATTTTAGCAGTGTGTAAACTTTTTATATCCTCTGTATAGTCCATGTCAGTAGCATAACTGTTATCTTCTCTTTAGCTTGAGAGAGAGAGTGGGTGATCTAGGATCAGTGAAGGGGACCCACACTGCAGCAACTAGCTGTTACCAGGATGCCCATGGGTGGTAAGACAGAACACAGGTATTCACAGTCAGAAAGAAGTTTCAGGGTTTTATTTATTTATATGTTATTGTATTTTATTTTTATGTGAACCCTAAAATGACAGCACATCTTTTGAACTGATTTTTTTCCAGATTTTTATATTTAGTCTATTATTTGTGCATGGGATGACTTGCATTTATTAGCGACTTGCTAACTTTGTGTTACTGGGCATGATTGTAGATGGTGCAAATCTGTGCTAACTTGTTCTTTCTGAGGTGACACTCCTGTCCACTACACTACAATAGCCCTTGCTTTTTTTTTTTTTTTTTTGCAATTTCATGTCTACAGATATGAGTTATAGGTACAAAGAATGGTTTTCGGTGTAACTCGAGGTGTAAAACATCCTTAAGTACAATAACAGTAAGAATGTAGATGTCTAATCCAATTCTTCTTCTTCCGGCTTTTCCCAGTTAGGGGTCGCCACAGCGGATAATTTGTCCGCTCATGATTGGCAGTGGAGTTTTACAGTGTCGCGTTGTCCAATTAAAATACAATTATCAAACTCACTTTAACATACAAAATATTAAAATAAAGCGCTTTTTGTTATCCGCAAATGAAAGACTTAATCAGATACATCCTCATCGCTATACGTACAAACAGTGAATATGAGAGTGTTCCACTGTTGGTAGGCTCTAAATGAGATATTAAGGTGTAATACTGTTAGCACGTTCTACTAGTATTCCAATACTCAACCTAAATTACTCAAACTAGATAATTCCATGTGCATAGTTGCAATGGAAGCATTAGCTCTTAATTAATATGGCGTTTTGCAGACTGTGCCTTTGATCCTGGTCTGTAAACTGCTATGTTTACCTGCTAGCGATATAAAACTGATGTATACACTTTATGTCGTTAGAAGCTAGCTTAATCCCTTATATTTTCTTTTAATTTGGTTCTAGTCTTCGAGTTATCCACCTGAAATATTGCCAAGCAATACAGACATTCTATTTTGAACTTAAGTGATCTCCTGACATGACTGCTTTCCCTGCTAGGCTCAGACTTTCAAAGAAGCTACCTCCAAACTTAGGTGTAGTAACTGACCATATGAATGTGCATTTAAAGCTGTGTGGTCAACTGGTTATCAACTATCCTTTTTGTACTCCTTACTGTGATGGAGATGAATTCAGCTGATTGCATTTTCCTAACTGTAATCTGAACTTTCTCACTTTTCTTTAACTTGCAGCACCCTGCATTCTACCTAGATTGCCATCCATAATTTCCATAGTACTATAGTTTCGTGGTCTGTCCCTCTCTCATTTTCTGGTGCTCCTTCCTTTCCTCCTCCCACCTCCCTTTTCTCATCTACTACTATTTCCACACATCTGCGCTCTTTATTAATCAACTCCTTTTTATTACAGTTAACTATCTGGATTCCTACAAGTCCTTTACTCCTCCACCCCCCCCCCCCAAAAAAAAAAACACCGGGCTGAAAAGGTTTTCCTGCAATTAACAGTAAACTGCTAACCAAGAACTGGACACAGCTGCAAACCTCGAGAAAGCTAATTTTTACTTAGCTCTACGTATGTCTTCTAAATATTCTACCCTAATACAGTGTAACATGTATCTGTGAAAGTAAAAACATAGAAATTGTAATTAAATAGACCTACAAATGACATTTGGTTTTATCTTAGCATTGGTGTGCACACTACCCTCAACCCCCCCATCTCTGCTCTCCTCTCTTAAAAAAAAATGGATCATGCAATCCGAAATAAAACCAAGACCCAATCCTCCAAAGTTAGGTGTCCTGTCTGGTGGACCCCAGCCATAAACAAACTATACAATAGAAGGAGGAACTACTACATGATAGAGCAAAATCCCAAAAAGGGAAGGCAGCTCTGATCAGTATTAGCAAAAAACTACGGGCACTCCTAAAATCATCTAAGGCCAGCTTCGAGAGAAAAATTGCACAGGACACTAAGGATAATCACAAGGCTTTCTTTATTTATGTTAGGAACCTGGGTGGGAATTCCCAGATATGCTCAGAATTAGTCCAAAATGACAAAAAATGCACCAAACCCACAGACATTGCCAACATCCTAGCTGACAGGTTCAGCGCAAACGTCTCCCCCCCTTCCCCACCAAAAGGGCAAATATCTATCCCAGCAGAGTGCTGCCCCCCTAACATCTCAGATGCTCAGGTAAGAGCCGCCCTCTCCAAAGCAAAAAAACACAGCATCAATGGGACCAGACGATGTCCCAGGCTGCGTCCTACATGAACTCCAAGAAGAACTAAACCCAAACATAAAACTACTATTCAATCTCAGCCTTACTACAGGATATGTACCCAAAGAGTGGCATACAGCAACAGTGGTCCCTCTCCACAAAGGTGGTGCCTCAACGGATCCTGGAAACTATCCCCCCATAAGCCTGACTAGCTTGGTCTGCAAAGCTATGGAAAGGATCATCATGGACCTCATAAATAAAGATATTGGGGACCTACAGACACTGGATCCTACCCAGTTCGGCTTTGTTAAGGGCAGATCCTGCCTCTTAAACCTGGTTGATTTCTTTGAAACAGTCACCAAGGCCATTGACGAGGGGAAGGTGGCCCACACAGCCTACCTGGACCTTGCAAAAGCCTTCGATACAATACCCCACTCGGGCATTATAGATAAGCTCACCAGCTTAAATATAAATCCGTATGTCACTAGATGGGTTGCAAACTGGCTCAAGGACAGAACCCACATGGTTAGAATTGCTGGAGCCATGTCAGACTCCAAACCAGTTACAAGTGACGTCCCACAAGGCTCAGTCCTGGGACCTCTCTTGTTCGGTATATATTTCTCGGAGGTACAGGCTAACACGGAAGGACTGTGGCTGACCACGTTCGCATATGACTGCAAACTGGGCACCATAATAGACTCTCCAGCCAACACAAGCATCTTAAAAAAGGGCTTCCTAGAAATAGACAACTGGTGCCAGAGCCATGGTCTCAAGCTAAATGCCAAAAAGTGTATAGTCATCCCCTTTGGCAAAAACAAAGTGCCCACAAATTACCACATAGGTGGTAATCCATTAAGTACGGAAGAAGTAATTAGGGACCTGGGGATGCAAGTTGATAGCAATCTGTCATTTGACAACCACGTGGCCAAAGTGGTTAGAAAAACATTTTATATAGCCCACCTAATCATGAAGGGATTCACATCTAGATCAGGGGAGGTCATCGTGCCTCTTTACTCATCCCTCATCAGGCCCATAATTGAGTACAATGCCCCTTTTGGGATGTACCTTACCAGACACCTGCAGCAACTGGAAAGTCCCCAAAAGTACCTCACCAAGAGGATCAAAGGGCTCAAACAGATGCCATATGCTGCCCGGTTAAAGAAACTCCAGCTCTACTTAGTGGCATACTGCCTGCTCAGAGGCGATCTGTGCCTGATGTATAAAGCCATGTCCAACCCAGAATTAATGGACATGCTGCACCTCAGAAAATCCAAATCCCATCGAGCTACGCGCTCAAGAGACTTGAACCTCAGCACTGAAATAAATAGGACATGCTGGAGGAACAGATTCATAACCCAGAGGCTCCCTTCACTCCGGAATAAAATCCCAGTCCCGGTTAGGCAGAGTCGCTCATTGACTCTCTTCAAGAGGAATCTTGATGAGTGGATGGGAGATCATAGGTTTATGCCGGGTATCACTTCTGTGTCACTGTTAGACACAGGCACAGTATACTAACCTTGAAAAAGGGCATAGCAAAATTAATTTAAAATGGGTGGCGAAAGCCAAACACACTCTGGCTAGGCTTATAAATGCCCTAGGGCAGATAGCCTAGTATGAACCTATGAACTCTGGTTATTCTCGACTTGT
Source organism: Protopterus annectens (assembly GCF_019279795.1). Taxonomy (NCBI): domain Eukaryota; kingdom Metazoa; phylum Chordata; order Ceratodontiformes; family Protopteridae; genus Protopterus; species Protopterus annectens. Next base: position 835,630,954 of record NC_056743.1, read on the forward strand.
GCTCAGAAAGCATACCACTCAACTGTACAGAATTCCTTGGTAAATACCGTTTTTGAGGGCAAAATATTGTGGTGCCATGAATTCCTGAGTGGCCACCTTTCATTTCCGAATTGCACGTTTTTTTTTTTTACAAATTGTTCACTGACATCATCATGCGCAGGGCATGTGTGATGACATCATCTTTGACAGCCTGTCAGAATGCTGAGCGGCCAGAGACAAAATTTAACTTACTAGACTATGTCCTCAGCAAATGCATTCTTCAGTTTCTTCCTTAAATCCTCCAGGTAAACATACTTAGCAGATTTGGTTCTATTAACTGCTTTTACAGCATTTGCATTTATTTCTATTAAACTGACTAGTGCTCGGCCGTCTTAATTACGGGTGGCAATGGCATTTATTATTTCCATTAAGCTTCCAGCCAGGTAAACGTGCTCAGCAGATTTTAACTGCATCAGAAGTGTAGTTACAGCATTTGCTGATACGTAGTGCTCAGCCTCAGATACGCTTTTTGCATTTGCATTGCAGCAGTTAAGGTACATCTTCTCGGCAGATTAGTTCTGTAACTTCTGTTAACCTGAATGGCGTACGGGGTTTGTGAACGGCTAAGCTGATATTAAGGTACTTCTCTCTGCAGATTAGTTCTCCTGCTTTTCAGCATTTTCAGCAGTTAAGGTATTTGTGTATTTATGGTAAGCTGATAAGGTACTTCTCGGCAGATTAATTCTCCTGAACAGCACTGGCGCTATAATTGCATATGGAGTTTGCTTTACATGAAGTCTAACTGATACAGAGCTTCCATTTGTGGTGTGTGAAGTCTCTGTATTATTTCTGTTAAGATGATGCAGAGTTTGTAGAAACTGTAGTGTGTGTATGTGGTTCATTGCTTAGAAATTGTAGTGTGTGTGGTTCACTGCTTTTTGCATTTGCATTGCAGCAGTTAAGGTTAAGCAGATTAGTTCTGTAATTTGTGTTTCTCAGAATGGCAAATGGCTAAGCTTATATTAAGGTACTTCTCACGGCAAATTAGTTCTCCTGCTTTTCAGCATTTATTTATGGTTAGCTGATACAGAGTTAATTTGTAGTGTGTGAAGTCTCTGCATTATTATTTCTGTTAAGCTGATACAGAGTTTGTAGAAAATTTAGCATTTGTGTGATTCATTTGCATTGCAGCAGTTAAGATACTTCTCAGCAGATTAGTTCTGTAACTTCTGTTAACCTTAATGGCAACTCGGCAGATTAATTTTCCTGCTTTGATGCTGAGTTTGTAGATTGCTACAGTGTGTGTGTGTGTGTGTGTGTGTGTGTGTGTAACTAAAATGCCCCACTTATGTATAAGTGGTGGTTAGAGAGGTGCTCAGACTCAAACCCTGTACCTAAATTCTCCACCTATACCACCACCAGTTCTTAACTGTCCAAGATTTTACAGAAATATTTGGCTCATACTTGCTGTCTGTTCCTATGAACTGAATTCACTAAATAATGATAGCCTTTTAGGTTTGTCTTCCATAAAATGCATGGTAACACAAACATTTTACTCTAGCAACTCTTCTAAGACTATACAAGCAATGTTTAAACTGTGTCCCTGGTTTTGGGCCTTTGCCCAGGTTTAGTGCTGCTTATGTCAAGTCTGTCTGTGTTTATTGTTAGTAGCACAACAGGTAGAACACTTGCTTTGGATGCAGAAGGCTGTGGGTTCTACTCCCGCAGCATGCAAATGGATTGCTGATACTGTCCTGTGTTGTACTTTTAAATAGGGTGGATGCTGCAGTCCTGAGAATGACCTCTTTGGCAGATACCCCTAGTAACTATGATGAACCTGTTTATCAGTTTGCCATCCATTCCTTGTTGCAATATTACTAGCTTACAATTTTTTAATGTAAGATAAGCAGATTATTCCTCAAAGGCAGCAGGCACTTTATTTGTAGATGAAACAATGAAATATAACGTTGTTTGCTAGCAGCAACATTTTCATTAGTTACAGATCTCCTTAATGTGGAATTATTTAGATGACTTCTTCTGCACAGATTGTGCACAGTTACTGATACTGGTGGATTATAGAAGACTGAGTAGACTTTTATGATGGAAATGTTCTGAATTGGGCAGTTTTGTCATTATTGGTTCATGCATTTTGTTTTGCTGCTTACTGGAAAAAAATGTTCAAAACAATAAATTTAAAATGCACTCTAACAAGTGTGCTATATTGTATAAGGAATATAATTTCATACAGTCAGGAAGGTGTATCAAAGAACACATGCATGTTTTGTGTGCAAGGGGCCTATGATTTGAAAACAGCCCAAAGGTAATCTTTATCCACCACTGGCCAGATGCATTTTCTTTGAATGTGGGTTTCAATGAATGTGAGTTTCAAGGACAGAGAAGTTTTAATGCTAAGTCTATTTTCATTTTGAGACTGTATTGCTTTGTTTAGCAGATGTCTATTAGTGTTTCTGCTGTAAAATGTAAAATAAAAGTTTTAAATGAAATCATATAATCATAGTAGAAGTAAAGCAGTTTGCATGTTATAGTGTTTATGGTAAATGGAGCGAAATAGCCAAGTAATAGGACAATGGAATGGCTGCAGGGGGACTCTGGGGCCATATTTTGATTGTCTATTCTTCAGTTTGTTTGAAACATGGTATCCCACAATTCCAATGGAGTGGGTGGGGCCAAACAATTACATATGTAAATGTTATGTTAATCAGCATATCGATTTGTACCTATTTTCATGGGCCTTTGTCCAGATTTTTAATGTTTCCAGGTTGAGAGGCATGCTCAGAAGATATAAATACCTCCCTCCTGTTTCTCTCTATACTCTTTACCGCTAGGGTCATTTCTGTTAATTCCCCACAGGATTTTTTTCCTAAGTGCTTCACTGAGCTTTGTGCCTTTCTCCTTCAAGGCTCACTGATAGTTTTCTTTACTTTAGTGATCTGGTGATCCTAGCTCTGACCCAGTCTCATACTGCCATCCCACACCTCTTCCTGATTCCGTTAGTGACCCCGCTCCCATATTCATCCAAAGATTCACTCCACACCTGCCAAAGCCTCACAAATGTATACATTAACGTAACAAATTTCAGTCCTGACATACAACAGCACAGTCACCTCTATTAACTGGATCTTCCTATCATATTTACCTTCTTAATGATGCAGTTCAAAAACTTAACATTTTCTTAAACATACTAAACTCTCTTGCTCCTCCTAGGAGAAAAAGAGTTAAATCACTCCTTTCTACCTGGCTTCCCCAATCTACTCATGCTCTCATGCAGAAAAAAGACTCTGCCTGGAAACTCTGGATTAAGACTAAATCACCCATCAATCTTCAAACCTACGAAGAACTCCGTAACCTCTCCAAAAAACAAATTACTCATGACAAGAAAAACTTTACTCAATCCCCAAACAACCCATCATAATAACTCCCCAAAATTCTGGAACTCTATTAATCAAATCTTGCATCCCGTTAACCGTTGTGAACCAAATACTTGTCCTAATAACACTCCTACTGAAACTGCTACCATATTCAACTCTCATTTCTTAGACTCCATCAGTAAATTAACACAAACCGCTCTCTCCCCAAACCCCACAGACCTCTCCACCCCATCCTTGCAGACCCCAAATTCCCATAATCAGTTCCCTCCTCTCCATCCAACAAGGAAAACTCTTTCATTATACAAGCTGTCCCCACTAGTTACATAAAACACCTCCTTCTCATCCTCAAGCCAAGCTCTCCCTCCGTGGGCAACCTGGCTCTTTTCATCCGCAAATTAGCAGCCAACAACTTAGCTTACCCCATTTCCATACTCAAACTGATCTATTAGTGAATCCACCATTCCCTTGCTCTGGAAACAATTCTATACCATACCTCTCCACAAGGGTGGTAACTCCACAGAACTATCTAACTTCCGGCCTATAGCAATACTGTCCCCCCTCTCCTAAATACTGAAAAAATTTGTACATAGGCAACTCATGGCCTACTTACTCAAAGAAAACCGGATTACAAACACACAACATGGTATCCGACCTTACCACAGCACTTCTACTGCTCTCACCTCCTTCACAAACTCTGTCTCCTTGGCCAGAGATAACAACCTTACCTCATGTCTCTTTCCTGCCCTCTCTAAGGCATTCAACCTTCTCGCTCATCCTATGTTACTCTCTAAACTCTCTGACCTCAACCTATCCAGTTCCACAATTTCCTGGTTTTCACACTACACTCTCTCTCTAATAGATAGCAATCAGTTAAATGGCTCTCCTCAATATCTTCCTTTCTCCCCATCGAAACAGGGGTTCCTCAAGGTTCAATACTCAGTCCATTATTATTCAATATCCTCGCCAATAACTTGCATTCATCCTGTCCATACTCTTCTCTTGTACAATATGCAGAAGATTCTACAGTCATCTCTACCTCCGACTCCCTCTCTGACCTTCATCTCCTCACCCAAAACTCCTTTAACTCTGTTGAACAATGGCTCTCCAAATAACCGACTCATCCTGAATCCTAAAAAGATAAAGCTTTTCTTAACAAAATCTCTCACACATCTAAAACCAAGCTTCTCCATTACATCTCTCGACAACACTGTCATTAACGCAGAAACACTCCAAAACTGCTCGGAGTCATCATAGATGACCAACTCAAATTTGACCTCCATGTCCACCAATGTATCAAAAACGTGGGTTACTATACAGGAAAAACAAATTTCTCACTAAAGACTCTAGACTTGCTCTTGCATATGCCTTCCTTCTTCCTAGTCTTTTCTATAGTTCACAAATATGAACTAACCTACAAGCCTCTCTCCTTTCCAAAATGGAAACCACCTACAACAAAGTGGCAAGATTTGCTGCTAACCACACCTTTAAGACACACCACTATCAATCCCTCAAACTCAAACTGGCTAGAGTTCCCTCACCAACTTTTTTTTCCGCATTTCAATAGAATTAATTCTATCCTAAACAGACCCTCTGCCTTCCCTTCTATCACCCCACTTATTACAGACTATACCCATTAAAGAACTCTCAGAAGCTCAGAAGAACTACTGGAAATCTAAAAACCTAAAAAATCTCTAGGCCAAAATCTGTACAACTGCACACCCGCATTAGCCTGGAACAAACTACCCTTCCACATCATAAACATAGCCCATGCACATGAATTCAAAAGGTACTCCAACAACATCTGATTAAAACCTGGACCTATCACTGTAGCAAGACTAACACAAATCACCCCCCCCCTCTAATACCACCTCGCTCCTCCACTATCACTTTATTAGTATCTACTATTGTCTCCTTATTATTCTCAATATTCACTTACTATCTTTATTACATTCTTAACTTAGCTACTATCTTCAATTCCTATACTCAACTTCCAAATCTAGTCTTCTTTATGCAGTTCCTCATCCTACCTGCCTCATTAAAATATATCTACCTCCATGTCTTCCTCTACTTTTGCAGCTAATAACTTTGTCTGTTTTGTAAATTAACCTAATGTGTATTTTTTTCCATTTGCTCAGCGCTAATAGTGAATTTTTATCCAGTTGTATTTTTTTCTCCATACGAGTGTGTAATTCTCCCTTATATGGACTTAATTGTATTAGCCACCTTGTACTTTCACAGATATGCATTGTATATTTTTCTATAATTATATGAACGATAATTATGTATTGTGTTTCTTCTGTGGAGCTTTTCTCCTCGGGCCTCTGCTGAAAAAGGGTACTAGCGCAGTCGGACTTTTTCGGTCAAAAAATTCAAATAAATAAATACATAGTAGCCTAACAGATGCTCTTTTAAACACTTAATTTCAAATTACGTGCATAGTCTTATGATCACAAGCCTCCGACACACCTCCAAATCTATTTAAAAAGCAATTGTATAAAAAGACTTTCTATTACTTTTGCTTAGTTAAACTACTAATCATAACATTCACTCTAATGCTTTCAATTTTAAAACACTTGAAACAGAGATAGCATCATTCAATCCTGGCCAATTCATAGTGTTCATTTTTAATTGCCGGTATACCTCAGTTTTCGCTATCTGCAACATCCATGCTCCACCCCTGTCACTTAACCTATTTTCTCCAATAGAACAAATTTAAAATAATGCCCTCGTTTTTCTACAACATGCTTATATAGAGCACTTGTGTCCTCCTTAATTTTTATATCCCATATGTGCTTGTAAAATCATTCTTTGTTTCCTTTTAGTTTTCCTGATATAGAAGCTTTCACATGCCATACATAAAGCACAATATACCACTTTATCTGTGCTACAGTTGCATTTCCTATTGATAGTTATTATGGTTTTATTGACATTAAATTTGCTACCTTTAAAAATGAATTTACTATGTAAACAACATCCACATTTCCTCATGTACGCATTACTTTCACAAATATAATTTTTCTCAAAAATGTTATAAGTTACTACTCTTCCTATAAACAACACAAGGTCTATTCCCAACCTGCTCTTTGATTTCTTTAAGACTACTTAATATCATCCAATTTTTTCCAATATTTTTTTTACCTCAAAACTATCCATATTACATGTTATGAAGGAAAATGTACATTGATCCCTCATAGTGTCACTTAGTATGCTCCTATTCGTACCATAAAAAAGTTCAACCATGTCATTTGCGATACCTACTGCTAACCACATCCATAGGTCTACCCAAATTTGTAACATAAACCTTAGTCTCTCTTTTGTTTCAATACTTCCATCATTAATTCATTTATTAAACCCAATGTATACCAACAGTTGGAAAACATATCCCTAAGTTGTATACATTCATCCCAAAACAGTTCTATATCTGTAGTCATATTGGCAGCCCTCATGAACTGCCCTTTCACTACTACTCTTTTTTGTTTATTTGGGTGGGCACTACAATAGTGCAAAACTTTATCTGAATACGTTTCCTTCCTGTGCATCTTCAACTTGAATCTCTGATTCTCCTCATCCTTTATTAGCCAGACATCTAAATAGACTATGTTTGGTCACTGATATTATGTATAAATTTGAGGAAATTGTTGTGTTACTTATATAATCATTGAATTTATTTACATCCTCGTCCTTCTCATCCCATAAGATGAAAATATCATCCAAAAAGCAGGTATAGAGGACACATTGTTCCAAGAAATGTGTGCTGTTTAAGTATTTTTTCTCCCATTGCAACATCACTATCTGCAGACAAACCTCCACAAGATGACCCCATAGCCACACCCTCTTTTTTGTAAATAGAGTTCCTTGTCGAACAATAAATAGTTATTTTTCAAAAACATTTCCAATAAATCTTTATACAAATCAATGGATTCCTGTGTTAACCCCTTATTCTGTAAATCTTCTATAAACCATGCCACCCCTTATTCTGTAAATCTTCTATAAACCATGCCACCCCTATCTCATGGGGATGACTGAATACAAATCTTTAACATAGATAGTCACAAAAATGTATGAACGTTTATAAAGTATAGCATTCATTTTATCCAAAAACTCCCAGGAATCCCTGCATAGACTCTTTTCAACCAATATAAGATGTTTCAATTTCATATCCAGAAACTTAGCCAAAGGGTGTGTAATGGAGCCCTTTGCATCCACAACTGGATGCATCGGGGGTTGCTTTATACCTTTATGAAGCTTGGGAACAAGAAATATAGATGGAGTCATAGGGTACTGCACATTCAAAAATTGTACTCATCAATGGAAATCTGCTTTTCAATAAATACATCCTCTAAATTGCCTCTAATCTTCCTATATACCCCATTTGTTTAATTCAATGAGACTTTTTCATATACATCTGATTGCAAAATATCCTTTATTTTCACTTTATAATTCTTATTGTCCATTAAAATGAGCCCCCCACCCTTTATTGGGCTTCATTATACTCACTTTTTTTGTTAACAAGTCTAGTTTACTTTTCTCATCATTTGAAATATTATTAATATTCCTTCTTACCTTATAATTACTATGGGCAAGTTCCCAACTGAGCTCAAAGCACTGAACTGTACTATGCTGGGGGGATTATATGTTCTTGAAATACTCAATGAATTCATATTACTATTCAGATCTTTAAACATAAATTTAAAATTCAACTTTCTTGTATACTGCTTTAAATCAATAAAGTTTTAATGCCCACTCTTTTATAAGGAATGAAGGCCGGACCCTTTGCAAACAAATCACAGCAATGTATATCTACATTCATCGACGAGTAATTTTACACTTTAATGGATAATATTAAATAATGATAAAATTATAGCACAGGCTGGGAATAGATCATGTGTTGTTTATAGGAAGTGTAGGAACTTAAAACATTTATGAGAAAAAAATTATATGCGTGCATGAGGAAATGTGGATGTTGTTCTTATTGTAAATTCATTCTTGAAGGTAGTGAATTTAACATGAATAAAACCCTAAAAACTAGCAATACGAAATGCAATTCTAACACAGATAAAGTGGTATATTGTGCTTTATGTATGGCATGTGAAAATTTCTACATTGGGAAAACTGAAAGGAAACTAAAAGAATTTATGAGCACGTACAGAATACAACAATTAAGATGAGCACAAGTGATCTATATCAGCATGTTGTAGAAAAACAGGGACATTCTTTTAAATTTGTTACATTGGAGAAAATAGATGTAAGTGACAGGGGTGGAGTATGAATGTTGTGGCTAGAGAAAGCAGAGGTATATTAACAATTAAAAATGAATGCTATGAATTGGCCAGGACTGAATGATGCTATCTCTATTTCAAGTGTTTTAAAATTGAAAGCATTAGAGAGGATAGTGAATGTTGTGATGATTAGTAGTTTGACTAAGGAAAAGTAATATGTCTTATACAATTGCTCTTTAAATAGAGTTGGAGGTGTGTTGGAAGCTTGTGGTCATATGACTATGCATGTAATTTGAAACTAAGTGTTTAAAAGAGCGTCTATTAGGCTACTATGTATCTGATGTTTTTCATTTGTGGAGAATAAAAAGTGCTTTATTTTAACATTTTGTCTGTTAAAGTGAATTTGATATTTACTTTAACTGGATTAAACATTTACGCTCTTACTGTTACAGTACTTGAGAATTTTTTTACACCTGAAGTGGAGTTATACCGAAAAACATTCTTTGTACCAGATATAAGTTACAGATCATATCAATTGCTTTTTGCAGTTTAGTGGAAAGTACTATGTCAGTTTTGAACACACAACTTGCTTCTTTCTTGAAAAATAACACAAGACTGAATTCCTTTCTTTAGTCAGTACTTTAGTTAACACCCTAGGTAATGTAAGTAATTGCAGTCCATCTTCTTTGGTGGCACAGTGACGTAGCAGACAGCATTGTCACCTCACAGTAAAAGATTTTCCAATACAATTCTTAGCTGGGATGCCTTGTGTGTGGAGTCTGCATCTCCAGTTTCGTTCCACATTCCAAAGGCATGCAGCAGGTAGATTGGACACTCTAAATGGGCCATAGGTGTGAGTGCGTGTGCCAATGTGTGGTTTGTAAGAACAGCTGCTGCAGGTCTAGCCATCTGGTGGTGTGAACCTTGTCTCTAGATAACTGACACTGTTGAACAGACACCCTGACCCATATGCAAAAATGGGACAAAGGGGTTGTGAATGGAAGGATCATAGGATCAGAAAGTTACAAAAAAAAAAAAAAGAAAAAGGTCAAAACACACCACAGACTGATAGAGCATCTAGAACTTCATGGCTTTGGGGGTCTAGCGGCCCTCTGAACCCCAGCCTTCTTCAATTATTTTATAGAAGAGATATAACCACACCCACTGTGACATATTTTAGACACACAGCCATGTCCCACATCAGACATCTGAAAAGGCAGTAACATAGGCTTTACTTAGAACTCTGACAAGTTAAACATGTAAAATATACTCACGCACAGATAAAGACACACTGCTGTCTCAAATTACCCTGATTTTCAGGAACATTCCTGATTTTTGACTCAGATGTTAGCTCCGACCCTCTTAATCCCTCCTAAAACTGGTGAATTTTGTGAAGAAAAAAGGCGATGAATTAAAATTAATAATAAATAATGACAATATTTACAGTTAAAGACTTCTTTTACTTCAGAAAATATAGATAGCAATTCACATTCTGTCAATGTCTCAAGTTAATAGCACTAATATTTTAAAAGTGTCCCTGATTATTTCTGGATTTGTTTCTGATTCTGATTAGATTTGTCCCTGATTGGTTGGTATGATACACACACACACATAGTTCTTATGAGTTTAAAAGTTTTTTAAAGGAGGAAGCCAGCTTCCACCTTTAAGTTACTGATGGAATTAATAAAAAAGGTAGGGTACTGCTGGTTGTTTGTGGGTTACTCAAGGAAATGGCTACAACTCCTAAGGCAGTGAGTGAGAGTTTGAAAATGTCACCAAGCAAGCAACTTTGTGTCATTTTTCCTCAATGTCAAGTGACATGTAACTTTTTTTCTGAGAATATGTGCTGAGATAATTCATAAATGAATGGAGTAATAATAACAACAACATAACAATAAACAGCAACAATGATAAAAGGAAACAGACAATCTACTGTTCATTCAAGAAGGCAAAATAAGGATTTTACCTGGGGGGGGGGGGGGGGCGGCAAGTGGGATAAATTGATTCTTCCTATAGAACAAGATGGACTAGGATTACCCAACTGAGGGGATACTTTAGAGGAACACAGTTAAGGCTCTTATACTTAGCACAAGCAGAAAATACATAGCAAAAGCAGAAAAAAAGAAGTTATGTCCTTACCATAACGTTCCATGTGGAGTGTTCATCTCGCCTTTGTTCTTACACATGGGTGTCGGAGCCAATCCTCAGCTCCGAGTCGGCCGCTTAGCAAAGCTATGCATCTAGGAGAAGCTCGAGACCAACCTACCTCCCACAATTCCCTCTGCCTGTACCTCAGATCTAGTTTGCAAACAAAACCAGATCCAACAATAACACAGGTTATGAGTATAAGAGAATACATAAGTATACAAAGGACCAGACACTAGCTCAAGCCAGTAGGAACAACAGAGAGACCACTAGTGGGAGACAAACAGACCAGACTTCGAAATCCGTACGTTTTTCCAGATCCGAGGGTGGGAGGGTGGGGATGTAAGAACAAAGGCGAGATGAACACTTCACATGGAACGTTATGTTAAGGACATAACTTCTTTATGTGAGAGTGTTCAATCTCGCCGTTTGTTCTTACACATGGGTAGCGTCCCTAGCTCCGTTACCCTGAGTGACTCACGGAAGAACGTTCCTGAGCACAGTGGAACCAAAAGATGCTCTATCCCTGGAAGTCCTGTCAACTTTATAATGAGTGATGAATGTATGCGGTTTAGACCAAGTGGCGGCTGCACAAATAGTATCCAATGGTAGACGAGCTGCATGAGCTAGAAATGTGGAAACTGACCTAGTAGAATGTCCCTTTGGTTTGGTGGGCAAAATCTGATATGAAGCAGAATAAACGAAAGTTATACAGTCAGTTAGCCATTTAGAAAGTGTGCGCTTCATCACTGCCATGCCCTTTTTGTTGTCCGCAAAGGCTATAAAGAGTTGGTCCACTTTTCTATGGTCCTTAGTTCTATCCAGGTAGAATCTAAGTTGTCTATGAACATCCAATTTGTGCAGCATATATTCCAGCTTGTTGGAGTGGTTTTTGAAAAATGTAGGAAGCTCAATGGATTGATTAATGTTGTTAACTGAGCAAATACCAATAAAAACTTCGTCCCAAACACGTTTTTAAGGCTTTATTGCATCAACATCCACCAGATTGAGCGCTTTCATCTGCCCTAAGCAGATTTCTTCAGAATACTTTAAAATCAGTGCCACACATTTTTATACCATTTAAAATACATAATTGTTCAATTAAATTAAATTTATGCAATTAATCACTTAAAATACTTTTTTTAAAAAACTTTTAACCCTTCAAGGAATTCCTACAATTCTTTTGAAATTGAATGTTCAAATGTTAAAGTGCAACTGTGCATATAAATACATGAAGTTCTAGCTTTTTAAAAACGCACTTGTTCTCTTTGTACAAAATATTTTTTATTGCTGTTTATGTTAATATATATGTGAGGGTTTAAAAATATTATTATATATACAAATTATAATGAATCTATAAATACTACCAGAAGGCCAAGAGTTCAACAACCATAACAAACCTTATATGTTTATATGTATAGAAAAAATACACACAATATATGAAATACAATTATAAAAAATATGAAAAATATGATATAAAATAAGATATAAAAATATGGTCTGTATTCAATATTGAATAAACTATTGAGGTCTGAAAATACAATCTAAAAGAGGAAAGGAAAAACACTTTTAACTAACAGTTAGTATGAGTAGGACATAGTCCGTGGTCAATCCATGAGATTATCGAGATATACACCCTTAGATCAGGAATTCAATTCAGGCCTGGAGGACCTGGATTTTAGATTCAGGCAACGTGGTTATAGTACGTTAGACATTGACAGAGGAATGGAATCGATAGACATGCTGAGAAAGGACAGGGCTACTCCATATTTTTCTGAGGGTGCAGTAGATGTTTATTCTGGTTTTGGAACTATACATTCATCAAGAGATGATATTATGAATAAAGGTGAAGTAATTTTTCCAATCTCTTACACTAGGGACATATCAACACTTAGGGATGTCTTCTTAAAACATTGGCATGTATTATCAGTAGATCCTACCATTAAGAAATTGACTGGTGATAAACCTAGATTCATCTACCGTAATAAGAAGAATATTAAACAGCTGTTATGCTATCCGAAACAACATATTAATGTCTTAAATTTAGATGGACCATATATGACTGCTTGTAATAAGTGTAGTTTCTGCTCTTACATTTTGACTGACCCTGTGTTTAAATACCCCCATGGAACAGGTAGTTACACTATTAAGGTAACTGGCAACTGCATGTCTAAAGATGTGGTTTATCTGGCAACCTGCACAGCATGCCCTGCTTATTATGTAGGGAAGACCAACCGTGTGCTGAGGGACAGGATGCGAGAACATATTTATCACATCCGAAAAGGACATTTATATAATGCCCTTGCGAAACATGTGAGAGACTTGGGTTCTAGTCATGAATTCAGGTTTAGGATATTAGAGCAGATTTCGAGGACATGCAGGAGGGGAGATATTGATAATCACACAGAAACAAGAGAAATCAATTGGATCATCAGATTCAGAGCAGATATACCACCGGGCATTAATGGCAAGGTGCCACTACGCCCCTTATTGAAGTCAAGGAGACCCAAGATTAAATATTAGAAGCTTTTATAGATTTTGTTATTCAATATTACAGCATATATGCTCTTGTGTTCCTAAGATGTTGTTTTTAATGTATTTTTTGAGATGCTTCTAAAAAATGAATTATCGTGACAATACACCTTTAAATACATTTTAAATGATTTTAATTTGGCGCTTTTTTTAGTATATATTAACTTCCTGTTCCAATGATAAATGTTATATGGTCTGATGAAGCTGTTTTTGTGGCTTAAGCTACCAATTTTATTTAAATAAAACTGCCTTTTGTACAAACAAGAAGACTTGGATTTTTTGGTGACCTGCAGTTCTATTTTGCCTTTCATCGAGTATTTGAATTGACTGAGGACCCTCCATTGTTTTGCTCTACGGGCACGTCTGTTTTTTATTCTGTTTCTCTACTTGTTGCTGTCCTTTTGTAGAGCATTCACTCCGCTTGGTGATTTTTATTTTTTGATTACTTCAGCATTATTCTTCCAACCGGAGGCATGATCGGAGGGGAGTCTGAACAGATAGAGTTGCCGTACGTACCTAATAAACAGAAGGAACATCCTTTGAATCTACGCACTGTTTCCGACCGCCTCAGTGATTGTCTGAGAGCGGAGTACAATCCGCTAGCAGCTTTTGGTGAAGGAGAAAGCCCTACAAGTGAGACCAATGAGCTAGTGTTTGATCGTGAAGGACTGCGACTAGCCAGTGAAAGGCTGGAACAGAATCTCTACAAACTGAAACGTCTTCAGACGCAAAGGCAGCACTTTGAAGTCTGCCTTCAACGACGGATTATACCGAGGGGTCTTAGAGTGCTGAAAATGCCTACTACGGGCACTCTATACCCGGGACTATTATATGACTGGCAGCAATTAAATATAGAGGTAAGCCTCAGTTATATGAGGTTGATGAATGACTTTTTTTCGTCTATTGAGGAATCACTTGCTACTGAAATTAAGAAATGTCAACTTGATGTTTATGCTGAGTTTCCTGAGTTTGCAGTTGATAGAACTTTTAGTAGTATTTTGGACAATGTTACACAATATGAACAACGCCTCTTGAACCAGAAGAGAGCGAAGTTACAGAGGGACATTTCTGATTTCAATTCTGGTCATATCTTCACTTGGCCGAGATACAATGCCAATGTGAATAGTAGTAACATTAATGTAATTGGTAGTAATACTGGCAGTAACACTAATTTAGTGGGTAGTAATACTGTTAGTAATAATGTGAGACATGATACAGATTTGGTTAGACCTAATGTAAGCCATTTTACGAATGATAAAGGAATTGTTTCCAACACTTCTCTTGGTGATGTTCAGACCCCTGTATCTACTGTTTCCACTAACGTGAGTTCGTTGGTGGTGGGGAATGACAACGTAACAGCAGAGGGTGTTGACACTGTTTTGCATTCAGACAGCAATAATAGCATGACTGTTTCACCATCTGAACCTGTTGTCCGTAGGAAGACTTCAGGCATCACAGTAAGGGGGAATGACACCCATGTTAATAGTAGTACAAGCAGTACTGTTAGTTTGCCTATGCAGCACACATTGTCTTCCAACAAACTTCCTTTTCCCATAAAGACATTCTTGAGGGAGGGGAGGACAAGGTCCAACAGCAGGGAGCGTTACAAAAGAAAGCTCTCACCGGACACACAGTCCAATCAAAGCATCAAGAGGATGTGGGAGAAAAAGAAGTAAATACTGTTCTTAATTTATCTAGTTATTCATTGAGTGTACATGAGTTAGAAGTACTCTCGAGGGGTCTCACTTTCATTCCTAGTAGGATTAGTAGGTTAGAAGAGACCTTGAGAGACTTTAAGTTGTTCATTAGGAATCTTTCCCTAAAAGTTTTCTTTAAAGATGTAATTTCACAGGAATCTGGTATGACTTTCAAAAAACCTAGTACTTTCATCCCTCCAATACATCCGCTAATTGCTGCATACAGCAAATTAGTGGAGGATGATATTTACAGGATGACCTCTACACACACCCGCACTTATGAATATGGACATAATTTAAATTTTAAACAGAGGGAAGCTTTGAGGACTATACGTAATAATAATGATATTGTATTACGTCCAGCTGACAAAGGTGGTGGAATAGTGGTTTTCGATACAGACAGATACAATAGAGATATGATGTGTCTGTTAGCGGATAAAAAGTTTTATCTGCCAATTTCTAATCAGATGGTAGATGCTATTATTGAAAAAGTCCATACACATTTGTCTGACTTATTTATCAAGGGCGTCTTGCATAAAGATCTTTATGATTTTTTATATGTTATGCACCCACTTTTACCAACGATCCAGGGCCTCCCTAAGATCCATAAGGACCCAGTTGCTCCTCCCATGAGGCCAATTGTAGCAGGAAGAGGATGGATAACTGAAACGCTCTCATTGTATGTTGAGGCTCAGTTGCATCCATATGTTGAAGCCAATGCCTCCATTCTTAGGGACACCAAACAATTTTTGCTGGACTTTTATGGATATATCAACAATTGTAGTCAGGTGGATGATTTATTTTGGGTAACCATGGACGTTCAATCTTTATTCACGGTCATACCCAATTTAGAGGGACTAGCCATGATTAATTCATATTTATCCAGGATAACCACTGTACATTTAGTGAACAGAGAGTTGACATTGTCTTTACTGGGTATGGTACTTGAGTCCAATGTCTTTAGTTTTCAGGATCATGTTTTTCTGCAGCAGGATGGCGTGGCTATGGGCACTTCATGTGCCAATAGCTACGCCAACCTGGTGATGGCGGAATGGGAACATCGGCATCTTTTCCAGCATGATTTGTTCCTGTCCTTTGTGCCATTTTATCGTTTGTCGATGACCTTTTCTTTGTCTGGAAGGGCACTCTGACTGAGTTGAATGTATTTTTTGATTATGTTAATAGTTCCCTGGGGTTCCTCAAGTTCACAATGGAATGGTCTGACAGCAGGTTACCTTTCCTTGACATTTTTGTTGAGAAGTTACAAGGAGGGTTAGTTAACACAGGTTTGTTTCGTAAATCCACTCATAAGAATACCCTGTTACACCGCACAAGTATGCACCCAGGCTATGTGTATCGCAACATAGTCCGTGGTCAATCCATGAGATTATCGAGATATACACCCTTAGATCAGGAATTCAATTCAGGCCTGGAGGACCTGGATTTTAGATTCAGGCAACGTGGTTATAGTACGTTAGACATTGACAGAGGAATGGAATCGATAGACATGCTGAGAAAGGACAGGGCTACTCCATATTTTTCTGAGGGTGCAGTAGATGTTTATTCTGGTTTTGGAACTATACATTCATCAAGAGATGATATTATGAATAAAGGTGAAGTAATTTTTCCAATCTCTTACACTAGGGACATATCAACACTTAGGGATGTCTTCTTAAAACATTGGCATGTATTATCAGTAGATCCTACCATTAAGAAATTGACTGGTGATAAACCTAGATTCATCTACCGTAATAAGAAGAATATTAAACAGCTGTTATGCTATCCGAAACAACATATTAATGTTTTAAATTTAGATGGACCATATATGACTGCTTGTAATAAGTGTAGTTTCTGCTCTTACATTTTGACTGACCCTGTGTTTAAATACCCCCATGGAACAGGTAGTTACACTATTAAGGTAACTGGCAACTGCATGTCTAAAGATGTGGTTTATCTGGCAACCTGCACAGCATGCCCTGCTTATTATGTAGGGAAGACCAACCGTGTGCTGAGGGACAGGATGCGAGAACATATTTATCACATCCGAAAAGGACATTTATATAATGCCCTTGCGAAACATGTGAGAGACTTGGGTTCTAGTCATGAATTCAGGTTTAGGATATTAGAGCAGATTTCGAGGACATGCAGGAGGGGAGATATTGATAATCACACAGAAACAAGAGAAATCAATTGGATCATCAGATTTAGAGCAGATATACCACCGGGCATTAATGGCAAGGTGCCACTACGCCCCTTTATTGAAATCAAGGAGACCCAAGATTAAATATTAAAAGTTTTTGTAGATTTTGTTATTCAATATTACAGCATATATGCTCATGTGTTCCTAAGATGTTGTTTTTAATGTATTTTTTGAGATGCTTCTAAAAAATGAATTATCGTGACAATACACCTTTAAATACATTTTAAATGATTTTAATTTGGCGCTTTTTTTAGTATATATTAACTTCCTGTTCCAATGATAAATGTTATATGGTCTGATGAAGCTGTTTTTGTGAAAGCGCTTACCAATTTTATTTAAATAAAACTGCCTTTTGTACAAACAAGAAGACTTGGATTTTTTGGTGACCTGCAGTTCTATTTTGCCTTTCATCGAGTATTTGAATTGACTGAGGACCCTCCATTGTTTTGCTCTACGGACACGTCTGTTTTTTATTAAGTTAATAGAACTGTTTTCGCAGGATGACAGAGTTACAGGAAGAAAAGCGCAGCAAAATGAACATGTCGTTGCCGTTGCCAGTACCTCTAAGCGCCCGATGACGTCATCTCCACGCTCGGATCCAGAGAGTAATGGTGGGTTGAACAGAAGCGACCGGGCAGGAGAGCATGAAACAAGAAACGGTCCCAATGTAGAAGGAAGGTTAATCGTGAACCAAGTAATTAAATCTACAACGGAAAGCAGGGGACTGTCGAGATTTAACAAAAACGCCAAAGGTACTGTTAATTTTAATATACAAGCCACTGATCAAACGGCAACAAGTTCAAACAAGGCACGGCCTTTTGTTCAAACGCCGGATATTAATGCATCAAGTTTTAAAGACATTATTGATAAAGTGTATGTATTTGACAAATCTATGAATGTGGAACGTGATATACCACAATGTACAAAAGAAAATGTTTACAGAAGGAATGAGGAAACATTACAGGATAAAATATACCGTTTAGAAAAAATGTTATACAAATACAAATGCATTGAAATTGATAATAATTATTTACAGCAATGTTTGATAAAACAAGTAGTCCCTCAGGGACTAAGATTTTATAAGTACCCTTTTGGTATTCACTACAGCGAAGATGTATTGTTGGAATTTTATTCTTTTTTTGATGATTGTGGTTTTGGTCTGATTACAAAGCTTATAAAACATAATGAATTGCAACTGAAGAAAATGTTACAAGATGTCAACTGTGCTCAAATAGAAATTGTGGAAGATTTAGCTTTTGAACAATATGAGGGTTTATATGTTAGAATTTTGAAGAGAGTAGAAAATAAGATAGAAAAAGTATATCAGAGGAAGCAGGGTAAACTATTGAGAGACATTGAACAGTATAAAAAAGGTAAAAGTTACCCAACCCCCTTTCAAAAAGTATGGAAACAGAATGAAGTCCAAGGAAAAAGGAAAGATAGGAACAATTCTAATGTTAACGAAGGTAGGGGCAACAGGAGAAGTGAAGTATTTGAAAGTTATGAACAGGGAAGATATGTTAACAGGAGAAATGGTCCTTTAGATGAGTTGGATTCATTCCCCGAAACAACAGAAGTTTTTTTAGGACCACGGAGGTCAGAAAGGATAGCAAGCAGACAACGGAATCCATCAGACCTATGTCCACAGGAGCAAACGGGTGGAAGCGATTTTGGATGGAAAAGGATGGGAAGGAGAGGGAGGTAGACACCATTAGAATGGAGAAAAATGGAATTACATTCCTGTATAATGGATACAAGATACACAATTATGTGAACATGAAATTAGAAAAGGAGCACTTTGAATTGTTCTCAAAGGGATTTAAGTTTGTTAGGTCTACCCCCGGAGATTTAGCAAATATATTGACAGAGTTAAAAATATATTTGAGGAAGTTAAATTTAAGTCTGTTGAACAAACAGGGTGAATTATTCAAAAGTAACAACACCAATGAACAGGTTATTCCCTTTATGAATAACACAGGTAACATTTCTCAAAGTTTAAAAAGAAGTAGTGTCTACAACCCGCCCTTGCATCCTGTCATTTACACCTTTGAAAATATAGTAACTGATGAGATATATAAAACATATGGTCAAAAGAAATGGTATAACAACTACAACCTGAAACAAAAAGAAAACGAACTATTAAATTCACTCAAGAACAATGGTGACCTTAGGTTTATGCAACCTGATAAAGGTGGGGGTGTGGTTATTTTTGAACAAAAAGTGTATAATGAGATTTTATTAAGCATGTTAAATTCTGGTGAAACCTATGAAACTTGTTCCTTTAATGAGATTCAAAAAGCTTATAGAATGATAGATTCATTACTAGAGGAATATCTTATAGAAAATAGAATTGAAGGTGGAACATACAATTTTTTGAAACAAAGGTATCCCTGTATTTCCCAATTCTTTGGTATTCCTAAAATACACAAAGATATACAAAATCCCCCCTTCCGTCCTATAGTCTCGGCAAAAGGTTCCAAAACGCACCCATTGGCTGTGTTTATAGATCAAAAGTTAAAAAATGTAGTAAAAAAGCAGGAACATCTAATACAGGATTCATGGGATTTTTTGGGTAAAATTAAAGAAGAAATATGGTCAGAAACAAGTAAAATGGTTACAATTGATGTTAAAGATCTTTTTACCTGTATTCCCAGAATTGAAGGATTTGAATTTTTTGAAAAAATGGTTTACAAACATTTAGAGGCCACTTTGGATGAAAAATTATTGTTGTTAGAAATGACAGAAATAGTTCTGGACAATAATTTTATAACCTTTTTGGGTAAATACTATAGACAAACTATAGGAGTGGCCATGGGGGCAGCTTGTGCCCCCATTTATGCCAATTTGGTTCTCCTAGGATGGGAGGAGGAAAATGTTTTTACGAGTACATTTATGAAAAACATAAGAGTGTATTTTAGGTTTTTAGATGACATCTTCCTCATTTGGGAGGATGGTCATGGAAAGAAAGTGGAAGATTTTATTAAATATATAAACGGAACTTCTAGTTTTTTGTCTTTCACCTATGAGGTCCAGGAACAGTTCATTACCTACTTAGACATAAAGTTAAGTAAAAAAGGAAAAGGTTTTAAGTCCAATGTATTTCGTAAAGAAACCTGGTGTAATTCTTACCTCCACTATAATAGCCAACACCCTTACCACCAAAAGAAAAGTGTTATTAAAGGGCAGGCTGTTAGGGTTGCAAGAATGACCTCTGAAAGAGAGGATTTATTATCTGAGTTCAGGTTTTTGATGGAAGTATTTCTGGAAAGAGGCTATCCAATTGAACTTGTTGGTGAAACCCTGGAAGAGGTCTACTTAGGATGGGGGTTGAAATATAAACCACTGTTGGGGCAAAAATGTATTAGTAAAGAACACACAAATTCCAACATGAAGAACTTCCCCAAAGCATGTATTATAGAATACAATGAATTTTCAGAACATTTTATCAGAATAATGGAGGAAAACTGGTCTATCTTAAAGACAAACAAGGAAATTTATGACATAGTAGGGAATAAACCACTTTTGACATACAAGACAGGGACGAATTTTAAAAGGTTGTTTGAAAAAGGAAAATTTGACTTTGATAAAAAAGTTAGGAAAGGTACCACCAAATGTGGCAATTGTAGACAATGTAGATATATTAATGAGGCAGAGGGTACAGTGCTTAGGAATGGTCTTAATAGTAAGGTATCCTTTAGTAAGGGCAACTGTCATACTAGAATGTTAGTTTATTTAGCTACCTGCACCACATGTACAGCCTTTTATATAGGCAAAACAGAGAGGGCACTCAAAGAAAGAGTACATATTAATGATATAAAGATTAAAAAGAAGTGCCCTTTATAAACACTCTATGGAATGTGTGGGTTTTGTGGGTTTCCAATTTGCCATTCTAGAAACTATTAAAATAGATAAAGATAGAGGTGATTTGAAAAACCATTTATTGGTTAAAGAGATTAAATGGCAGTTGAGACTGAAATCAAATTTTAGGCCTGGTCTTAATGAATATATAAATATTAAAGCTATTCTTGTGGACAAGGCTGCCACAGTCTAAAAATATGTCTAAAAATATGTCCTACTCATACTAACTGTTAGTTAAAAGTGTTTTTCCTTTCCTCTTTTAGATTGTATTTTCAGACCTCAATAGTTTATTCAATATTGAATACAGACCATATTTTTATATCTTATTTTATATCATATTTTTCATATTTTTTATAATTGTATTTCATATATTGTGTGTATTTTTTCTATACATATAAACATATAAGGTTTGTTATGGTTGTTGAACTCTTGGCCTTCTGGTAGTATTTATAGATTCATTATAATTTGTATATAATAATATTTTTAAACCCTCACAAATATATTAACAAACAACAACAAAAAATATTTTGTACAAAGAGAACAAGTGCGTTTTTTAAAAAGCTAGAACTTCATGTATTTATTTGCACAGTTGCACTTTAACATTTGAACATTCAAATTTCAAAAGAATTGTAGGAATTCCTTGAAGGGTTAAAAGTTTTTTAAAAAAGTATTTTAAGTGATTAATTGCATAAATTTAATTTAATTGAATAATTATGTATTTTAAATGGTATAAAAATGTGTGGCACTGATTTTAAAGTATTCTGAAGAAATCTGCTTAGGGCAGATGAAAGCGCTCAATCTGGTGGATGTTGATGCAATAAAGCCTTAAAAACGTGTTTGGGACGAAGTTTTTATTGGTATTTGCTTGTTTGTTCGAGTTCTATTTTATTAATGTTGTTAACTGAACAAACCTTAGGAAGGAAGGAAGGGTTGGTGCGTAAAGATACCCTGTCAGGGTGAAAAATTAAATATGGCTGCTTGATGGAAAGTGCCTGAAGTTCTGATACTCGTCTGGCTGAAGTGATAGCTACTAGGAAAAGAGTTTTCCAGGACAAGAACTTTAAGGAACAGGAAGAAGCTGGTTCAAAGGGCGGTAAAATTAGTTGGGATAAGAGCAAATTTAGATTCCAAGGAGCTGTAGGTAACCTAACTGTTGGTCTGAGATGAAAAGACCCTTTCATGAAGGCTTTACAAAGCCTATGAGCCATAATGGGAGCTCCGTTTTCTCCTACATGAAAGTTAGAAATAGCGGCCAACTGAACTTTTAAAGTGGCAGTAGATGCTCCTTGATGAAATAGCATGGACATGAACTCCAAAATCTTGTTCAGAGGGGCTACTAAGGGATCCAAGTGCTGTGTAGTCGCCCAGTAGACGAAACGTTTCCACTTACTGGTGTAGATTTTGGTAGTGGAAGCTTTGTGAGAGGCGACCAGAATGTCCTGAACCGCCGGAGAGAGAAGATCAGACCTGGCTAAGTAGGGAAGCGGAGCAGCCAAGCTGCTAACTTGAGGGATAGGAGTGACGGGTGAGGAGCTCCTGACGAATGAGTCAGCAAGTCTGGCACTGGGTCCAGAATCCAGGGCTCCCGCATTTGGTGGGCTTGAAGAAAGGGGAACCAAATCTGTCGAGGCCAGAATGGGGCAATGAGAATTATAGTCCTCTCCTGGTCCTTGGCTTTCTGAAGAAATTTCGGGATCAGTGGTATAGGAGGGAAGGCGTACAGGAGACCCGGGGGCCAATCGTGAATCAGAGCGTCCCTGCGGACATCCCCTGGAGGGGGTAAAAGGGCAAAGTAGCTTCTGCACTTGGTGTTCATTGGAGATGCAAACAGATCGCAGCAAGGCTGGCTCCATTTGCAGAAAATCCTTTCCGCCACTTTCTGATTGAAGGACCACTCGTGAGGTAACAGGATGGCTCTGCTCAACCTGTCCGCTATGACGTTGGATAGCCCCGGGATGTGCGTTGCTATTAGAAAGCGACCCGTGGATTCTGCCCATTGCCAAATTCTCATGGCCTCTCTGCACAACTGGTAAGACTTGGTTCCTCCTTGTTTGTTTATGTACCTGACTACGGACATGTTGTCCGTCTGTACTGCAATGGTCCCTAGAAGTAGAAGGGGGGAGAAGTGTTGCAACGCTAGGAACACTGCCCTCATGTCTAGAACATTTATGTGCAGGTTGTACTCTAAGCTGGACCATTCGCCTTGGACTGTCTGTCCCTGAAAGATGCCCCCCCCACCCTATCAGGGAAGCATCCATGGTCACTGTGGCTGTTGGTTTGGGTAACACAAACGGCCGGCCGCTGAAGAAGTTGTGATTCTGTAACCAACAAGACAGGTGTGCTTTGCAGGTATTCGTTATGTGAATCTCGTGTGTCAGGGGTAACTGCTGGAATGACCACTGTGCGAACAGCAGCCACTGGAGAACTCCCATGTGTAGCCTCCCCATGGGAACTGCAATGAGGGAAGCTGACATGAGCCCCAAGACTTTCAGGACTAGATTGGCTGGGGACTTTTTGGACAATAGTAGACGAGATACGTGATCTTGCAGGGAAGCTATTCTTGTGAGGGGCAGTTTTAGTAGCACAGAACGGGTATCTAGATCTGCGCCTATAAATGAAATATGTTGCGAGGGCTGTAACGCAGATTTTTCGAAATTTATTGAAAACCCTAGCTGAGCACAAAGGCTGATTGTGTAGTCCCTGGCCTGTATCAGTTGACGCTTGGTGGTGGCAGTAAGGAGCCAGTCGTCCAGATACGGAAACACCCGGAATCCTAGGCGTCTCAAGTGAGACGCTACCACTGCCATGCATTTGGTGAAAACCCTGGGGGCTGAGGTTAGACCAAAGGGCAGGGCCCAAAACTGAAAGTGGCTGGCTCCCAGACAGAAGAGCAGGTGATCTCTGGACACTCTGGCCATTTTGATGTGGTAGTAGGCGTCCCTGAGATCTATTGAGCACATCCAGTTGTCCTTCTGCAAAAACGGAAGGATCGATTGAAGCGTGACCATCCGGAACTTTTCTTTCTTCACAAATGTATTGAGAGTGCTTAGGTCCAGAATTGGCCTCCAGTCCCCTGTCTTTTTTGGAACTAAAAAGAACCTTGAGTAAGTTCCGGATCCTCTTTGGTCCGGGACTGGTTGGATGACTCTTTTTTTCTAGCAGCTTTGAGATTTCTATAGCTGCAGGTTTTCGCAGATGGGGTGGTACATCTGGGAATCTTTTTTGTGGTAATGGGGGAAATACAAAGGGAATTTTGTAACCTCTGGTAATAATGCTTTTTACCCAATTGTCTGAAGAAAGGTTTTGCCAGGCCTGAGGGTATAAAGCTAAGCGACCCCTGACTGCCTCCAGAGCAGGACAGTCGGGCCTCCTCTCAGGAGTGCTGGAAAGGCTTCCCAGGGATGGTATCCCTGTCACCTTGGTTCTGCGGACCCCCTCTGCCACCAGGGTGGCGTCTTCCACCTCTGCCCTCCCCTCTGCCTCTGGAGGGGGCATCACCCTGTGTGCCTGGGAAAGAACCCTGGGGTTTACGAAACCACATCTTTCTACCTCGTTGCCCTTTGGGGTATGATCTGGATGGGGTGGAAAAACGGACTCCGACAACAGACAGAGTCTTTCCCTCCTGCTCACACTGGGTTAGGGTCTCCTTTACTTTGGGGCCAAAAAGAGTGGTACCATCAAAGGGGGCGTTAGTAAAGGAAGACTTGAAGGCTTCCGCAAAGGAGCACAGCCGCATCCAGGATTGTCTACGAAGAGCAATCGCTGAAGCTGCAGCCCTACTCGACCCCTCGGCCGCATACGAGATGAGCCTCATGGACGAGTTCACTATGGATGTAAGGGTGTTGAGTTGTGCTGTCACTTTGTCCGAGACAGCAGCATCTGTATTACCCTGGAGGGTATCTCCCAACTCTTTGACTAGATCCCTCTGTAATCGTGTAAAATGCGTCAAGTAGTTCAACGATCACATAGAGAAAGTCGTTGAACTGAAAATGCGCTTCCCATATCTGTCCATGGTCCTCGAGTCTCTGTTAGGGGGATGGACAGACAAGGAAGATTCGGACATCTCCTTTTTAGTGGCTACGGCCACCACCATAGCGTCCACTGGAACTCCCTTAGTAAGGTAAGACTTGTCCTGAGGGGCAGTTATGTACTTGTTAGGTTTCCTAGGAACAGGCTCCACTGTGTCAGGAGTCTCCCACTCCCTTCGAGCAATTAACTCCATTAACTCATCGAAGGGCGGAGTGACCCAGGAGGAGGAAGGGCGAGCACCAAATGCCTTCAGCAGAACCGACTCATCCTCAGAAGGGGGTAGGGCCTGCCAATCACCTCTCTGCTTCAGGATCTCCAGGATGTCAGCAAAGGAGACATCCTCTGAGGGTGATTTCGGGGACCCTTCTGACTCATCTAAGTCAGTATCCGATGTTAAAGATTCTTGTGGAGAATCTAAGTGCCTCCTCTTGCACAATTTTTTCCTCGGGACGTCATCGGGAGGGGCTTCCGATGAGGCCTCCGAGGAAGAAGGGGCTCCCTCTGGGAGTGGCTGAGACACTGGTGCTCTACGCTTGTGGGTAGCCGTGGGTGCAGAAGTAGACAACGGACCTTTATGGGAGAGAGAAGTTGTTTCTGTTGACGTGGTTGTCTGAGAAGACAACACCTTCCTCATGAGGTCGAAGGCCCCCGGACCCCGAGTCGAAGAGTCCTCCGGTTCCGAGGAATGCGGAAGTGTCTCCGACGCGGATGCCAAGGGTATCGACCCCGAGGACAGAGCCGAAGTGATCCGTGCCGAGGCACTGAGGGGGAGTGTCGGTACCGAAAGATCGGTTCGACTCTCTGTCCCGGAGCCAAGGAGGGATCGTTGGTTCCGCGAGTCCGCCAATGGTTCCGACGGAGTCGAGGTCAACGGTGCCGACCGAGGAAGGGACGGTTCCGGCACCAAGGGCTCCACAATCATCAGATCAACATCTCTCGGCTCCGACAGCGGTGTAGGCCTCGGAGGAGGATCAGATGGAGATAAGGGAAGGCCTTCGAGTCTCAAAACCAACTGGGAGGAGACCGAAATGAGCTTGGACAAGGCCGTGCTCTCCATTAACTTCTGCACCACACGATCTACGTCGGTGTCGGAGAGGGGCCTGGAAGAACGGGTCAAAGAAACCGAGGACGGTACCGACCTCAATAAGGCAGGAGGTGGAAGCTCCGACACCGGTTCCAAGACTCGAGGCTCGGTGACAGTAAGAAGCTCGACACTCGGCCCCGAAGCCTGTGGAACCGGTGAACGAACTTTAAACGAAGAAGTCGGAGCTGATGACATGGGCTCCGATGTCTTCGATCCCTTCGAGGACTTAGAAGCCTGGTCCGACTTGTCAAGCTCTTCTTGGAAGGAAGGCTTCAAAAGACCCCTATCCATAAGCTTCCTGCGTCTATCTGTCATGACCCTTCCACTAAAAGAATGACAAATAGAGCAGTCTTCTTGTAGATGGAGAGGGCCATGACAGTAGACACAGGAGCTGTGGTTGTCAGTGACAGACATCTTTTGCCCACACTGACACCTCTTAAATCCCGACTTAGCTTTTTCAGACATATCTTGAAGAAAAAGCAAACAATTATAACAAACAACAGTCTGAAAAGGTTGGACTCAAGTCCACAAACACAGAATACTATCAATATTAATATCAACCCTAAACTATGAGGGGTAGGCCTGAAGGAAACAATGTATATAACTATAAAAATTATATACAGAAAAAGCGAAGTTGAACTAGACACACACACACGCACTAAGGAAAAGTTTCCTCAAAACAAATAGAAGATTTCACAAGAAATATAATTAGAAGTATCTTATCTTCCCAAAGTTGGTCAGAGCTCTCAAAATTCGATGCGATCGATTGCAGCGGCAAACTAGATCTGAGGTACAGGCAGAGGGAATTGTGGGAGGTAGGTTGGTCTCGAGCTTCTCCTAGATGCATAGCTTTGCTAAGCGGCCGACTCGGAGCCGAGGATCGGCTCCGACACCCATGTGTAAGAACAAATGGCGAGATTGAACTCTCTCACATCTATAATTCAAAGTGGAAAGGGATGATGATGATACAGGGGGGCTCAAGAAATAAGGAGACATTGGTATTTTGGATGCAGACTCTTAAGGAGAATGACAAAAAACATACGTGTATAAGGAATAAAATAGCAGGGGGTATTTTAAGAACTAATCCAGCACAAGAATGGAGAAAAGAGATTCTGCCGATAGGGATGACTGCAATTAG